>NC_041380.1:171694197-171813780 GCF_002162155.2 Triticum dicoccoides
GGGGCGAGGGGAGGTGGGGCAAGGGGGCGGCGGTGGGTGGCGGGGCGGCGGCGGGTGGCGGTGGTCGCCGAGGAGGAGGGGGACAGAAACAGAGATGGGCGGGGGTGGGGCTCGGCCGTTAGTAGCGTAGATGTTTGCCGCCCGCCCCCCTTTGCCATCCGCTTTATTACTCTTGGCCGTCTGCTAGCGGACGGCAAAGAGGGTCCACGTTAGGTTTTCGCTCATCAGCCCGTTAGTGTGGGCCACCTCCCTCTTTGTCGTCCGCTAGCGGACGGCAAAGAACTGGCTGATGGCAAAGACCTTCTTTGCCATCAGCCATTTCTTTGCCGTCTGCTTTTGGGTAGCTGATGGCAAAGAGCTTCTTTGTCGTCAGCTAGCAGACGACAAAGAGCTGGCAGATGGCAAAGTAGCTGATTCCAGTAGAGTTGCCGAGGTACATGACGTGTACAGGACGATAAGTGGCGAGAGCGTGTGTGAAGAAGTACACCCCTGCAGGGTTAACATTACCTATTCGAATGGCCGTTTTCCTCGGATATGGAAATTTGGAGGACTTATGTAGTACATAGACAACTTGAAGTGAATACTCTAAAATACGCAAGATAAGCGTCAGTGCTATGGATGGCCTTCTCGTAGGGAGACGGGAACGGATCCATAGTGGAGTTTTGATATGGTGAATATGTGGACTCGTGTGCGTCTTCTCACCTCAAAGAAGTTTCTGATACTCGTAGCATAGGTTAGCCACTGAGTCAAAGCTAGCTTGCTGCTGTTAAAACACCACCACCCCCTTTGTTTATAATGCTGCATATGTAGATAGTTCTGATGTAAGACTTGCTGAGTACCTTCATACTCACATTTACTTTTTTAGGTTTTGCAGTTGGTTACACTAGTGACTTTCACGAGTAGCTTGTATCCCAGCTACGATCTTGTACCCTTGGGAGGGTCGTGTTTAGTAAGGCTTCTTAGTCTTTTCCTTTTGTAGTTGTCTGTACTCAGACATGTAATGCTTCCGTTGTTTGTATGCTCTGAATGATGGGTCATGAGACCCCTGTTTGTATTGAATGCTATGTGGATCTTCTGGGCCTTTATCTCTATGAGTTTGAGTTATGTTGTGATGCCATGTTGTATAGCACATACTTGCATGTTATGCGTACGTGTAACGTGTATTGCTATGTGTGGGATCCGACAATCTAGTTGTTTATCCTTGGTAGCCTCTCTTATGGGGAAATTTAATCTAGTGTTTCCATTGAGCCTTGGTAGTCTGGTACAGGCCGGTTTACCAGAGTCCTGTTAGCCTAGCACTACTGCTCCGGAACACTTAGACTGGCTGGCATGCGATTCACTTCGTTCATGTGTCTGTCCCTTCGGGGAAATGTCACGCGGAGACATCCGGAGTCCTATTAGCCTGCTACAGCCCGGGTTCCCGGAGTCCTGTTAGCCCAGTTGCTACAGCCCGGGTTCATACGCTGTTGACCGACATGCTCGAGGTTCATTCATGTATGCATGTCCCTGTAAGTTAGTGCCACTTTGGGTTCACAACTAGTCATGTCGGCCCGGGTTCTATGTCATATGGATGCTAGCTACACTATCATATACGTGAGCCAAAAGGCGCAAACGGTCCCGGGCCAGGTAAGGTGGCACCCATGGGGATACTGTGCGTGAGGCCGCAAAGTGATATGATGTGTTACATGCTAGATCGGTGTGACTTAGGATCGGGGTCCCGATAGCGTTGGTATCAGAGCTTGACTAACTATAGTATTACCAAGCCAAACTGGTCAAAGTTGAGTCTAGAAATGCTTTAGTTATATAAGGGAATTGATTGTGGAAGGGAACGTAAGGCTCTTTTTACTCCTTTACCTCATGTCATTCTTTCTGAGTCAGCCTCTTCTTTTCTATGAGGGTTAAGGACTAGGCTTGTCCTCTATCTCTCAGGATGACGTGTTACTAAACCGTAAAGTCTTAGGATTGTTGAGTTTGTGTCTCTGTACAGTTCTACTACTTCCGTGTGTCATCAGTTTGACCTAGAACCTTTTATGATGTTGAGTGATTAGGCTATTCCTTTAGTGAATGTCTCAAAATCATTTTTGAGAATTTACAGTCGTTATGCTGCCGAAATTGTCCTAGGATTTCAAGAGTTTCCTTATGTCGATGCTAATTCCATCCTTGTTTCCTTGGTTTCTGTGCCAGGATATCGTCTGCTAACCGAGATTTATTTGCTCATAGCAAGAACCACGGGGATGGTAGGGATGAGGATCCTCCTGACCAGCCTTTGATGGCAGAGTTCTTGTTAGCATCCGAGAGGAACAAGAGTGAGACTAACCGCTTGCTAGCACAGATTGAGCAGAACACTTCACATCAGCGTAAGAAGTTGGTTTCCATCACCGACTTCATTGGTCTGAAACCACCCACCTTCCATCATTCCATTCAGCCACTCGATGCAGATGACTGGCTCTGTAGCATCACTCTTAAGCTGTGTTCTGCGAACGTGGCTGAAGGTGACAAGGTCACCTATGCTATCTATCACTTGGAAGGTCCTGCTAGTATTTGGTGGCAGAGCTATGAGGCTATGCTTCTAGCTAGACAAATTCCTACCTGGAAGGATTTCGCCGAGGCTTTTCGTGAGCACCACATTCCTCAGGCTCTCATTGACCGCAAGAGGGAAGATTTCTGTAGTCTTACCCATGGTAAGATGCCTGTTGATGCTTACAGTAGAGAGTTTGGAAGCCTCGCCTGCTATGCTACAGAAGAAGTGTCCACGGACGCCAAGAAGCAGGCTAGATTCCGGAATGGTCTCAACCCCAAGCTGCGTCGTGATCTCCACCTGCACCATTGTGATACATTCCAGGCTCTTGTGAACAAATCCATCAATGCAGAGACCGCTCAGCTCACTTACGAGGAGTCTCGTAAGCACAAACATGATCTGGGTTCTTCCTCCCGCTCTGGCTCTCAGAAGCGATGGATTTGGATTCCGAACTCAGCTCTTCCATCTGGATATGCACCGAGGCCATCCAATGTGGCACCTCACCCAGCTCAGAAACATGTTCCACCCAGGCCTATTAGTGGACCACTTGTCAAAGTAGGTCCAGATCCTACCTCAGGAACTTGCTTCACCTGTAGAGAACCAGGACACTATGCACGTGACTGCCCTCAGTCCAGTTATACTCCACCCCAGTCCGAGAGGTCCGTTGGCCATGAAAAGCCATCAAGCAAGATGACCAGTACCAAGCCAGCCACCACTGAATGAGCATGTGTGTACCACGTCTCAGCTACAGAAGCTCAAGATGATCCCGATGTCGTACTGTGTACGCTTCTTGTCAATTGTCACCCAGCTTCAGTTCTGTTCGATACTGGAGCATCTCACTCCTTCAAATCCGAAGGTTATGCTCGGTTGCACGACATGTCATTTTGTGATATGCCAACTCCACTAATAATCCAGACCCCTGGTTCCAAATGGCAAACCTCCAAGGTAAGCCATGGTAATGAAATCCTTGTTGACAGACTGGTATTCCTTGCTTCTTTGATATCTCTCAAGTCTTCAGATATTAACATCATCTTGGGCATGAACTGGATGATAGCTTATCATGCCAAGATTGATTGTTACAATAGATCTGTTCAACTTACACATCTATCTGGCAAAATAGTCACTGTCTCCACTAGAGTTGCAAGGCGTCAACTCTATTCTCTTAATGCCAGCCCTCTTCCAGACCTTCAAGATATTCCGGTTGTCCGTGACGCCCCGGATGTCTTTCCAGAAGAACTGCCAGGTGTCCCACCTGACAAAGATTTAGAGTTTGCCATAGAACTTATCCCAGGAACTGTTCCAATCTCTAGGAGACCATACAAGATGGCACCTTTGGAGTTAGCTGAGCTTAAGAAACAGCTTGATGAGTCCTTGCAAAAGGGTTTCATCCATCCTAGCTCTTCTCCTTGGGCTTCTACTGTCCTCTTCGTCAAGAAGAAGGATGGTTTGGATCGGACGATTGTAGATC
This sequence comes from Triticum dicoccoides, assembly GCF_002162155.2. Lineage (NCBI taxonomy): Eukaryota > Viridiplantae > Streptophyta > Magnoliopsida > Poales > Poaceae > Triticum > Triticum dicoccoides. The sequence continues at coordinate 171,698,184 of NC_041380.1, forward strand.
ATCCCGTTAATTTGGTCACGATAAAGAACAAGTATCTTCTCCCTAGGATCAACGACCTGTATGATCAGCTTGCTGGATCCTCAATATTTTCCAAGATGGATTTGAGGTTAGGCTACCACCAAATCAAAATCAGAAATGGGGACATCCCCCAAACGGCCTTTGTCACTCGTTATGGTCAATACGAGTACACCGTGATGTCTTTCAGCCTAACCAATGTTCCAGCTACTTTCTCCCACTTGATGTCTTTATGGAGTACTTAGATAATTTCGTCATGGTTTACCTCGATGATATTCTTATTTACTCGAAGAACGAGGAAGAGCTAGCCGAATATCTTAGACTTGTGTTAGGAAAACTCATAGAGCACCGCCTTTATGCCAAGTTCTCCAAGTGTGAATTTTGGTTGCCAGAAGTGACCTATCTAGGCCATGTGATCTCTGGTAATGGCATTGCTGTCAATCCGGAGAGCGCTAAAGCCGTTCTCGATTGGACTCCACCCGAAACGGTCAAACAAGTTAGGAGTTTCCTTGGTCTAGCCAGTTATTGTCGCCGCTTCGTTGAAAAATTCTCCAAAGTGGCCAAACCCCTCACAGAACTTCTCAAGAAATATAAAAAGTTTGAGTGGACCCCACAGTGTGAGCACAGTTTTTAGGAACTGAAAAGACGCCTGACTTCCGCGCCCATACTCGTGCCACCGAATTTCACTAAAGACTTTGTTATCTATTGCGACGCTTCGCGTCAAGGACTAGGTTGCATTCTTATGCAGGATCGTCGTGCGATTTCCTATGCATCTGGGCAGTTGCATACACATGAGGAAAATTATCCTACACATGATCTAGAGCTTGCAGCCGTAGTCTATGCACTTAAGACTTGGCGACATTACCTTCTTGGTAACCGTTGCGAAATCTACACTGACCATCAGAGTTTCAAGTATAACTTCACCCAACCGGATCTGAATCTCAGACAGAGACGTTGGTTGGAGTTGATCTCGGATTACGACTTAGGAATCACCTACACCCCAGGCAAAGCCAATGTCATGGCTGATGTTTTAAGTCGTAAATCCTATTGCAACAACCTCATGTTGCAACAATGTCAACCACCCCTCCATGAGGAATTCTATAAGCTTAACCTTCACATAGCTCCTCATGGTTCCCTTTCTACCTTGGTGGCGAAACCTACCCTTACGGATCAGATCATAGAGGCTCAAAAGCATGATACGGGAATCTCCCGGATCAAGAAAAATATTTCTAAGGGAGTTGCTGGCTGTTTCTCTATGGATGAACGAGGTGTTGTTAACTTTGGAAACCGTTTGGTGGTTCCCACATGTCAACAGGTGCAGAGGTTCTCCTTAAGGAGGCCCATGAATCTCCTCTCACGATTCATCCCGGTAGTACCAAGATGTATCAGGACCTACGCCAGAGGTTCTGGTGGACTAGGATGAAGAGAGAAATAGCTCAATATATTGCCAACTGTGACGTTTGTCGTCGCGTTAAGGCAGACCATCAAAGACCTGCTGGCACCGTTCAACCTTTAGCTATTCTCGAGTGGAAATGGGACAAAGTTGGTATGGAATTCATCACCGGCTTTCCCAGGACCAAGAAAGGAAATAATGCTATCTTCGTAGTCATTGATTGTCTTTCCAAAGTGGCTCACTTCCTACCTGTTCGAGAGAGTATCACTGCTAGTCAGCTCGCTGAATTATATATCTCCTGAATAGTGTCACTCCATGGTGTTCCACTAGAGATCAATTCAGACCGAGTCAGTCTTTTCACCTCTCATTTCTAGGAAAGTTTCCAGAATGCCATGGGAACCCATATTTCTTTCAGTACCGCTTTCCACCCTCAGTCAAGTGGTCAGGTGGAAAGGGTCAACCAAATTCTCGAAGACATGCTTAGAGCTTGTGTTATCTCATTCGGTATGGATTGGGAGAAGTGTCTTCCTTTTGCCGAGTTTGCTTATAACAATAGCTATCAATCCAGTCTTAAGAAAGCTCCTTTTGAGATTCTCTATGGACGAAGATGTCGAACACCTTTGAACTGGTCAGAAACCGGTGAAAGACAATTCTTTGGACCGGATATGATTCAGGATGCAAAAGAGCAAGTTCACATCATTCGTGAGAATTTGAAAACAACCCAATCTCGTCAAAAGAGCCTGTATGACCGTCATCATATGGAAGTGGCTTATGAAGTTGGCGACAAGGCTTACCTTCGGGTTACTCCTTTGAAGGGTACCCATCATTTCGGTATCAAGGGCAAGTTGGATCCTCGTTACATTGGTCCTTTTCGCATTCTCGCTAAACGAGGAGCGGTTTCCTACCAGTTGGAACTACCCCCACATATTTCTCGAGTTCATGATGTCTTCCACGTCTCTCAACTCAGGCGTTGCTTCTCGGATCCCATCCGCGGAGTGGATCATGAAATGCTTGATCTCCAAGATAACCTCACTTATCGAGAGTACCCCGTTCGCATTCTGGATCAAGCAGAGCGTGTCACTCGACGTCATAGCATCAAGTTTCTCAAGGTTTAGTGGTCTCATCATTCCGAGAGAGAAGCTACTTGGGAGCAACCCCGCTTTCTTTCCGCCAACTCCTGAATCTCGGGACAAGATTCTTTCGAGTAGGGGCGAGTTGTCACATCCCTAGTTCTGGTATGATCTAGGCTTGCTTCGTGCATCATGTTTAAGTTTCAAATGAAATAGAAATGGGGAATGTTTCAAACCCTAGAACCAAAGCAAATTCAAATAGATTCAAATTAAAATGGAATTTTAATGAACCCAAAATGCTCTTCAAAAGTGTTAATGGTCTTTGGGAAATGTTAGAAACAACAACCAGAGGTGATGCACATTTTTGCTAAACATTTTGGATTTTTGAATGAACCCATATGTATTTGAATTCGAGTTGTTTAAATAATATAAATATTTTAAAGGCTCCAAAAATGTTGGAAATTGATAAGGGCCTCTATTATATTATAACTAGTGGTCACAAGGAATCCCAACATTTTTACAATTGTGCCAGTATTTATTTTAAGTCAAAAACAAATGTCAGAAATAGACAAGAAAACAAAAAATGAACTTACCTGGGCCACTTACCTAACGCCTGGCACTGTGCGGCCCAGCTAGCCCTGCCAGTCGTCGTCTCCACCGCGCCAGGAGGATGCCGGGCAATCGCTCGCCGCGCGCGGCCATGCGCCCGGCCACCTCCTGCCTCCTTGCTTGCTCCGCGACCCCCTACAGCGTCGCCACGCACCCCCCAGGCCTCTCTCACTCTCCCTCGCCCTCATCCTCTCCTCTGTCACCCTCTCTCGCGACAGCCAAAGCGCTGCCTTAGCTGCAGCTCACTGCCAACGCGCTCCCCGCCGCCCCCTTGCCCCTCCGTCGTTTCCACGTGCTCCGCCGCTGTGGGCTACGCCCCCTCGTCGAGAGGCACGGCGCCGGAAGCCCTGGAACACCGCCATCGGCATCGTTTTCGACCTAGGGCTCCGCCGTCCACCACCATCGATTCGCCTTCACTAAGTCTCCCCCGAGCCCGCTGTGCTGCTTTGCATGATCGCCGTGAGCATCTCCCTATTTCCCCTCTCCCCCCCCTCATTCCCGTGTCGTAGATGTTGTTTCCACCACGGCCGAAGCCATCGCCGCCCCAACCCCTCGCCCTCGTGGCCACAGCCACCGCAGCTCGCAGCCGAGCTCGCCGTTGCACTCAGTGCACTCCGGCGAGTCGAGCGGACCCGCTCGCAGCTCCTGTCGTGCCCCGCAACACCCCACGCGCACCTAGACGAACTCTGGCCACCGCACTCGTCGTCGCCGGCGCCACTCCAGCTACTCCTCGGCCGCGCCACCACCACGGTTGGATGCGGACGAGCGTCCGCATCCCGTAGCTGTGCTCCGCGCACCAAATCACGCTCTGTAGGTGAATCCCGTAGCGCACCGCCGCGTCTGGACTCACCGGCGGCTAAACGCCGGTGACCGCTGACCCGTTGACCAGCATGGGTTGACCCCACTGCCCGGTTTGACCTCCCCCTCTCTCTCTCACTGACTTGCGGGCCCCGCCTGACTAACTACTCTAGTTAGCAATAATTAACTAGTTAGGTTAGTTACTACAGTCACTGACTAGTGGGCACTGCCCAGTTAGTTAGGGCTAACTAACTTAGTTAGTTGAGTGGGTCACTGACCAGTGGGACCCACTAGTTAGGTTTGACCTGGTCAACCCCGTTTGACTCGCTGACATCATACCACTGTCATGCTGACGCAGTTATTCATTTTCTGGTATTAAAATAAATTAGGAAAAACCAGAAAATGGTATAAACTTCTAAAATTCATAGAAATTCAACCGTAGCTCAGAATGAAATAATTTATATATGAAAATGGTCAAAAAAAATGCAAGGAATCCATTTATGCCAGTTCCGTGCATGAATAACCAACTTATACATGTTGTATAAGTGAAAACATAATATGGGCATTTTAAATGCTTCATTTTGAATTGCATTTGAATCTTTGATTCAAATGGGCTTCAACCAACTTGGTAGCATCTTGCATTAGCCCAAACACTAGCATTTGCACATGTCATGTTCATGCATCATATTGTTGCATTTGTTTGTGTATTGATTGCCGACACCGTTTCTTCTCGATAGGTTCCACTCCAGAAGGTGTTCTCGAGTACCTGTTAGAGGAGCAGTGCCCCTTTGTTGATCTATCAGGCAAGCAATCCCCCTTTAGCATTTCAATAAAATCCCACTCTCTCGCTCCTGCTCCTTATACTACATTAGGACAACAACGATTCAACTGCTACTTTCTGCTGCGGCAGTTGAACCCATTCCTCTGCACGACCTGTCATTGCCATAGTAAATAGTTGAAACCCACTAGCATGAGTAGGATTTGCTTGAGCCTTGATGTGCCTACTCATCCATGCTTGTTTCCTTTATGCCAGCTATGCTTAGAGTTGTGTCAGGTTTGATTCATCGGGAATGAATCGGAGTGGTGAACATGTCCTACCGATAATGACTAAGTGTGTGAACACGTTTTGGTAAAGGTAGCGATGGGAGGCCATGTAGGAGTACATGGTGGGTTGTCTCATTGGAACCATCCCTAAGCACTGAGTTCTGTGTATGTTATCCAAGTCCAATTACTACCACACATTGGGTTCCGGTTATCCGGCCCCTCTCGACTTATTAATCTACTTGATCTCTGTCCACGAGTTGCAACTTGTTTCTCGCGTTTGTAGGTAGTGATAGTTGTCTACCATGTGGTGTCCGACAGGACGGGCTTGGGACAGACTAGGCACCGTGGCACGGTGTACCAAGTGGCACCCGGATGGTGGGCTTGGGAACCCTGCACACATCATTTGGGGCCGTACTGGAGACTTCGACCAGAACTCCTTGCGGATGGAACTCGAATAGGCGATAAACCTGGACGGGAGACTTGTGTGGTTAGTCAGGTCGTGGCCTACACCCTCGCCCAGCTTCCGCTTGAAGGTAGCCGAGGTACATGACGTGTATAGGGCGATAAGTGGCGAGAGCGTGTGTGAAGAAGTACACCCCTGTAGGGTTAACATTATCTATTCGAATAGCCATTTTCCTCGGATATGGAAACTTGGAGGACTTATGTAGTACATAGACAACTTGAAGTGGATACTCTAAAATACGCAAGATAAGCGTGAGTGCTATGGATGGCCTTCTCGTAGGGAGACAGGAACGGATCCATAGGGAATTTTGATATGGTGAATATGTGGACTCTTGTGCGTCTTCTCACCTCAAAGAAGTTTCTGATACTCGTAGCATAGGTTAGCCACTGAGTCAAAGCTAGCTTGCTGCTGTTAAAACTCCACCAACCCCTTTGTTGATAATGTTGCATATATAGATAGTTCTGATGTAAGACTTACTAAGTACCTTCGTACTCATGTTTGCTTATTTATGTTTTGCAGTTGGTTACACTAGTGACTTCGACGAGTAGCTTGTATCCCATGTACGATCTTGTACCCTTGGGAGGGTCGTGTTTAGTCAGGCTTCTTAGTCTTTTCCTTTTGTAGTTGTCTGTACTTAGACATGTAATGCTTCCATTGTTTTTATGCTCTGAATGATGGGTCATGAGACCCCTGTTTGTATTGAATGCTATGTGGATCTTCTGGGCCTTTATCTATATGAGTTTGAGTTATGTTGTGATGCCATGTTGTACAACACATACTTGTATGTTATGCGTACGTGTAACGTGTATTGCTATGTGTGGGATCCGACAATCTAGTTGTTTATCCTTGGTAGCCTCTCTTATGGTGAAATGTAGTCTAGTGCTTCCACTGAGCCTCGGTAGTCCGCTATAGCCTGGTTTACCAGAGTCCTGTTAGCCCAGCACTACTGCTACGGAACACTTAGACTGGCCGGCTTGTGATTCACTTTGTTCGTGTGTCTGTCCCTTCGGGGAAATGTCACGCGGAGACATCCGGAGTCTAGTTAGCCTGCTACAGCCCGGTTTCCCGGAGTCCTGTTATCCCAGTTGCTACAGACCGACATGCTCGAGGTTGATTCATGTATGCTTGTCCCTGTAAGTTAGTGCCACTTTGGGTTCACGACTAGTCATGTCGGCCAGGGTTCTCTGTCGTATGGATGCTAGCGACACTATCATATACTTGAGCCAAAAGGCGCAAACGGTCCCGGGCCAGGTAAGGTGGCACCCGTGGGAATACCGTGCGTGAGGCCGCAAAGTGATATGATGTGTTACATGATAGATCGGTGTGACTTAGGATCGGCGTCCCAACACCCGAGAAGTCATCGTCGGCAAAGCAGCCAAGCGGGCGGTCATGACGAAGCCGCCTAGTCGGAGAGTTTGGCCTACAGCCAAAGCTCCCCCAGAGGTGATGTTGTCCTTGACAACGAGATGAGCCATCCCTCCTTATGACAACGACATAGTGGAACTCTCAATGAAAGCACCAATGTCGGTGTCAAAACCAGTGGATCTCGGGTAGGGGGTCCCGGACTGTGCATCTAAGGCGGATGGTAGCAGGAGGCAGGGGACATGATGTTTACCCAGGTTCGGGCCCTCTTGATGGAGGTAATACCCTACGTCATGCTTGATTGTTCTTGATGATATGAGTATTACAAGAGTTGATCTACCACGAGATCGTAGAGGCTAAACCCTAGAAGCTAGCCTATGGTATGATTGTGTGTTGTCCTACGGACTAAACCCTCTGGATTATATAGACACCGGAGGGGGATAAGGTTACTCAAAGTCGGTTACAAGGGAGAAGATCTACATATCCGTATTGCCAAGCCTGCCTTCCACGCCAAGGAGAGTCCCATCCAGACACGGGACGAAGTTTTCAATCTTGTATCTTCATAGTCCAACAGTTCGGCCAAAGGATATAGTCCGGCTGTCCAGAGACCCCCTAATCCAGGACACCCTCAGACACCCACCCACCCACACACACACACACACTAAGACTCCATCTCACACACCTTTCATCCATCCTTACCCGTATGATAAACAATCACCTTAATTTACTTGCATAACATGGAAAAATTCCACTTTACTTTAGTAGTTAGCAAACTTATCATCTCTACTCTTGTAAAAAATCGAGTTGGTGATGATGGTCTGCCTACCATCTTGTAATATAGACCGTCTGATCTATATTTGATGGATAGAAAGAAAACTATGACAATTTTACAAAAGATACCTGCACCTCTGTCCACATTTACCGACAAGGCCTTGCCTCGTTCATCCATATCTCCCACTGTTTGGGAATGCAGTAATTTCAAAAAAATCCTACGCACACGCAAGATCATGGTGATGTATAGCAACAAGAGGGGAGAGTATCGTCACCGTAAGCAGAAGCGTTATGATAACGCGGTTGATGTAGTGATACGTCTTCACGATCGATCGATCTAGTACCGAAGATACGACACCTCCGCGATCTGCACATGTTCAGCTCGGTAACGTCCCGCGAACTCACGATCCAGTAGAGCTTCGAGGAAGAGCTTTGTCAGCATGATGGCATGATGACGGTGATGATGTTGCTACCAGAACAAGGCTTCACCTAAGCACCACTATGATATTACCAAGGTGGATTATGGTGGAGGGGGGCACCACACACGGCTAAAGATTAATGATCAAGTTCTGTGTCTATGGGGTGCCCCCCACCCCCGTATATAAAGGAGTGGAGGAGGGGAGGGGCCGGCCCTCTCTATGGCGTGCCCTAGGGGAGTCCTACGCCAACCAGGAGTAGGATTCCCCCCTTCCATGTAGTAGGAGTAGGATAGAAGGAAGGGGAGGAGAGGAGAAAGGAAAGGGGGTTCCGGTAACCTCCCGGTACTCTGGAAAATGCCTGAACTCATCCGGAAGCATTCCGATGTCCAAACATAGGCTTCCAATATATCGATCTTTATGTATTGAACATTTCGAGACTCCTTGTCATGTCCGTGATGAAATCCGGGACTCCAAACTACCTTCGGCACATCAAAACACATAAACTCGTAATACCGATTGTCATCGAACGTTAAGCATGCGGAACCTACGGGTTCGAGAACTATGTAGACATGACCGAGACATGTCTTCGGTCAATAACCAATAGCGGAACCTGGATGCTCATATTGTTTTCCTACATATTCTACGAAGATCTTTATTGGTCAAACCGCATAACAATATACGTTGTTCCCTTTGTCATCGATATTTTACTTGCCCGAGATTCGATCGTCGATATCTCAATACCTAGTTCAATCTCGTTACCGGAAAGTCTCTTTACTCATTCCATAATGCTACATCCCGTAAATAAATCATTAGCTACATTACTTGCAAGGCTTATAGTGATGTACATTACCGAGAGGGCCCAGAGATACCTCTCTGACAATCGGGGTGACAAATCCTAATCTTGATCCATGCCAACTCAACAAACACCGTTGGAGACACCTATAGAGCTCCTTTATAATCACCCAGTTACATTGTGAAGTTTGGTAGCACACAAAGGGTTCCTCCGATATTCGGGAGTTGCATGATCTCATAGTCATAGGAACACGTATAGTTATGGAGAAAGCAATAGCAACAAACTAAAAAATCATAGTGCTAAGCTAACGGATGGGTCAAGTCAATCACATCATTCTCTAATGATGTGATCCCGTTAATCAAATGCAAATCATGTCTATTGTTAGGAAACATAACCATCATTGATTCAACGAGCTAGTCAAGTAGAGGCAAACTAGTGACACTCAGTTTGTCTATGTATTCACGCATGTACTAAGTTTTTGGTTAATACAATTCTAGCATGAATAATAAACATTTATCATGATCTAAGTAAATATAAATAACAACTTTATTATTTCCTCTAGGGCATATTTCCTTCAGTCTCCCACTTGCACTAGAGTTAATAATCTAGATTACATTGTAATGATTCTAACACCCATGCAGCCTTGGTGATGATCATTTTTTGCTCGTGAGAGAGGTTTAGTCAATGGGTCTACAACAGTCAGGTCCACATGTATCTTGAAAATCTCTATGTCTCCCTCCTTGACTTGATCGCGGATGGAATAGAAGCGTCTCTTGATGTGCTTGGTTCTCTTGTGAAATCTGGATTCCTTTGCCAAGGCAATTGCACCAGTATTGCCAGAAATATTTTCATTGGACCCTATGCACTAGGTATGACACCTAGATCGGATATGAACTCCTTCATCCAGACTCCTTCATTTGCTGCTTTCGAAGAAGCTATGCATTCCGCTTCACACGTAGATCCTGCCACAATGCTCTGCTTGGAACTGCACCAACTGACAACTCCACCATTCAATAAAAACACGTATCTTGTTTCTGACTTCGAGTCATCTGGATCAGTGTCAATGCTTGCATCGACGTAACCATTTACGAAGAGCTCTTTGTCACCTCCAGATACGAGAAACATATCCTTAGTCCTTTTCAGGTATTTCAGGATGTTCTTGACCGCTGTCGAGTGATCCACTCCTGGATTACTTTGGTACCTCCCTGCTAAACTTATAGCAAGGCACACATCAGGTCTGGTACATAACATTGCATACATGATAGAGCCTATGGCTAAAGCATAGGGAACACCTTTCATTTTCTCTCTATCTTCTACAGCGGTCGGGCATTGAGTCTGACTCAACTTCACACTTTGTAATACAGGTAAGAACCCTTTCTTTGCCTGATCCATTTTGAACTTCTTCAAAACTTTATCAAGGTATGTGCTTTGTGAAAGTCCAATCAAGCATCTTGATCTATCTCTATAAATCTTGATGCCCAATATATAAGAAGCTTCACCGAGCTCTTTCATTGAAAAATTCTTATTCAAGTATCCTTTTATGCTATTCAGAAATTCATTATCATTTCCGATCAACAATCTACATATAATATCAGAAATGCTACGGAGCTCCCACTCACTTTCTTGTAAATACAGGCTTCTCCAAAAGTCTGTATAAAACCATATGCTCTAATCACACTATCAAAGCGTATATTCCAACTCCAAGAGGCTTGCACCAGTCCATAAATAGATCGCTGGAGCTTGGACACTTTGTTAGCACCTTTTGGATCGGCAAAACCTTTTTGGTTGCATCAGATACAACTCTTCTTTAAGGTATCCATTAAGGAATGCAGTTTTGACATCCATTTGCCAAATTACATAATCATAAAATGCGGCAATTTCTAACATCTCTACGGGTGAGAAAGTCTCATCGTAGTCACCTCTTTGAACTTGTCGAAAACCTCTCGCAACAAGTCGAGCATTGTAGACAGTGACATTACCGTCGGTGTCAGTCTTCTTCTTGAAGATCCATTTATTCTCTATTTCCTGTCGATCATCGGGAAGTCAACCAAAGTCCATACTTTGTTCTCATACATGGATCCCATCTCAGATTTCATGGCTTCAAGCCATTTTGCGGAATCTGGGCTCATCATTGCTTCCTCATAGTTCATAGGTTCGTCATGGTCACATAACATGACTTCCAGAACAGGATTACCGTACCACTCTGGTGCGGATCTTACTCTGGTTGACCTATGAGGTTCGGTAGTAACTCGGTCAGAAGTTTCAGGATCATCATCATTAGCTTCCTCACTTACTGGTGTAGGAATCACTTGAACTTTCCAATAAGGGAGAAGGTACAATTACCTCGTCAAGTTCTACATTCCTCCCACTCACTTCTTTCGAGAGAAACTCCTTCTCTAGAAAGGATCCATTCTAGAAATGAATAGCTTGCCTTCGGATCTGTGATAAAAGGTGTACCCAACAGTCTCCTTTGGGTATCCTATGAAGATACATTTCTCCGATTTGGGTTCGAGCTTATTAGGTTGAAGTTTTTTCACATAAGCATCGCAGCCCCAAACTTTAAGAAACGACAACTTGGGTTTCCTGCCAAACCATAGTTCATAAGGTGTCGTCTCAACGGATTTAGATGGTGCCCTATTTAACGTGAATGCAGCTGTGTCTAAAGCGTAACCCCAAAATGATAGCAGTAAATTAGTGAGAGACATCATAGATCACACCATATCTAGTAAAGTACGATTACGATGTTCCGACACACCATTACATTGTGGTGTTCCAGGTGGTGTGAGTTGCGAAACTATTCCGCATTGTTTGAAATGAAGTCCAAACTCATAACTCAAATATTCGCCTCCACGATCAAATCGTAGAAACTTGATTTTATTGTTACGATGATTTTCCACTTCACTATAAAATTCTTTGAACTTTTCAAATGTTTCAGACTTATGCTTAATCAAGTAGATATACCCATATCTACTCAAATCATCTGTGAAGGTGAGAAAATAATGATATCTGTTGCGAGCTTCAATTTTCATTGGACCACATACATCAGTATGTATGATTTCCAATAACTCTGTTGCTCGCTCCATTGTTCCGGAGAACGGAGTTTTAGTCATCTTGCCCATGAGGCATGGTTCGCAAGTACCAAGTGATTCATAATCAAGTGATTCCAGAAGTCCATTAGAATGGAGTTTCTGCATGCGCTTTACACCAATATGACCTAAACGGCAATGCCACAAATAAGTTGCACTATCATTATCAACTCTGCATCTTTTGGCTTCAATACTATGAACATGTGTATCACTACTATCAAGATTTAGTAAAAATAGATCACTCATCAGGGGTGCATGACCATAAAAGATATTACTCATATAAATAGAACAATCATTATTCTCTGATTTAAATGAATAACCGTCTCGCATCAAACAAGATCCAGATATAATGTTCATGCTCAACGCTGGCACCAAATAACAATTATTTAGGTCTAAAGCTATTCTGGAAGGTAGATGTAGAGGTAGCGTGCCGACGGCGATCACATCGACTTTGGAACCATTTCCCACAGGCATCGTCACCTCGTCATTAGCCAATCTTCGCTTCATCCATAGCCCCAGTTTCAAGTTGCAAATGTTAGCAACTGAATCAGTATCAAATACCTAGGCACTACTGCGAGCATTAGTAAGGTACACATCAATAACATGTATAACAAATATACCTTTCACTTTTCCATCCTTCTTCTCCGCCAAATACTTGGGGCAGTTCTGCTTCCAGTGACCAGTTCCTTTGCAGTAGTAGCACTCAGTCTTAGGCTTAGGTCTAGACATGGGTTTCTTCACTTGAGCAACAACTGGCTTGCTGTTCTTCTTGAAGTTCCCCTTCTTCCCTTTACCCTTTTTTTCTTAAAACTGGTGGTCTTGTTGACTATCGGGATGTGGGGTTCCGGCAAACCCTTAAGGTTCGAACACTGGGGCCGTGCAAACTCTTTCCCTCCAACCGATCAACGCTCTAGCTCGCTAAGATCTTGCGGACGAACTCGACGAACTCACAACACAGAAAGACACGGGATTTGTACTGGTTTGGGCCACCTTTGTGGTGTAATACCCTACTCAAGTGTGGTGGTGGTGGATTGCCTCTTGGGCTCATGATGAACAATACAAGGGAAGAACGGCCTCCTGAGGTTGAGGCGTTCTTGTGCTCGGTGACCTTGTGTGTGTGGGGTGGTCTCTCTTCCTCTCGCTTAGATGAGGTGATCCCCCTCCACTGTGGTGGCTAGTCCTATTTATAGAGGCCCTGGTCCTCTTCCCAAATATCGAGTGGGAAGGGAGCCAACAATGGCGGGCTAATTTGAAAGGGGACAGCTAGTACAAGCTATCCTAACAAAAGTAGTCTTCGCCAGCACAAAGTTCTGGTGGTGACGCTGTTCTGGGCTCCACGATGACCTCCGTCTTGCAGTCCATGGTCTTGGTCTTGTTGCAGTCCATGGTCGTGAGGTTCGCCTTGCCTTGATATCTCCGCTCCTCGTGAGCCTGCCTAGCCAGGCCACTCCAGAGGAGGTCTTGTGTCGTTCGCCTCGCGAGGGTCTTGGGCGCTTTGTTGGTGAAGATGGGTTTTACGGCCTGCTGGCTCAGCCACGTCACAGGCTGCAAGCAGGCAAGTCTGGGGACCCACGTTCCCAGAACGCCGACATTGACCATCAACACTTGATGCTCCTTATTGATTTCTACATCCGCAGCCTTTAGCATTGCGAAGAGCTCAGGAATCGTTTTATCAATCCCTTGCATATTATAGTTCATCATGAAGCTCTTGTAGCTTGGTGGCAGCGATTGATGAACTCTGTCAATGACACTATCATCAGGAAGATTAACTCCTAGTTGAGTCAAGTGGTTGTGGTACCCAGACATTCTGAGTATATGTTCACTGACAAAACTATTCTCTTCCATCTTGCAGCTGTAGAACTTATTGGAGACTTCATATCTCTCAATCCGGGCATTTGCTTGATATAACTTCAACTCCTGGAACATCTCATATGCTCCATGACGTTTAAAATGTCGTTGAAGTCCCGGTTCTAAGCCATAAAGCATGGCACACTGAACTATCGAGTAGTCATGAGCTTTGCTCTGCCAGGTGTTCATAACATCTAGCATTGCTCCTGCAGCGGGTTTGTCACCAAGCGGTGCTTCCAGGACGTAATTCTTCTGTGCAGCAATGAGGTTAATCCTCAAGTTATGGACCCAGTCCGTGTAGTTGCTACCATCATCTTTCAACTTAGCTTTCTCTAGGAACGCATTAAAATTCAATGGAACAACATCACGGGCCATCTATCTACAACAACATAGACATGCAAAATACTATTAGGTACTAAGTTCATGATAAATTAAAGTTCAATTAATCAAATTACTTAAGAACTCCCACTTAGATAGACACCTCACTAATCATCTAAGTGATCACATGATCCATATCAACTAAACCATGTCTGATCATCACGTGAGTTGGAGTAGTTTTCAATGGTGAATATCACTATGTTGATCATATCTATTATATGATTCACGATCGATCTTTCGGTCTCCAATATTCTGAGGCCATATCTGCATATGCTAGGCTTGTCAAGTTTAACCCGAGTATTCCGCGTGTGCAAAACTAGCTTGCACCCATTGTATGTGAACGTATATCTTATCACACCCGATCATCACGTGGTGTCTCGGCACGACAAACTGTAGCAATGGTGCATACTCAGGGAGAACACTTATACCTTGAAATTTAGTGAGATATCATCTTATAATGTTACCGCCAAACTAAGCAAAAGAAGATGCATAAAGGATAAGCATCACATGCAATCAATATAAGTGAGATGATATGGCCATCATCATCTTGTGCCTTTGATCTCCATCTCCAAAGCACCGTCATGATCACCATCGTCACTGGCTTGACACCTTGATCTCCATCGAAATATCATTGTTGTCTCACCAACTATTGCTTCTACGACTATCGCTACTGCTTAGTGATAAAGTAAAGCAATTACATGGCGATTGCATTTCATACAATAAAGCGACAACCATATGGCTCCTTCCAGTTGCCGATAACTGTGTTACAAAACATGATCATCTCATACAATAAAATTTAACATCATGTCTTGACCATATCACATCACAACATGCCCTACAAAAATAAGTTAGATGTCCTCTACTTTGTTGTTGCAAGTTTTACGTGGCTGCTACGGGCTAAGCAAGAACCGTTCTTACCTACGCATCAAAAACCACAACATGGTATATTGATTGCTTTTTGATCTTCAGAAAGAACCCTGTTCATTGAATCCAATTCAACTAAAGCTGGAGAAACAGACACCCACTAGCCACCTGTGTGCGAAGCATGTCAATAGAACCAGTCTCGCGTAAGTGTACGAGTAATGTCGGTCTGGGCCGCTTCATCCAACAATGCCGCTGAATCAAGAATCAACTAGTGACGGCAAGCAATATGTATATACCCATGCTCACAACTCCTTTGTGTTCTACTGGTGCATATAACATCTACGCATAAACCTGGCTCGGATGCCACTGTTGGGGAACACGGTAATTTCAAAAAAAAATCCTACGCACACGCAAGATCCTAGTGAAGCATAGCAACGAGAGGGGAGAGTATCGTCTATGTACCCTTATAGACCGTAAGCGGAAGCATTATAACAATGCGGTTGATGTACTCATAAGTCTTCATGATCGATTGATCTAGTACCGAAGATACGGCACCTCCACGATCTGCACACGTTCGGCTCGGTGATGTCCCGCGAACTCACGATCCAGTACAGCTTCGAGGGAGAGCTTCGTCAGCACGCCGACGTGATGACGGTGATGATGTTGCTACAGGAACAGGGCTTCGCCTAAGCACCGCTACAATATTACCGAGGAGGATTATGGTGGAGGGGGGCACCGCACACGGCTAAATATCAATGATCAACTTGTGTGTCTATGGGGTGCCCCCCTCCCCGTATATAAAGGAGTGGACGAGGGGAGGGGCCGGCCCTCTCTATGGCGCGCCCTAGGGGAGTCCTACTCCCACCGGGAGTAGGATTCCCCCCTTCCATGTAGTATGAGTAGGAGAGAAGGAAGGGGAGGAGAGGAGAAAGGAGAGGGGGGGGGGCGGCCCCCTCCCAATTCGGATTGGGCTAGGTGCGCGCATCCCACCTTCCCTCCCCTCTTTTCCACTAAGGCCCAATAATGCCCATATACTCCCCGGGGGGTTCCGGTAACCTCCCGGTACTCCGGAAAATGCCTGAACTCATCCGGAACCACTCTGATGTCCAAACATAGGCTTCCAATATATCGATCTTTATGTCTAGAACATTTCGAGACTCCTCGTCATGTCCATGATCGAATCCGGAACTCCGAACTACCTTCGGTACATCAAAACACATAAACTCGTAATACCATCATCACCGAACGTTAAGCGTGCAGACCCTACGGGTCCGAGAACTATGTAGACATGGCAGAGACATGTCTTCGGTCAATAACCAATAGCGGAACTTGGATGCTCATATCCGTTCCTACATATTCTACGAAGATCTTTATCGATCAAACCGCATAACGATATACGTTGTTCCCTTGGTCATGGATATGTTACTTGCCCGAGATTCGATCGTCGATATCTCAATACCTAGTTCAATCTCGTTACCGGCAAGTCTCTTTACTTGTTTCGTAATGCTACAACCCGTAACTAACTCATTAGCTACATTGCTTGCAAAGCTTATAGTGATGTACATTACCGAGAGGGACCAGAGATACCTCTCCAACAATCGGAGTGACAAATCCTAATCTTGATCCATGCCAACTCAACAAACACCATCAGAGACACCTGTAGAGCACCTTTATAATCACCCGGTTACATTGTGACGTTTGGTAGCACACAAAGTGTTCCTCCGGTATTCGGGAGTTGCATGGTCTCATAGTCATAGGAACATGTATAGTTATGGAGAAAGCAATAGCAACAAACTAAACGATCATCGTGCTAAGCTAAGGTATGGGTCAAGTCAATCACATCATTCTCAAATGATGTGATCCCGTTAATCAAATGACAACTCATGTCTATGGTTAGGAAACATAACCATCATTGATTCAATGAGCTAGTCAAGTAGAGGAAAGCTAGTGACACTCTGTTTGTCTATGTATTCACACATGTTCTAAGTTTCCGGTTAATACAATTCTAGCATGAATAATAAACATTCATCATGATATAAGGAAATATAAATAACAACTTTATTATTGCCTCTAGGGCATATTTCCTTCACCCACAACCTCATTGCTGAGCAATTAAAAAAGGAAGTCTCTGGAACAATCTAGCATGGTGGTCGCTGCCACCCGCCGGCGCCGTCCATCCGCATGCCTTCGCCCAGTTCAACCACCAGTCACCACCACGCTCCACTCCTCCTCACCTTATCCCTCATCTTTCATTTTTTCGATGAAAATCTAGAGATACCATTTTTCCGATAAAATTCTCGAGATATCATTAGTTTTTACACATGGGATTACTCCTGCATGGGTCAATCACAACAGGTGTTTTGTAAAAAAAATGCATCTTGATCTTCCGCGCAAATGCATGGGCATCTTGCTAGTGATTATATAACGCAAATCATGAGCAGGAAGTGATATTTTTTTACACAACCACGTTAACATGGCCACATAAATCACTAGCTAAAGTGTAATACCATTATACTTATATCCCGATGCAAAAGGTTGAGTACATGTCCCAAGAGTAGAGTCGCACACACGCACTCTATCACTTAGAATCTCAGAAACACACACCAGTTACGTGACGCCACCTTAAGTAGAGACGTGTGTTACAATTTGTGCGCCCGCGGGTACACGTGATGGTGTGCATTTATTTAAGCTGGACGATGAACCCAAATAGTAGTTGCATTCATTCGCCTCCCACTGCCTCTTCTCTGGTCGCCGTCGCATGGTGGCCATGGCTCGGCGGAAGGTAACAACATATGCCATACTCCCGCCGGAGCGGCGCTTTAATCTGGAAATTTTAGTGGTCATGCATGCATCTTTTTGTGCTAGCACTCCTATATAAGGGTTGGCCGGTCGCTTCCCGCGGACGTGCGCGGGCGGTGGAAGAGGAAGGCGAAGGGAAGCGGGTTGTGGAGTAACATTTTTTACAACAATTTCTTAGGAAACTAAGTGCAATAATTGGGTAGTTTTGCAAACTACCAGTACTACACTTGAAATGGTTCAAAACCAATACCACCGCCACGCTCGCGTCTGACCGCCCTGGCCGACCCAACCCCCTCCCTTGCCGGCGCGCGCTTCCCATGTGAAATGGTCAGTGTCACCCTGGAGCGTCAGTGCGACATTAATGCCCAGCCAGAGCGGAGGTGACCTCTCACTAGCACCGGCTTTGAAGCAGCGCGACAGCCGCGAGAGCGCCGCTTCACGATGCACACGACTGCTCCATGTCAAGGCTGACCATAGTTTGGATGAGTCTCCATCGTGGTGAGCCACACTAACTGCATTGATATGTGGAATCCCGTTGCCTATAGTTATGGATCGTTCCATCTATGAAGAACACATGGGACTGGAACTACGATACAAACATGTACCTAGGAGTGGACATACGAACCTAAGTAATGTAGCATAGAAAGTGAAGTAGAAAGGCACAAATAGTATGAACATGCATGGCATATAGGCATTTGTCTCTTACTACCACTAAATGGTGTACGTGCAATGCATGGTGATGTTATGGAGTACGTGCCTAAGTACTCTACTACTACTACATTAATTGGAGGTACATCTTATATTTTATATTTGTTTACGTGTATGCCCCGACACCTTCCAACTGTACGTGTTTTTCTTTCCGGCTTGCACTTTGTATCGTTCATACCACTAGTACTACTACGTGTGGTCTTGAACCCGGAAGTGGAAGAAGTGGAGACGCTCTACCACGCTGTTCATGTCCCACTCCTTTCTCTGACGTGTGGGACATCCAGCACATGTCGTGTTTGGCACTCCTTCGTCTTAAAAGTTGAAACACTAGCATTCATCAGAAACAAAAAATAAATATAAATCAGCAGTGATACTATACCACGTGGTTTCCTTGCTCCTCGATATTGGAAAGAATACTTCCATTCACCGACATGTGGGACATCGACCATCCTAGTCCACTTGCCATGCACGCAGAACTCCAAGGGAGAGTCACCCTGGTCGTCGCGCCACAATAATAATGACTAATGAGCTGTCAAATCACAGGCCCAACCTTTTCCACTTTGAAGTTGCTCGGATGAAGGAACCGACTTCGTTGCATTCCACTTCTTGAAGAAAACTACTATACCAGCAGTACTGCTAGCTACAATAGTTAATCCAGCAGAGGCCTCCTTTGGTTCATAGGATAGAAAATTTATAGGAATATGAAAATCATGAGAATTGAGATGACATGCATCTCAATTCCTATAAAGAAAGAGATGCCATTTGATGCATAGGTTAGGAATTTTTCCATTGAGTCTAGGCTAATGTATTGGCAATTTGCTCTAAAAACTATAGTAGTAACTAGTACTGGTACATGCTCGTAATTAATTAAACAAACGTACGGGCGACACATACACACACACTAACTACTAGTACTACTACTTCTCACATGCTGGCCAGATGTCGTCCTTCTCCTCCCGGCTTTGTTGGCGACACCCCACCGTGCTTGGGTCTCCACCGACCTCTCCGCAGCAGCGCGTGCATCCTCTTCTTTCTTGCGGCGGTGGGCCTCTCTCTTCTTGAGTGCTTTCTGACTTTCGCGCTCCCTTTGTGCGGCTTTGGCCGCCTCTTGCTCTATCGCCCATTAGGCCTTGGCAGCTTCAAATTCTGCCCATGTAGGTGCGAGGTCACGAGCGGTGATGAACTCGGCATGGCGGGGTGCCATCGCTTCCCTGCCATTTTGTGTGCGGTCATGGGTGGCCAGGAACTCGGCGTGGCGGTATGCCAGTGTGCGGCGCGGTAGCATGAACGACTCTTGGTGAGAGCTTTAGGGTGGAGTGGCCGGACAACCGTATAGTGCATTGGTTTGTCAAGAGCTCAAGGACAGAAGACGAAGGAAATACGGATTTCCATTCAATCCTGGTTATTTATTACCGAGTAAAATGCATTGGTGGTCACCGAACTTGTCTTCATAGGTCACTTTGATCATTGTATACGAGATATGGTGATTATACGGTCACTAGCTGAGTGTATAGCTCCGTATTTGTCTGGTTGAATAGTCAGACAGTCCGCATGTGCCTCACCAGCTCATGTTCTTTATCTATCTATCTATGCAGGCCTACCTGTCAGTGGAGAAAGAAATAAAAACCAAAATTATGCGTATGTGACGAATCAAACCACGGACTCGTTGCTGCAACGCACACACGTCAGCCAAATGAAAATGAAATACTTTGTGTTAAATGCACAAACCGATTTTTTTTATATTATACGTGATGCACACATTAGCGCACACCATCCATAGAGGCAAGTATGATGTACATGTGTAGACACTCACGCTCACCCCGTCAAACCATGCTAATGCATGCACATCTCCCTCTCAATCAAAGTCCTGCTCATGGTGCAACGCAAATGACGAGCCCGTCACCTGTGTGCCCCGGCGGTGCTTGACATTACTGTTTAGACGTTTGTTGGAGGCCTCCGCGAACACCGAGTATGTATTCACCTATCTCAACACCAACGGTCATTCTCATAACTCGGCGCCTTGCTCATGTATATCATCCATCACAACAACAATCTATAAAACAACCTAGCTAGAGAGGGTACTATGGTACCTATATATGTATCATGACCGACCGATCACGGTGCCATTGCACACGAGTGTGTGTCTGATCGATTCGTCCAATATTCATAAGTTATGCATGGTTGTGTGGTGTCTAATGGTGGTCGTCGAAGGCTAGTTCGCGACAAGAGTGGTTGGATGGACACCTGGTTGTCAATACGTGCCGCATGTGCTTCAAAGGCTTGTCATCCACGAGTTCACATTTAAACACCACACCAGTGTCTGACCGCCCTGGCCAACCGAACGATCCTACCAAAACCCCTTCCATCCCTAGCGCGCACTTCCCACCTGAAACAGTCACGGTCTCTCCAGAACATCAATGCCGCATTCACGGGACTTAACTGCAGGTGCAGTTGGTGTGTCACTGACATGCAGGCCAGATGCCTGTTGGGCCCACATGTCAGTGACCCAACTGCACCTGCATTTAAGTTACTGAAGCAGCATCCGCATTCACGCCCGACACGACCTCTCACTGGCGCCGGCATTGCAGCAGCGCAATGGCCAAGAGAGCGCCACCTGCGCGGCATCCTGGTGCAAGCGACTGCTCCACATTAACGACACCACGACCATCCTTCCGTCCACCACCCACATTAATGACACGTGGGTGCCGACAAACATACTGCGGCACCAGACGTCTATCCGTCTGCCGCGGCTCATTGCCATTCACCCGCTATATTAACTTGAGCCCCAGCTCCCAGCCATAGCCAAACACCCACACTCATTCTCCTTCGGTCCCTTCCTTCTGTCGGCACCACTCCAACCATGGCCTCCTAGCGCTCCAAAGCTCTCTTGGACCTACTGTTGCAGGAGCAGACGAAGGACATCGGCGACTCCGCTCCGAGCGTGCTCCAATGCTCTCTTGGACGTACTATCATAGGAGCACACGAAGGAGATTGCCGGCTCCCCCCCCCCGGCCGCCCTCCATCGCCATGAGCACGAAGTCGGCGCAAGTGCGCAGGCGCAGCCGGCAGCGAGGAAGAGTAGTACACGGTACGTCGCCGCCGCTCTAGTCCCAAGAAGGGCACCGCTCCTCCACTCAGTCGACGCCAAGCTTGGTGGGATAAACATCCGCGGTCAATTAGTCGCTTGACGGTGGTGCGGAGGCGGAAATCTAATTAATTTCGTCCAGTTTATACAAAAAGTTTTAGAAATGTAATGAATTTCATCCGGTTAATTTGAAATTTGCTTTGTTTGGAGGAATTTCGTCTGGTTAGTTCATATATTTGTCAAAAGGTATGCGGGCAGCATTGGATGGCATCCTCTGGCACAAGTGTCCGCAGACAGATGCCGGTGTAAATTTTTGGGCCAACACTGGAGATGCCCTAACTATCATGCTATAATCGCTAACAGTGCTCCATTATTTCGCAGGGAACAGTTATCCCCCGATCAAAATCAGATGCGCCGTGTTCCGCACTCCTCCCACGTAAGAGTGTAGAATCTTGCTTACATAAAAATGGAGCAAGTGGATGGCACTATAGCACGTCATATCACTCACACTAGCCCGCCTAACACGCGGGAAAGCCCTGCCCTCGTCATTTTTTCTGGATTTCTATCTATTTTTCGCACGAAAATGTTACGCCCAAGGTCAAAAGGAAAAGGTGGCACACTTACGACTCATACACGTCACGTTCGCATCGCACCCCCGACAGTCTGTCTCGCACGCCGCTCACTAGAGGGGACCCACGTTGTCTTGAATTTTCTCTGACATGTGGGACTGCAATTGAATAAACCGTCGATAGCCAAAATCTAATTGCTCGACAGGCGTCGGCTAATAAGAGGGAGATGGGGGAGGGTGAAGAAATCGCCCGCCTGTCGCGCACGGACTCCAAGAAATATATGGTGATAATGTGAGGTGGGCCATGCAAAAGTGCAGACCGCTTCAAAGCCCGCTTCTGACTGCCTTGGCCCACCAGAATACCCGCTTATGTGGAGGGGAGAGTGGCATTGACGAAGTCAAGGAGTGGGCTCTGCAAGAGCCCATCTCTACACGTGTGCCTAGGTATAAAAAACTAATTCTATAAAAAGAGGCATAAAAAATTGTGTCTAAAAAAGGAAGGTAAAAACATTTGAGAGGAAATAGATAGAGAGAAAGTGAGAAAAATTTGTAACCTTATAGTCAACACTATGGTAGTATTACATGAGGAAGGAGGGAGTGGTGCACATGCCAAGTTCACTGGTCTGCCGTGTTTCACACTCCTCCATCGTAACAGTGGAGACAATAGCGTTCATCAAAAATAACAATGAAGACTAGTTGCTCATCCTCTATATCAGAAAGAATAACAATGAGGCCTAAAATGTATCTGTGTCGACTATTATGTGATCGATCGATAAGCCTACAATTTTAGGAGCTTGGGCTATTGGCCGATCGACGAGGGATCAGACCTATAAGCATACCACGATCTCATCAGCACCAACATTTCTCTTCGGAGTGTTTTGCAAGTACTATAGCTCGCACAATAGCTAGCCTACTAACACCAAGAATCATCAAACAAGCCCTGTTGATATGATAAACAGTTCAAACTTACATCTAAGCATGCCATATATTACATCAAAAGCTAGTGAGGATACATCTGTTTCCATAACTCGGAGAGGTTCGCATGATTCATTATCAAACAAAAGTAGCAAGTACTGCCCACACAAGAAAGTGCACTAGCCCTAAGATGGTTTGATAACATGCATCGTTCTAGTAATTAAACACAATGCAAAATACCCTAAAGGATTAGCGCGACCAACTATTTCTGGTCATTAATCTCTCGCGCAATGACCACAGCTAGGACAGTAGCATGGAAATCGATCTCTAGGGAGATGTCCACAGGACGGACCGCGACATCGGAATCGATTTCTGTGGCGATGTCCACAGTACGGACCGCGACATCAGAATCGATTTCTGGGGCGATGTCCACAGGATGGACAGCGCCATCGGAATCGATCTCCAGGGCGATGTCCACAGGATGGACCGCAACATCGAAAACGATCTCTCGGACGTTGTCCACAGGACGGGCCGCGACATCGAAATCATCAAGGACGTCCACCGTCACTTGCACAACCCTAACATATTAGCAAGCACATTGTAAATAATCAAGAACCACTGGGGGCTCCCATCCCTCCGGGGGCCATCTCGTCATCCTCGATGGGGGCCATCACCTTGCCAGGGGAATGCTGCTTCTCAACAGCGACTATCTCCTCAAACTCGACCTTGAGGCTCACATAGGTGGCCATTAGAGTTTCTGGGGTAGGCATGGTGGGGCCCTTGCTATTCTTCCAGCTTTCTTTGAGGAGTTGGTCTGCCAACGTCGTCAACTCTTTGGCCAGTGCTTGTTTCTTGGAGTTCTTCATCTCCATGGGTTGGCCCGCCAACATGGTCAACTCGTTGGTCGGTGCTCACTTCCTGGAGATCGCTGTCTCCAGTGGGTTGTCCGCCGGCAACTCTTTGTCTAGTGCTCCAGGATCCATCAATGAACTGACAAACAAAAAGCAATCGAAAGGAAAGCACAATCGCAATGAAAATTCGAAAAGAATAGGCTATGAGAATTGGTCGGTGCTTCGCAAAAAGAAGATTCTTGGAATGAAAATATAGTAGCATCACTGATTTTCCCACCTTTCCTTCATCGGTACAGAAGAAAAATGGCAGAAGTGAGTAGCCTGGAGTGAGGTTTTCTCTACTCTTATAAAAAGGAGAGTTGGTGATGATGGTGTGCCGGCCATCCTGCAATATAGGTCGTCTGATCTATATCTAACGGATAGGAAGGAAACTATGACAATTTACCCGCACTCCTCTCCACATTTGCAGATAAGGCCTTCTATCGTTCATCCTTTTCTCCCATAAGATCTTGATGTTCCGTCCAATGCATGGGCATCTTGCTAGTTCTTCAAGAAAGGGGACAAAGGGCTTCAACGAGCGTTCCAGTAAAATGATGGTTGCTTCGTCAAGTCCAACTTTGAGGCCACTTCGAGGCCACTTTACCGCTGCTGGTAAAGGTGTGGGCTTTTTGATATGAAGGGTCATGACGGCCACACTGGGGTGACCGGTGAGTCTTGACTGTAGGACCTCGTTTTGATTTGGTGGATGGCATGCGGGCCCGGATCCTTTGATGTCCCGCATGTACATAGAGTGGTTAGTCATATACTCAATATTGTGCACCACGACCAAGGCGGAGAGTAAAACGAGAGAACTACATATTTATTTATGGTGTAGATTCACTCATTTTGCTCCATATGTACTCATTTAGGGTGTAGTCTAGTCACTTGTTGAAATCTCTTGAAAGCCAAATACTCCTTTCCGGTTTACAGGGCTATACTAGCAAGTAGTACTACAATAGTGGGCTCACATAGCAATTTTTTCTCATGCAAGAGCCTGGCTATATGCATGCTCCAAGGCTTCGCACCATGCCCCACCCCTACACGAAGACTACCATGCGAGCGTTCACAACTGCCATGTTCGGGTTGCGCTTGGCTCTTCGCCTCTTCGAGAACATGAACAATAATGATGTTACTACTACTTCTATAGTATCAAATCCACTGCTGCATGTTTGTCCACTGCGTGCAGGAGGGATAGCTTGTTGTAGTATAAGCAAAAGCATGTCCTCTTCTGTGAGCCACCGCGCGCATGGGCGAGGGAGAAGGCATGTAGTAGTAAAATCAAGCTTCTCCTCGTTGTACGAGTTGACGCGACACATCATAGCACTGGCCCACATGCTTGCCTCTAAACTTAGCTAATAGACCCACAATTTACAATATATTTGCTGCAACCTCTAACATTTACCCCGCCACAAATTAAAATATATATACCTGTCTTGACCAAATGAGCGTGCAAACTACAATAACCAGGATGACAGGTAGGGCCAAAAGATTATTTTAATCAAAAAAATGCTTCGAGACGGCCTCATAGCATGGAGCCAACACCAACAAGTTTAAGCTTAGAGGCATGGTACATGCAATCCTAGACTACTCTACACATGAAACTGCAACACGAGCGTCCGGGTTGCGCTTGGCTTGTCGCCTCTTTGGGAAGTCGAACAATGATGGAGTACTACTGCAGTGGAGTACTACAGTATGCTTCTGACCAACTGACACCAAATGAACTACTGCATGTGGAACACATCCGGGAGGGAGAGCATGTAGCGAATGCTTCTCCTAGTCATGCAAGCCAGCATGCTCATGGGCGAGGGAGGGACGCATATTCATTGACTTACTGCTCCTGCTTTTGTGTGTATGAAAGGTGGGCCCAACAGGTGCGTGGCCCACCTGTCATACAGCCAAAGGCAGGTGCAGTTAAGGCACCGGATCTCCGTCCGCGAGGGAGAGGGCCTTGTAATCAAACTTCAAACTTCTCGTTGTTGTACGAGTTGACGCAACACATCAAAGCACTACACTCGATATATTTCAATAATTTGTGTTTACCGATGCATTTATTACAACACATGCATGCATGCCGTGACTTCCCTTTTGATACCTGCATGTGTTGATTTACTGCACCTTGCCAAATTTTGACTATAAATTTAACTAACCAAATGTTCATGCATGTCACAAAAAATTACATCATTGAAAACTATGTTCAAATACGAATCAAACGATATAATTTTTGTTAACATGAACTAACATTTTGTCAGTTAAATATTTGGTCAAAATTTAGCACCAATTACAAAGGGGCCCAATAAATATTGTACTCTTACATTTTGTTTTGAGGATACCCCCACATAGAAAATATAAATAATAATGCATGTTGGGGCAGCCCATGTTTCCGATAATTTTAGCCGTGGGCTTGTTCACAAATTTTATGAGGTGGTGTTTGTTCATTTAATGGAGGGTCTTGTACCAGACTTAAACGATACAAAGTGCGACCTGGCACACCATAACACCACTTGGAATAAGCGGGTAGCTATCTCAAAAAACAATCCAGAACTAAAAAAAGACGACCTAGCACGTACATAATTTTAAATGATTGTTTTGATGGAGTGAAGTAGGAAAACTACCCACTAGGTATATATAAAGGCCGGAGCCTCCGCGCTTCCTTGCTAGGGTTGCTCTATTGACACACTCTCGTACTATCTAGATCAAAACAAGATGGCGGTGGTAACACTGTCTTTCTATCCTCACCGCTGGTTATAGATCCGGACGTATCCCCCTCCATCGGTGAAGGGGAGGAGGGCAGCGTTTAGGCCGTTATCAACTGCGAGGGAGGAGACCCACTGCTGGCCGCACCGTTATCTCTGGCCGAGCGCCGGCGCGGGAGATCCTCCGATCCCTTTATTGTTTCCCTACTGTGGGCGGATCTGGCCTCTCGCCTCCCACCTATCCACATCCCGATGACCTTCAGGTATATCTTCCTTCGAAACCGCCCTAGCTCTACTTCCCAGCTTGCTACATCGCTACATGTCCATCATTTTCTACCTCTCAGCCCCTCTCGATGGGATGGTACGATGTCACCAATTTTATTCTTCTATTGTTAGAGGTAAAGCTACATCATGGAGTCGAATCTTGTACTTGGTTCAAACAATAAATAAAGGGGAGGGGGATTTAGTATGTACATCAAACTTGGTACAAACAGGAAGGAAAGGGGGTGAAAGTAGTACAGACTAGTCATCCAACCGGTCTCTTGGTCGAAAAGGGAAATATAGGGGAAACGATGTACACAGTGGTATGACCGGGACTAGATTTGCTATCCACACATAGGAGTAGGTGGCTATAGTGAACAAAAATGGGACCAACCCAGATATGTTTCTTGGATGTTTGTTTCTCGGGGCAACAAACTCTGAATCACCACTTTAT
Source organism: Triticum dicoccoides (assembly GCF_002162155.2). Classification (NCBI taxonomy): domain Eukaryota; kingdom Viridiplantae; phylum Streptophyta; class Magnoliopsida; order Poales; family Poaceae; genus Triticum; species Triticum dicoccoides. The sequence goes on from NC_041380.1 coordinate 171,725,470, forward strand.
GCCCCGGTTTAGGTACATGGTGCTGGACTGCTGGTGCACCCACTATCTGACGCCCTTATACCAAATATTTAGCTATTCTTAATCTAATGCCCCTGGTAAAATGAAGCCATGCCACTGTTATAAGCCATGACAAGTTTAGCCAAATGTTTTTGCATGTAATTGTTTGAGACTCTGACTATTTCCTCTGTAGCTTTTTGTGCAAACAGGGATATCCATTTCACCTGGTTGCTGTTGTGACCTTTTGGTGCACTACACAAAACACTTACCAAAAGAAGTGACTTTTGTGCTGTTTAATTGGAATGTCAGAATGGAACAGTTGGTTCATTTCGGTGGAACTGCACAAAGGGAGATCTGTGTTCCAATCATCATCATCCATATTGGCACCATAACCTTCCTTTAGGTAAGAATGATATTTAATGCATGTGTTCATCTCTATTTTGCGACTGCCATGAGAAAAATAATGCTATTATTTACTAGTACACTTACTCCCTCACTGACAAAACCAATTTTGAAATAGAAGGCCAATCATGTACTTGGTTTCATGAACTGGTGACGAAAAAGAGAAACAGAGCATGAAGAGGAGGAAGAAGAAGAATAAAGAGGAAATGGAGATCACACGATGGTACCATCCTATGTTATCCTAACATCTTGCTAGTGGTATTGTATTGTTGTGTTGCTACTAGTCTCAATTTACTTGGAAGACTAGCAAGATGCCCGTGCGTTGCGCGTAACATCAAGATGCATTTGTATGAGTAGTTTATCTTGTGAGAGAAAAGGATGAATGAGGGAATGCCTTATTTGCAAATGTGAAGAGGGTTGTGGGTACCTTTTTGCAAAATTTCCATAGTTTCCTTCCTATCCGTTAGATATAAATCGGACGGTCTATATTGCAGGATGGCAGGCACACCATCATGACCAACTCTTCTTTTTATAAGAGTAGAGTAGATAAGAGTAGAGTAGAGATAGATAGAGAAATGCAGCAGAGTGGTACTTGGGTTGATGACACATCATACTAATTACCTGGATTCTGGATGCATCTGTGACCCAGCTCTACATGATGAACAGTACCAAGGTGATCTTGCTAAAGCCTGAGGCCTCAGTCGAGGCCATTCAAGGGCTCTGGCAACATCTACCTTACATGTGAGACTATACTCCAGGGAGCCCTTCGACTTCTGTTGTCTCTCCTGCAAGGTCACTTAATTAATTAGGACTACCTAAGTACCACTAATTTATTGCTGACTAATATTCCTATCGGAGTTACACAAATCTTTAGTAGCACCCTATGTAGAATCATGTACATGTGTATGTGTGTCTGTGGAGGTAAATCATGTGGTGGAGCAGGGAGGGAATCTTGGTAGTGTCATGACATAATAGTGCTATTGTTTTGCATGTTAATTTATTGCCATTGGTTAAATGAGGCAATGTTTTGCATGTTGTCCATCATGAATTTGATGCTACTGTTAGAGTAATATGCTAATGTCTTTCTATCCATTCTCACTAAGCTAATGAAGGTTTCACCATGTTCCTACTTGTGCAAACAGGGATCATGTTCTGCCAATCATACATTTTAGTGGAACTTCACAAGACAATAGAATGAATTGTATCCCAACCCATGCTTTAACTCTGGTGGAAGTTTTTGATAATCTTTCGATATAATATCAGCATTGGTAAACAAGAGTGATTTGCACCATACACTTGAAGTGCACAAAAATATGTACTGTTGTGTGATTCAAGTGAGTGCTTTATCATCTCTTTTGGGACTACATGAATGAGACTTTTTGCTCAGGTTGGTACCGGCCTAAGGCCTTCATCCATATTAGTTTGCTGTCATCTCTATTTGTATCGTGCTACTGTCATGAGAAACTCCTTTATCTTTGCATGTTGAAGTTTTGCAACCTCTGATACATGGCAATTCTTTGAGTGTTGAGCTAAATGGCACTGATTAAATAAACTAATACCTCTCTTTAAGAAAGACTACTATGTTGCTAACTTTACCCATTAAGATAATGAGGGTGCTTCTATTTGTTAGTGTGTGTTTCATCAACTAGTCCCACTATTACAGTAATCTCACTCTATCAATATATGTGTCAATAGGGATGCTCAATTTTGGTGGAACTGCACAAAAACTTTGGGTGCTTCATTGCCTCGACTGCTTTCCTTCCTTTCCTCTCAGTCTCTTATCTCAGCTTGCTTCCTTCCTTTGCTGTCAGTCGCTTCTCTTATCTTGGCTTCCAATCAATGGAAATAGTAATTGATATGCTACCACACATGGGTTGGTACTGCTCTTTATCCTGATTATTGTGCTTCTCATATGCATTGGTAATTTGGTATTGTGCTACTATTTGCTGATATCATAAAGGAGTAACTTGGAGCCTGAACTCGCAGGCAAATCATTACATTGGGCGATTTCAGTAGAGTTGCATAAAAAGATCAGATGGATAGATACTTATGCTACTGCTACGTACTCCAGAGTTCACTCACAAGCATCGATGTTGACAAGAAGAAGTTCCTATATTCATTCGAGTACCAACCAGCATCAACCAGCTGTCAAACTCCAAGTATTAGGAGAGCGGACGCCAAAAATATTGCTTGGTGCATAGCCCAAAAAAACACAGTCCAGTATTTGGTCCCAACTTGTGCCTTTTGGTTATCGGCACATATGGCAGCGAACTGTATGGCATGGAGTCTAAAATTCCACACAAGTTGGTTGATGCATATATTCATCTGACACTTAATCAGCCTGCATGCCAAGGATGCTCCATTTCAGTTGAACTGCACAAAAAATTTGGGTTGTTCATTTTCTCAATCACCTCCTTTCTTGTCTGCAATGTAGAATTTTCTTGAGGTACAATACCAAGATGAGCTAGTAAACTAGTTGGATGAAAGTAGTGGCCAAGTTGCTCAAACCTCCCTCGGGAGGAGGCCACTATTTGAGGATAAACCTACAAGCAAAGTTCAGATTGTCTGTGCTGCCTCTTATGTACTCGAAAGTTTAACTACTGCAGGATGCTGCTAACACGACACTACGACCAGAGACCATTCGAGAAACTATGTGTGATGCAATAATCGCAAACGGTGGTGTATGAAAACCGTCAAAAATGTATAAAACGTTTGCGATGACGGATGCATCAAACACGGTTAAGATTTTAGTTGCGTGTGCGATGAAGGGCATACAGTTCAGTTCAATTAACTGTTTGCGATGAGGAGGAACAAAAGAAACTGGCAGCCAGATGTAGGCGTGTGCGATACACAGCATACGGTTCAATTGGATGAACCATTTTTTGATTAGGCAACACAAAAAATGGGCAGCCAGATGAAGGTGTGCGTGATATATAGCATACGATTCACGCAGATGAACTGTTTGTGATTAGGCAACACAAAAGAAACGGTCAGCCAGATCAAGCTATGTGCATATACGCATGTGGTTCACTCGGCCATTGTCGTCAGTGTGTGACCTCTGTGGCAACCGTTCCTCCCCAGGTGCCTCTTCGTGTACTGTGGCAACAGTTCACCGACTCTTCGCCTTCCCTCTTGATTTGGATCTACTATCGCACGCTCTTCCTCCCTCCTACATTTTCCTTGACCCTTCCTTCTACCATTATTGTTCGATCTTCTTCTCCATGGAGGGAACAGGCCGAAAATGACCCCTTTACTCTTGCCCCGATCTGAATGATGACGCAGTGGAGGAACACATTGATTGGTGCGATGTCATCACCTCGGCTAGCATGGCAGGTTCGTTCAAGACCAATCTCAACTGAACTAATAACATCATTACAAGGAACCCAAGGGTCCAGAAGCGGTTTGATCTCCCCTATCTTCTTTGCCGTCATCCTGCTGACTGGCGCGGGGATGAGGGAAGCCTCGCCTTGCATAAGTTGATGCCGCTTGATAATGATACGGATGATGTTTAGATGCCATCGCTTAAGGGCAAGGCTTGGGCAGGCGCAAATGGAGATTGGGTTGTTTACATTGGGTACAACTGCGAGTGGGAACTTGTGAATGTGTACCCTCGTCACTGGGTTCCACTGCCAAAAATCTCAGACGGCTGCCCAAAGGTTGAGTACACCGGTATTCCATGTGACTTCAAATATGATCATGGTGACTGTCATCTACGGAAGATAGCAATTTGTCGAGTTCCAAACCGCTCCTGGGATTACACGAACTATGAAGTTGTTGCTATCTTCGACAAGCTTGTTCCCGTCCTTACTTCCACGCATCGATGGATATTGCTCAATACCAATTTCTGTACACGGATGAGTACTGTGATGCAATTCAATACAAGGGTCTTGTGTTTGCTACCACCACTCGTCCCACTATTTTTGCATGGAATCCTAATGATTTCGGTACATTTGTCTTCCACCGTAATTATAATTGTTTCATCCACATGCATGCGGGTCAGCTAGTTTCCCTTTACTAATTAACCTTCTTGTGTTCCCAAGGTCCTGTGAACATTACACCACCTATACTTGAAAAAATTTAATAGCATGAGGGCGAGCAAGACCCATATACTCAGTGGCGCCTGGCAACTTATTCCGATGGATCACCTCTTCTTGTCTGTATACAGGGCACTGCTGATGTTACTAAGGAAGCAGGTGTTGTCTCACATGGTCGCACTCTCCGGACCTATTCCAACACCCGTTGCAGGGAATTCGGGATGGGTACTAGTGTACTAGCGCCAACACCTTCAGCCTAGTTCAGTAGTGAAAGTCTTGGACGAAACTTGCTCTTCTTTGGACAAAACTATCCAATGATGGTGGAAGGCGATCCAGCTCCTGTTGACACAATGTTACTACCATTTTATGAGTAGCAACTATATCTATACCTCAGACATTAGTATGCTTCCCTACGGTCCCAATATGGGTCCTGACATAGGCCGCTTCAGCCTCGATCACCAGTCCTGCATTGGTCTCGAGATTGACAGTAGCTGGCCCTTCCCAGAGAATCACTTCTGGTTCAAAGCAAAAGTTTCCAACATCGACGAGTGGTTGAGCTGAAGTTCATTTCATCGCTTTGTTATTTGTTGTGTGAGTAAAACTTTACTAGAACGATTTGTTGGAAATGATCTATAATCCAATGTGTATCCTCGTTGTCATTGTGGGTTGATAACTTGTTGTATGTAATCAATGGTACATTTGCATATGAATCCATCAACTCACGCCTGCTAGTGGTTCCATATGAACAGTGCTAGCGATTTTAGTTGCAAAAATTAGATAGTGCTAGTGATTTGTTGCTGCATATTTTGACAAATCGCAGTGTTACAAGGTTGACCAATGGCAATGTTACTAGATAAAGAAATGTCAATATTTCTAGTTTGACAAATGGCAACATACCCAAAATGATAGATATGCAAATCTTACCCAATTGTTTGTACGTGCTTGCACACGGGTCATGCAAAACAACCGTTTGCGTTGAAGGGATGCAAAAATCCTACTTGGCACAGTTTCCCATGGGTTCCTGGGTAAGCTGTCGGTTTGCATAGGGGTGTTCTAACTTAAGTGTTTGTGATGAGTGTTTTATATTTAAAAACCATTGACTTTTTTCAAAGGAAAATCGTTTGATAAGTCTGTACATTAAGAGAGAAAAATGCAACTTCGCTCAAACCATATCTTTCATTCAGTCACACTACAAATTTATATTCATATGATCGAGAATTCGAGATACAGTATTAAACCCCAAAAAAACTATTTCCGGCGGCGGCAGAGGCGGCGTGCTGCGCCGTCCTTGTCGTCCTCCGGGACGCCGTTGTTGAATTCTTTGTCACATCCCTAGTTCTGGTATGACCTAGGCTACCGTTCATGTTTGCATCATGTTTAAATTCCATTTGAATTTGTATTGGGGATTTGTGAAACCCTCAGAATCATTTCTGAAAATGACCCAAGTAAAAAAATTGCTCCAAAATGGTCCAAGAAAATGCTCATGTTGCTCTCTGAAAATTTTGGACAGAGATAAAAATCAAACCAATATTTTAAAGAGCTCATAAGTATTTATTTTGGCCATTTGGAATTAATCCAGTATTTATTTGCGTTGGATAAATATTTTTATATATACAAAATATTGTCCAATAATTCTGAATTTTGGTGAGGGGCTTTGGATTAATTCCTTAGGTCCCTGCAAAATTTCACAGAATTAAATAAAATGGATTAGTATTATTACTAAGTCCAAACAAATTGCAGAAAATAGAAAACATTAAAAATAGAAATAAGAGAGAGAGGGAGAAAGCACTTACCTGGCCTACCTCGACGGCCCAGTAGGAAGCCCACCTGGCTAGCCCAGCCAGCGCGGCTGCCAGTCATCTTCCACCTCTCACCAATAGGACGAGAGGCGTGTGGCCGCCATGCGTGCGCGCACACGCTCGCCAGCTCCTGCTGGAGACGGCCATGAGCGCCACGATCCTTTTTCCCCTAACCTCGTGCTCGATTGCCTCCCCTAACCGCCCTAACCACCTTGCCGAGCGCTCCTCGCCGCCGGCCATGGCGCCGCCGCGGCCACAGCTGTTGTAGCTTGCGTCCGAGCCCATCAGCGCGCTCAGCACACTCCCAGGAGCACGTAGCACTCTTCGTCTTCTCCTCTTGTGCACTGTAGCATCGGCACCGTCTGCGCCCGAACTCCGGCCACCGCTGCGAGCTTGCCTCCGGCGAGCTCGGGCCACCTCAGCCCCTTCCGTTTGCACAAATGGATGCGGGCGAGTCCCAGCTCCACGTAGATGCCCTTCGCAGACCATTTGGTCGCCGGAGGAGGAATCCCGAGCCCCTCCGCCATCCCGGGCTTCGCCGGCGACGAGCTGCGGGTCAACTCCGGCGAGTTGACCTGGGGGTTTGACCCCGTCTGACCAGGGTTTGACCACCCTGGGTCACTAACGCGTGGGGCCAGCCCTGCTAATTAACCCAGGTTAGTGTTAATTTATTTAGTTAGTTTAATTAGCCTCTCACATGTGGGCCCAGGCCTTAACTAAACTAGATTAGGTTTAGTTTAATTTTAATTAACCTCCTTAGCTAACTGTGTCACTGACGTGTGGACCCCACATGTCAGGTTTGACCTGGACCGAGCCGTTGACCTGCTGACGTCACTGTGAGGTCATGTTGACGCAATAATTCCTTTCTGGAATTTAAATAAATGTTAAATGATTTATTATTTTCAGAAAATGCCCAAAACTTCAAAAATTCATAGAAATTCAACCGTAGCTCAGATTGAAATAATTTATATATGAAAAATGATCAGAAAAATTCAATCTATCCATCTATACTATTTTCATGCATGACAAACCAACCTATACATGCTGTATATATGAAAACATATGAATGGCATTTATAAGAGCTTATTTTGGAGTTGCATTTGAACCTTTGGTTCAAATGGACCTCAACCAAATGAATGCTAGTTGCATTAGCTCAAACAACATCACATACTCATGCCATGTTCATGAATAATATTGTTGCATATGCTTGAGTTTGATTTCTGACACCGTTCCTTCTTGATAGGTCCTGCTCCGGAGAGTGTTCGAGAGTACCTATCTGAGGAGCAGTGCCCCCTGTTGATCTACCAGGTAAGCAACCCCCCTTGTTCATGCCGATACAATCCTACTCTCTCGCTCCTACTCTCATTTATTACATTAGGACAACAACGATTCAACTGCTACTTTATGCTGCGGTAGTTGAACCCATTCCTCTGCATGACCTGTCATTGCCACAGTAAATAGTTGAAACCCACTAGCATGTGTAGAAGTTGATTGAGCCATGTTGTGTTCCTAACATGCTTTGCCTGCTATTGCTTAGAGTATGTCAGGTCTGATTCATCGGGAATGAATTGGAGTGTTACGATATGATCCGGTGCTGAGAGTTAAGCGTGTGAACACGATTTGGTAAAGGTAGCGGTGAGAGGCCATGTAGGAGTACATGGTGGGTTGTCTCATTGGGACCGTCCTTAAGAACTGAGTTCTGTGTAAGTTATCCAATGACTAGCTACTACCACACATTGGGCTCCAGGCGCTCCAAGCTCTCTCGAGTTATTAACTGCCTTGATCTCTGTCCAGGAGTTGCAAATAGTTTCTGGTGTTTATAGGTAGTGCTATTTTTCTACCGAGTGGCACCCGGCAGGGTGGACTTGGGACATACTAGGCACACGTGGCCCGGTGTACTGAGTGGCACAAGGATGGTGGGCTTGGGAACGCTGTACACATCGTTTGGGCCGTGAGTGAAACCCCGACCGGATCTCCTTGCGGATGCAACCCGAATAGGCGATAAACCTGGACTAGAGTCTTGTGTGGTTAGTCAGGTCGTGGCCGACACTCTCTCCAGGCTTCCGCTTGAAGGTTGCCGAGGTACATGACGTGTATATGATGATAAGTGGTGAGAGCTTGTGTGAAGAAGTACACCCCTGCAGGGTTATCATGATCTATTCAAATAGCCGTGTCCTCGGTTATGGACTTCTTGGATGCTTACGTGGTACATAGACAACTTAAAGTGGATACACTAAAATGCTCAAGACAAGTGTGAGTGCTATGGATGGCCTTCTCGTAGAGAGATAGGGATGAATCCATAGTAGTCTATTGATGTGGTGATTAGTGGACTCGTGTGCGCTGCCTCATCTCAAAGGAGTTTCTCGTTGTCTTAGAACAGGATAGCCACTGAGTCAAAGCTGGCTTGCTGTAACTAAACCCCACATTACCTTCTTGATACAAATGCATGTATGATAGGACCTGATGTAAGTCTTGCTGAGTACCTTTGTACTCACGTTTGCTTTATTTATGTTTTGCAGGTGAGACATCTGTTTCACTAGTAGTACCGCTTGGACTTCAACGAGTAGCTTGTTACCTCAGCTATGATATTGTACCCTTGGGAGGGACATGTAGATAGTCAGGCTTCTCAGCCTTTTTCTTTTGTAGTTGTCTGTACTCAGACATGTAATGCTTCTGTTGCTTGTATGCTCTGAATGATGGGTCATGTGACCCCTGTTTGTATTTAATGCTATGTGGCTCTTCTGGCCTTTATCTATATGAGTTTGTGTTATGTTTTGATGCCATGTTGTACAGCACATACTTGCATGTTATGCGTACGTGTGACGTGTATTGCTATGTGCGGGGTCCGACAATCTAGCTGTTTATCCTTGGCAGCTTCTCTTATGGGGAAATGTAGTCTAGTGCTTCCTTGAGCCATAGTAGTCCGCTACAGCCCGGTTCACCGGAGTGCTGATAGCCCAACACTACTGCTCAGGACACTTGACTGGTCGGCATGTGTTTCGCTTTGTTCTTGTGTCTGTCCCCTAGGGGAAATGTCACGCGGTGACATCCGGAGTCCTGCCTAGCCTGCTACAACCCGGGTTCCCCGAAGTCCTGTTAGCGCAGTGCTACAGCCCGGATTCACATGCTGCTGACCGACATGCTCGATGTGAATCATGTATGCCTGTCCCCATAGGTTAGTGCCGCTTTGGGTTCACGACTAGCCATGTTGGCCCGGGTTCTCTGTCATATGGATGCTAGCAAAACAATCATATACGTGAGCCAAAAGGCACAAACGGTCGCAGGCCAGGGTAAGGCGACACCCGTGGGAATACCGTGCATGAGGCCGCAAAGTGATAGGACGTGTTACCGGTTGATCGATGTGACTTAGAACGGGGTCCCGACAGTCTTCAAGGTGGCACAAAATGTTCTTCACTTGTAAATACATCATGTCATCACGCGGTCGACGGGCGGGACGTGGGAGTACGGCAACTGGTGTTGCTGAGAGGTAGCTGTCGACGGCAGCGTCCCATACCGCTAAGGGGGAACGCGCTCGGGCACTGGCATGGGCCTGGATGCTGCAGCCAAATGCACGGGGACTGGCGCCATGGTGGATGGAGGGGAGTGCACGGGAAGGGGCACTGGAGGGCCGGGTGAGGGAGTCCAAGATTAAGGGGCCCTCGGGAATCCGGCCTGTTTGGCCATGGGCCGGACTGATGGGCTGTAAAGGTACGAAGACCGAAGAATGCACCTGTGTCCGGATAAGACACTCCTTGGCATGGAAGGGAAGCTTGACAACCGGATATGTAGATTCCCTTCTTTGTAAGCAACCTTGTGTAACCCTAGATCCTTCCGGTGTCTATATAATCTGGAGGACTTAGTTTGGTTAGGGGAGATTCATTATCATAGCCATACCAGCTAGATCTCTAGGATTTAGCCATTATGATCTCGAGGCAGATCAACTCTTGTAATACTCATATTCATCAATATCAATCAAGTAGGACGTCGGGTATTACCTCCATAGAGAGGGCCCAAACCTGGGTAAACATCGTGTCCCTTGTCTCCTGTTACCATCGACCTTAGACGCACAGTTCGGGACCCCCTACCCGAGATCCGACGGTTTTGAGACCGACATTGGTGATTTCATTGAGAGTTCCACTGTGCCGTTGACAACAGGATCGATGCCTCACCTTGTTCTCAAGGATAATATCGCCACTGGAGGAATGTTGGCTCTGGGCCAAACCCTCCGGCTGGGCAGCTTTACCATGACCGTCCGTTCGGTCATTAAGCCGACGATGACCTCTCAGGTCATCGAAAACGACCTTCGTATCGATTCTGAACACTCCAAGCAGATGGAGCCGGTGGAGCTTTCGGCCTTAAACGAGCTCCTAGATCGCATCGCCGCCCTAGGGGTCGCTACAGACTACGATCGGATTGGGCTTAAACCCGATCAGAGAAAAATCAAATCTCCGCCAATCGCCCACCAGATAGCGGTAGTCTTGGAGCGAGTCGACAACTCTTCCTCCATATTAAGGATGGACTATGTCCGGATCTCCAGTCTCGAAGAGCCGGACACCTACTCACGAGGCGTAGCATCCTACCCTCCGAACATAGAATCGGACGATGGGCCTAAGAAATTAGTGGGCATCCCGGATCCCGATCTACTAAGTTCGGAAGACCTTCAGACTCCGGATCCAAGACTAGGGAAGGGTTCAGATTTAAATCCACCCACCCACCCAAATACAAGCGCTCTCATGAGCATAAAACAGTAGTCTCAGGAAACGGTCCACCACTTCTGGGCCAGATTCCCTCATGTCAAAAACAAGATTAAAGATTGCCGCGATGAGGAAGCTATCTCAGTGTTCCGCAACAATTGTAGGGAGGAAGGAATCCTCAATGGCATCAACCGCCGTCGCACCCTACACTTTGCTGACTTGGCAACTATCGTACAGAAGTACAGTGCAATGGAAAGTGCCTGGAAAAATCAAACAACTCATTGGGAATCATCAGTCCCCACTCAACCCCTTATTCAGGCAAAAAGGGCGCACGCGGGCAACACACCCGGTTAAATAGTAAAGAAATGCAAGTCCAGTATGGGGTGCAGAACCATTCTGGAAGGATGGCTGGATGGGCCATGCAAAATACACGCAACACCGGATACCAACACATAGCCGTAGAGCATGTTGGATACTCTAGAAAGTGGCCAAGAGCGGCAAGGATATCCTCACCAAGAATAACCCAGAACAAAACCCCCCAGAGGACAACGACCCCAAAGTATTGACGGTCTTCGAGACATTCGCCTCAAACAATAGGCGCAAAATAGCACTATGTGGACTCGCCGAAGTCTGTCAAATAGCAGCGATAAACCCTTGGAACGACACGGCTATAACTTTTAATGCCGGCGACAAACCAAAATACAGGACAATCCAAGCACCAGCCGTCTTGGTCCTCAGCCCAATCATGGACGGCTTTTGACTCACCAAGGTCCTCATGGACGGTGGCAGTGGACTAAACCTCATCTATGAAGATACACTCCATAAAATGGAATTATACAGGAGCCGCATTGAACAAATTGAAAGTGCTAGTGATCGACTAGAGGGGGGTGAATAGGCGATTTTTATGAAAGTCTTCAAAACATGGAAGTTTCGGAGACAAACAATAAAAACAAACCTATTACCATGCAGCGAAAGGTAGACTACACTAAGCAAGCCATAGTCAACTATTCAAATGAGATGAAAGCACAAATACTAATAGCAGCTAGGCAGTATAGATCAGGATGGAAGATAGTATTAAGCCAAACAGAACAAGCGGTCACAAAGTGAAGACAAATAGATAATGCAAACACGCAATAACTTCACAAGGACCAATCTGCAAATAAAGAGATGGGAAGAATGGAACCAGTGACTCGTTGAAGACAAGGATTTGTTGGACCAGTTCCAGTTGCTATGACAACTGTACGTCTGGATAGGGAGGCTGAGATTCAACTCAGAAGACCGCGTCTTCACCTTATTCCCCTTTCACTCTGGTAAGTCTTCAAGGTAGACTTCCAAACCTTTACAGACATCGTTCACCTGCGATCCACAATGACTCTTGGATGCTCAGAACGCGACGCCTAACCGGCTCGAGGATTCACAGTTGTCACAGCCCTAGAATTTGCTTGTAGCTAATTACCTGAGTGAGCATCATGCATCATGTATAAATTCTGAAAGTTGAATTGAGGTTAGTTGAAACCCTCATAAATCACTTCAAAAATAATCAACATTAAAATCTTTTCAAAGAAGTCCAAGAAAATGTTCCTCTTAGTCTCTGAAAATATTGAGGTAAAACTTAAAACAATATTTTTGGAATCTCAGAGATATTTATTTTGGGCCTTTGAATTAAATCAATAACTATTTGCATTGGGTATATATATTAATTAATTAATATATGTCCAATAATTCAGATCTTTGGTGAAGGGCTTTGGAATAATCCAACTAGTCCCTACAAGAATTATCAGAAGCAACAAAAATGATTTAGTGTCTAAAACTAAATCAAAACAAATTACAGAAAATGCAAAACAAAAAGAATTAGAAAAGAGAGAGAGAAGAGCTCACCTGGCGCTCACCTGACACGGCCCAGCACGACCCAGCCCACCAGAGCCAGGCACCAGTCATCTCCTTCCTTTGCCAGGAGGACGACGGCATGGCGCACGCATAGGAAGCGAAGCCACCTCCTGCTTCCTCCCCACTCCGATCCGACGCGCTTGGAAACGCCCGAGCCCCCTGGTCCTTCCCCTCTCTCGCAGCTCACTCTCCCCTCCTCTCCCTTGCTCTCTCCTGAGACGGCCGACGTGGCCATGGAAGCGCCGCCGTGACCCACCGCACTCCCCGACCACCTCTCGCCTTCCTGTGTTGCGTGGAAGCTCCGCCACTGTCACCTACGCCTTCTGCACCAAGCCAAGCGAGCCGGGAAGCCTTGCTTCGTCCTCGGCGTCGTCTTCTTCCGCCTCGGCCACCGGAGATCGCCACCATCGTTCGCCGCCTTCCGCGCTTCCCCAAGGTCGCCGACCAACTCTGTGGATCCGCCGTGAGCTCCTCTACCTAGCCGTCTACTCCCCGTGCTCCGCGTAGCCACCGCCCCCTTCGAGCCCGAGCGCTCCTCTCCGCCGGCCATGTCGCTGTCGTGGCTACGACCGTGCAAGCACGCGTTCGAGCGCACCACCGCACTGAGTGCATCCTCAGGAGCCTAACGCACGCACTCCCTCGCCCTGCCATGCACTGTAGCCCTCTTTCCCTCTCCGCCCGAACTCCGGCACCACCGCGAGCTCTGCTTCGGTGAGCTTCGGCCACCCTGCGCCCTGCTGCTGCCTCTGCTCGATGCGGCCAAGCGAGGGCTTCCTCCTGGTGTCCCCAGTGCGCCAAACGGCGACCCGCAGGAGAAACCCGAGCAACTCTAGCGAAACCCCGTCGCGTATTTGGTCACCGCCGGCCATGCTCCGGCGAGGTGACGTGGTGCTGGCTTAATTAGTGCTAATGACCCTTCTAAAACTCCCTAGAGCCACTGCCATGTGGGCCCAGTGCCTGTTTAGTTTAACTTAATGTTCTGTTTAGATTAGTTATTAACCCAGCTAGTCCCACACGTCAGTTTGACTTGCTGACGTGGCCTTTAACCGGCCCCACACGTCAGTGACTCATGCCAGCGGTGTGTCACTGACCAGTAGGCCCCACAGGTCAGGTTTGACCTGGACCACTCCCGTTGACCTTCTGATGTCACAGTGACGCAGTGCTAATGCAATTAATGATTTTCTGCTTTTAAAAATAATCAGGAAATTCCAGAAAATGACCAAAACTTCCAAAATTCATAGAAATTAAATAGTAACTCTAAATGAAATAAATTATATATGAAAAATGATCAGAAAAAAATGAAGAATCTGTTTATGCCATGATCATGCATGTTTGAACAAGTTAACCTCACTGAATAGGACAAATTATGATTAGGGCAACTTATGAAATAACATTTGGAATTGGAATTTGATCTTGTTTGAGTTCCACTTCAATTAGATTGGCTAGATATCGCATTAGGTCAATTCAGTACCTTAATATGTCATATCATTCATCCGCTTGTGCATTGCATTAATTGAATGTTGTCTCTGTTCCCTTGCCGGTAATTGTCCCCTCTCGATAGACGTGGTTCCGACGACGTGATCGATGACACCGATGAAGAACTATATTATCTTCAAAAGTGCCAGGCAATCAAAACACCCTTGTTCATGCCGATACAATCCCACTCTCTCGCTCCTGCTCTCTTTTACTGCATTAGGACAACAACGATTCAACTGTTACATGCTGCGGTAGCTGAACCCCTTTTCCTCTGCATGACCTGTCATTGCCACAGTAAATAGATGAAGCCCACTATCATGAGTAGGAGTTGTTTGAGCCCTGATGTGCCTACTCATTCATGCTTGTTTGTCATGCCTGCTACTGCTGAGAGTTGAGTCGGGTCTGATTCATCGGGAATGAATTGGAATGGTGATGAACATTTCCTACTGTGTGAGCTAAGTGTGTGAACACGATTTGGTAAAGGTAGCGGTGAGAGGCCATGTAGGATTACATGGTGGGTTGTCTCATTGAAGCCGTCCTCAGGAACTGAGTTCTGTGTTTGTGATCCATGAAACAGCTACTACCATGCATTGGGCCCGAAACCAATGGACCCTCTCGACTTATTAACTGCCCTTGCCCTCTGTCCAGGAGTTGCAACTAGTTTCTGGTGTTCGTAGGATATGTGTTGGCGGCCGTGCGTAGCACAGACCCTAGGGGTGGGCTATGATGCGGTAGATACACCGTGGTACGATGTACCGGGCGCCCGTTTGGTGTCTCGGGAACCCTGCACACATCGTTTGGGGCTGTGAGAGAAACTTCGGCCGGATCTCCTCGCGGATGGAACCCGAATAGGCGATAAACCTGGACTAGAGACTTGTGTGGTTAGTCAGGTCATGGCCGACTCCCTCGCCAGGCTTCCGCTTGAAGGTTGCCGAGTTACACGACGTGTACATGGTGGTAAGTGGCGAGAGCGTGTGTGAAGAAGTACACCCCTGCAGGGTTATAAATGATATATTCGAATAGCCGTGTCCGCGGTAAAGGACTTCTGGGTTGCCTATAATAGTTCATAGACAAGTGAAAGTGGATACTCTAAAACTCGCAAGATAAGTGTGAGTGCTATGGATGGCCTTCTCGTAGGGAGACGGGAGCGGATCCATAGTGGTGTATTGAATGGTGAATATGTGGACTCGTGTGCGCCACCTCAAAGAGTTGCTTGATGTCGTAGTTCAGGTTAGCCACTGAGTCAAAGCTGGCTTGCTGCAGTTAAACTCCACTACCCCTTTGTTGATACCGATGCATATGTAGTTAGTTCTGATGTAAGTCTTGTTGAGTACAATTGTACCCATGTTTGTTTAATTTATGTTTTGCGGAGAGACGTCAGTCTCGCTAGTAGTTCCGTGTGGGCTTCGACGTTTAGCTTGCTACCTCAGCTACGATCTTGTGCCCTCGGCAGGATCTGGTACATAGTCAGGCTTCTTAGCCTTTTTCATTTGTAGATGTCTGTACTCAGACATGTTAAGCTTCCGCATGTGCTTGATTTTATGCTATGATTGTTGGGTCATGAGACCCATGTTTTTAATATCTCGCTCCTCGGATCCTAATGAATAAATGTTTGAGTCGTAGAGTCTTGTTGTGATGCCATGTTATTTTTACACATGTCGAGCATATTGTGTGTATGATTGAAATGCTTGGTATGTGTGGGATCCGACAATTTAGTTGTTTATCCTTGGCAGCCTCTCTTATGGGGAAATGTAGTATAGTGCCTCCATGAGCCATAGTAGTCCTCTATAGCCCGGTTCACCGGAGTCCTGCTAGCCCAGCACTACTGCTCAGGACACTTGACTGGCGGGCATGTGTTTAACTTCGTTCCTGTGTCTGTCCCTTCAGGGGAATGTCGCACGCTGACGTCCGGAGTCCTGCCTAGCCTGCTAGAGCTCGGGTTCCCGGAGTCCTGTTAGCCCAGTGCTAAAGCCCGGATTCACACGTTGCTGACTGACATGCTCGAGGTGATTCATGTATGCCTGTCCCCATAGGTTAGTGCCGCTTCGGGTTCACGACTAGCCATGTCGGCCTGGGTTCTCTATCATATGGATGCTAGCGACACTATCATATACATGAGCCAAAAGGCGCAAACGGTCCCGGGCCATGGTAAGGCGACACCCGTGGGAATACCGTGCGTGAGGCCGCAAAGTGATATGAGGTGTTACCAGCTAGATCGATGTGACTTGGAATCGGGGTCCTGACAACAGTCCTCAAGTGTAATAAGTTTTCAGATCACACAGACAGGAAGACTTCAGTGATGCCTAACACTCTTTGGCTCTGGTTGTTTAGGGCTCTCAAACGAAAAATGCCATACACTAACTCTAAGCAGCCAACCTTTTGTGGTTGTAGGGGGTGGGCTATTTATAGCCACTAGGCAACCCGACCTGATTTTTCTGAAATGACCCTGGGTCACTAAGGAACTGACATGTGTTCCAGCGGTCAGATTTCAAACACACACGGCAACTTTACTTGGGCTCAAGCAAAGCTGACTTATCCAGCTCTCGATAAGATTTGCTCTCATTGTCTTCGCTTGAAGACATAGGATTTTGGTTAAGCATCACTTCAGTCATTCTGATTGGTTCACTTGGACCCCACTTAACAGTACGGAGGTTCCTATGGCTCAACAAAGAAGAAAAAGAACGACGAAATAACTAAGTCTTCGCGCTCCATAGTCTTCACGCAATGTCTTCTCTTGTCACAATCTTCAATGTGAATGTCTTCACATACCACCTTTGACTTCAATGTCTTCATGCATTTTTAGGGGTCATCTCTGGTAGGAAAACCGAATCATGGGGGACTTCTACCTGTGTTATCCTGCAATTCTCATAAACACATTAGTCCCTCAACCAGGTTTGTCGTCAATACTCGAAAACCAACTAGGGGTGGCACTAGATGGACTTACAATCTCCCCCTTTTTGGTGATTGATGACAAATTGGTTGAAGTTTTCAACAGGGAATAAAATATGTGAAATTGTAAAGGATAGGGTATTGTCTTCATAAGTGGCAAAGGCTCCCCCTGAAGATGTGCATATAAGTAATTTCCTTTTGGAACGCAAATGCACATGGCAGGTTGTACTTGTGGAGATCCTCTTCAACTTATGATGACAATTCATCATGCATGATTTGATATAACGAAGATAATGACATGCATAATGAAAAATGGACGTCTACAAAATGACCTAAGTGCGGAAGTTATTATCGCACATGCAGAATTTATCATTGCATCATAGAATAGCAAATAAGTAGCAGACGACCATCGAGTTTAAGTGTTACAACTCAAAGAACCAAATGTATC
This sequence comes from Triticum dicoccoides, assembly GCF_002162155.2. NCBI lineage: Eukaryota > Viridiplantae > Streptophyta > Magnoliopsida > Poales > Poaceae > Triticum > Triticum dicoccoides. The sequence goes on from NC_041380.1 coordinate 171,743,096, forward strand.
GAAAAGCGAGAGTTGTAAGCACTTGGCAAAAGTAGCAAAAAGTAAAGCAACCACCCATATGGACCCTCTTGAAGACTATCAACTCATATGCTTCTCCCCCTTTTGTCAGTAAGGACCAAAAAGGTTTGAAGACATGGAGCGCCTACGCGTTCCCATGAGGTGCAGGCATGGCAGCATGGTCGTCGTTGAGGTCCGGTGTTGCAGAAGAACTTGGTGCAGTGTCAACACACGCTGAAGTTGGAGGAGGTGAAGTTGCATCATCTTGGTCATCGATGACTCTGGCATTCACTGTCACAGCTGAGGACAAATAGTCAGAGTCTTCAAATGAGGGAGTCCGACGCAAGTGAGCATTCCTTGGAGGAGTTGAGTCAAACTTGAATCTTTCGGTGAAGCCATCGTCCTGTAGATCAGCATCAACACTAAGCAATGTCAAAATCTTCCAAGACCTCCGACAGGTTTCATGTGTAACAAAGGCATTCTTGGTGGCAAGATTGCGAATGCGATTGACGTCCACCAATAGGCTTTGCATCTGACGCTTAAGCCAGTCATGATGCTTATCCTATTTCTGATGTAGCACCACGAGAAGCTCTCGGTCATTGAGAACACGAGATCGCTTCCGAGGCCTTTGGGAAATGGTGCTTTTAGTGGCGTCAGTTTGAGCACGAGGAGCACGTGTGTTACCAGGCAAGGGATAAACACGAGAGACTTCCTGAACTCCTTCAGTGGGCTGGGTGAAGCTTTGACGATCAGCATGTTGAAGATAAATGGGATCCTTAGCAGCCTCTGGGTAAATAGCTTCAACTGACAGATCAACCTCTGGCAAGAATACGAGATGATTGCGCGTATATGGCTGATAGTTGAAGGCAGAGTGAAGCTTGATAAGACGCATTACCCATGGAGCATAGAACTTCAACCCAAAAATGTCGAAGCCAGATGCAGCCAATTGTCTGATGATAAAGTCTTGAGCATTGAACATGATGCCATTGAAGATACAGAAAACCAAAGTCTTCATTGCTCCTTCAAGCTTCGCTGCAGATGAATGTCCTTTGACTGGCCATAGAGTTTTTCTGATGATATGATAAATGGTGCAAGGAAGATACTCTAGGTTTTCAACAAAGAATTCAGATGGGTAGTCAGCATCGTGAGGCAAAGGCTTCATCATGCTCAATATTTGGCTCATGTTGGGTTCTGGCTTCTGAAAAATGCTCTCCAAAGCATTCTGGTGTTGTTGACAACCTGGTTCATAGTATTCACCAGGAGTGCGCATCCCTATGAGCTCAATGATATCAAGAGCTTTGTCTTCATGATGGACATTGCCTTTCATCCACTCAAGGACCCAAGTCTTTGGATCCCTGTTGTAGCCTCGAACTGTAACAGAAGCTCTTCATTCCAGTGTTCCTTGTCTGTGACAAATTTCAGGAGTCCAGCGTCTCTGAAGCAATCCAACGCTTCTTCTAGATAGGGCAGGCCAGCTATAGCTTCAGTGTCGAGACACATATGTGGAAATATGCGCCCTTGATTGTATAAGACGCAAGAATAGTAGCTGCGCTGCTGATAGCTCCAGAACCGATCCGATGAAATGCGTGGTTTGGTGTAAGGGTTCTTGGTGTTTTTGAAGAAGGTGTTATGAGTCACGAAGCCATTCACATTGAAGACCCCAGGTGAAGTTGCAGTGCTTGGGAATCTTGGAAGTCTTGGCTTGGGCTTCTGGACTTGAGGTCTGTGCTCGACATGATAGTCAAATAGTGGACCTCCAGCAGGTGGAGGAACCAGAATGAGCCATCGGACCATAACAGGCTAACCACGATCAAATGCCAGCTCAATTGTATGTGGTCTTGGAGGTGGTACAAGAGCGTTGGAATTGTCATTGACATGGCCTTCAGGGGCCACATTGGCTTTAGGTGCTTCAGTATTGGCTTCGGGCGCTGCAGTGGCTTCAGGTGCATGCACTTTTGGCACCGCATTAGCTTTAGGCGCCACATTAGCCTCAGGCGCCACATTAGCTTCATCCATGATAGTGTCATTGGCTTCAGTGTTGATGTTGGTGGCCGCCTCCATATTGTTAACCTCCACTTCAGGAGCTGGAGGGTCGGACACGTTCTCCTCGAGAACAAAATCTTGGTGGTACGGGGGTGTAGCAACTCTTTCTACTTCAACTCTTGGTTCTTCTTCTTCATCCGCTGATGTAGCCGGAATATCTTCAGCCGTTTTGGCTTCAGACTCAGAGACGTTCACAGTTGGAGGGACTTGGGGCCTTGATCCTTTGTGAAGCCTGCGGAATGCTGGAGACGCTTGTGGAGATGGAGTCGGCTGGGTCTCAAAGTCATCATCATCTTGTTGTTGGGGAGAACTTGGGGTGTCTTGTTGTTGTGGGTGATCAGCCCATGATGCATCCTGAGCAGTTGGCGTTAGAGGACGACTAATGCTGATGAGCTCGCTGTGCATGAGCACAGGGGATGATACCAAATTGCGCTCGATCTGAGGAAGGACTTCATCATCTTCAACATTGTCGTGAGGACCAATGTCTTCAGCTGCGGTGGGGTCAACAGCTGGATTGTCTTCAGCTTCAGGAGCCTCTGTGGAAGCAGGCTCATGAACTATCAACTAGCGCTCTCGATGTTCGAACGCAGGACGAGCCACTGAGATTGGCTCGACATCAAGGTGCTCCATGGGAGCAGCCCAGTCTCTCTTCTTGGTTTTCTGTTTCTTGGTTGGAGGAGCATCATCAGTGGTGGCTTTGGTCTTGCATTTTCTGGCTTCGGCTTCAGCTGCCCTATTTTCTTGAGTTCGGAAGCCACTGTGGGGACCTTAGGCTTCAAGCCTGTCATCCTGGCAGGGAAGACAATGCGAGGTTCTTCCTACCTTGATGCTTCTGGTTCTTCCACAACTGGCTTCTTCTTCTTCTTGGCAGCCATTCTGGGTCGATGCCTGGTCGCCCGAAAGCCTTGCGCTTTTCATCTTCATTGTATCCTTGAACACATTTGGCAGCAAGATCCTTCATGCACTACGAGAACCTTTGGCTACTTCACGTTTCTTGTGGAATGCTTCCTTGAGCTCATGCATCATGACCTTGAAGTTTTGAATGTATTCAACATTGAGTTTGGCCATGTGCTTCTTGAACTGAGCCTTTTCATAATCGATCTTATGCTTCAGCTCAACAATTTTCTGAGCTAGAGCCAGCTCAGGAGCAATGGCTCCATGGAAGGCGATGCTGAGGTCAATAGGAAGATGAAGATCATCAAAGCTGACATTTGGGCTGTCGAACCACTCATCAATAAACTTGTTTAATATTTCCACATCAAAGAGAGGGAGGTCATTGAAGATTTCCGCCTCTTGCTTGCTCTTGATCAACTGCTCAAGAGCGTCATCGCCAAGATCATCGTCACTGGACAGATCAATGGCGTCATTTTCATTTCGCAAAACAGCAGCAGAGGTCAGTGCTTGACCAGTGGGTTGCATGGGCTTCTTCACTTTGGCGGGCTTGGAGATGCGTGAAAGATCTTCAGACTGCACACTGTCTTCAGGAGGTGCAGTGGCCAGGGGCTTCGCCCGTGAAACCTTTGGTGCAGGGGAAGGCTTCAAAGCTTTAGGTTTCTTCAGCTTCTTTGGCTTCGGTGGTGCAGGCGCTTCGTCAAAATCAGCGTCGTCTGTAGGTTGATCCACGACTGCCCCTTGAACCTTTATGTGAGTGATGAGACCTTCTAAGTTGTAGAAGGGCCCAACCAGATTGGGTTCAGCTTCGCATGTGCCGTCAGCACAAGGAGCAGAGGGGCTTGGATTGAAGTCTAATCCCCACGACTTCTTGTTTTCTTTTGCCGAGTTCTTGGCAAACTGGAAGTTGCGCTTGAACAGATTGTTGTCACGGCACCATAGTAATGAAGATGTGTCTGCATCTGCAGGCTGTGGTCCACAGACCATGCAAGGATAGAAGCCTTGTTCAATGGCTTCAGCTTTGGACCTGGGTTGAAGGTTTTTGTACAAGATGTCTCCCCAGGGTCTCTTGATGGCATTCTTCTCAGCATATTCCTGGGTCACGAACCTGTACTTGAACCATTGTTCTGCCGAATATCTTCGAATCCATTGGATTCGGGTTTTCCACTGATTGTAGTCCTCCTCTAGATCTGTCTTATACAACTCATAGAGGTCAGGAGGCAAATCTCTTGAGGTGTTTCCACGGCACTGTCTTCCACCCTTCCTTGCAGACTTCTCTATTGCCATGAAGTTTAGACTGAAAGGCTTCAACACTGTCAAAGTCTTCCATCTACTAGTCAGACAAGAACTGGCTTCAGGAGAATTTATATGATGCTGTAAGAACTCTGCAAATGAATGCAGACTATGAGAACCAAGGGATTCTACCACGAACATGTACCTGTTATAGCATTAAAGGTGCGAGGGAAGGGGAAGAGGTCATATGCATTCTCAGAAGATGTCGAAGATAAATCAATTTAGAAGACATTGACCTCATAGTGCGAAGACATTCACTCATATGTAGAGAGTTGGTTCCAGATTCGTACGAATCCATGAATAAGTACAAGTGAGGAATCTAACTACTTTGTGAAGCATAAGTGAACATACTAGGCATGCTATGAGATGCAGAATGAGATAGATCCAACTTGTGGGAATAGAAACCACTTGTGGTTGAAAAGGATGAATCTATCGGATCAAAAAGACTTTAGAAAGGAGGTTTTATTTACCACACGAGGAACTGCTAGACGGAGTGGGAGAGGAGGCCGAGCAGTTCGATCTTCCGTGCCCTAACTTGGCGACGGAGGACACCTACGGCAACGGCGGATAAGAAAATGTCTGCGGCAGGCGTGAGGACGGCGTTGGTGAGGTCGCAGCAGCTAAGCGATTCGTCGCCGGCGTCGTTGAGTGCTAGTGGTGGCGCTAGGGTTTGTGCGGGAGTGGAAGAAGAGATAATTACTGGGGTGAGGCGTGTATTTATAGAGACAGGGACGGCATAGCGTTAGTACGTAGGTTTCCCTGGCGGTTCACATCTGAAGGACATGTGGCGATCATGCAACACATTGGAGGTTGTTCCATGTTCCCACGCACGCCTGGATTGTCAGGTGGTCGTTCCCACTTCTCCGGGTTTCAGGAAAAAGGATTGAGCATTTAAAAACGGATTTAATGTTTGTCTCTGTATCTCCTGCTGACAAGGACACAACGAAGACATTCGACAGTTTCAATAGAATGCATACAATTTGGAGAGATAGACTTGAGACAGGAGCATAGAAAGGTTAGGGTCCGATCACATTCACTTAGTTCAAAAGATTCAACGTGAAGACATAGCTATAAGTGAATGTTGTATGGGATCGAAACTAAATTGAAGATAAACATGAGGCCATGTTAACATTGAAGATAAACAAAATGCGAAGACTTTGCAAATGTAACACCATGTGAAAAACACTTCTAAGGGAAGAATTTGGTGGTGGCGTTACCCACCGTATAGGAAGTATTAGACCCAGACACGGTGCACAATTATCGTGGCGCTCCGAAGTCAAATTCCATGTTAATGTATTCACACTCAGAATGTAAGTCTTCATTGATTGAAGACATACTTAACTTCGTGTGTTGCACATCTAAGTCATCAACATGCATAAGTGTTAGGATGTGTGCCTGATCACAGGACATTTGAGGATTCCAAGATATTTAGCTCACACCATAACTTGCAAAACCTTTTCTCATCCAAGGGCTTTGTGAAGATATCTGCCTATTGCTCTTCAGTGTTGACGTGTATGATATCAATATCTTCCTTCATGACATGATCTCTGAGAAAGTGATGACGAATTTCAATGTGCTTTGTCTTCGAGTGCTGAACTGGGTTGTTAGCAATCTTGGTGGCGCTTTCGTTGTTGCAGTAGAGTGGCACTTGCTTCAAATGAATGCCATAGTCTTTGAGTGTTTGCTTCATCCATAGAAGCTAAGCGCAGCAAGATCCAGCAGCAATGTATTCAGATTCAGTAGTGGAGAGAGATACACAGTTCCGCTTCTTTGAAGACCAACATATAAGTGATCGTCCCAGAAAGTGACATGTGCCTGATGTAGACTTGCGATCCACCTTGTCACCAACAAAATCAACATCCGAGAATCCAACTAGATCAAACTCTGAGCCCTTTGGATACCATAATCCTAGTGTTGGGGTGTGAGCCAAATATCGAAGAATTCGCTTCACAGCTAACTGATGCGATTCCTTTGGTGCCGCTTGGAATCGGGCACACATGCAAACACTAAGCATGATATCTGGCCTAGATACACATAAATAAAGCAAAGAACCAATCAAGGAGGGTATACCTTTTGATCGAACTCTTTACCATTGTCGTCGGGACCCAGATGGTGTTTAGCTGGCATTATCGTCGTGTAACCTTTGCAGTCTTGCATTCCAAACTTCTCCAGGCAGTCTTTGAGGTATTTCTCTTGAGATATGAAGATGCCGTTGCGTTGCTGTCGTATTTGAAGACCAAGGAAGAACTTCAATTCACCCATCATGGACATCTGATATTGCTCTTGCATCATATATCCAAACTCATAACTGTATTTCTGGTTCGTGCCTTCGAAGATAATGTCATCCAGATATATTTGGCACACAAACAGTTCACCATCATATGTCTTCGTGAAGAGTGTGGGATCCAAAGAACCAGGTTTGAAGCCTTTGCTCTTCAAGAAGTCCTTGAGTGTGTCATACCAAGCACGAGGGGCTTGTTTGAGGCCATATAGTGCCTTGTTGATCTTATAAACCATGTCAGGATGTTTTGGATCTTCAAAGCCAGGCGGTTGTGCAACATACACTTCTTATTCAATCTTGCCATTGAGAAAAGCGCTCTTCACATCCATTTGATATAGAAGAATGTTATGTTGATTTGCATAGGCCAGCAGTATGCCTATAACTTGAAGCTTAGCCACATGAGCAAATGTTTCATCAAAGTCAATTCCTTCAACTTGAGTGTATCCTTGAGCAACGAGATGAGATTTGTTTCTGACAACTTGACCATGCTCATCTTGCTTGTTGCGATATATCCATTTAGTTCCTATGAAATTGTGCTTACATGGATCAGGACGCTTGACCAGTTCCCATACATTATTCAGCTCAAATTGTTGAAGCTCTTCTTGCATTTCTTGAATCCATTTAGGCTCCATGAAGGCTTCATCAACTTTCTTGGGTTTAGATATTGAGATGAATGCGAAGTATCCACAGAAATTTGCTAGTTGTGTTGCCCTTGAACGAGTGAATGGACCAGGTTCATTGATGCTGCCAATTATTCTCTCAATTTGTACTTCATTTGCAACACGAGGATGAACAGGACGAAGATTTTGCTCTTGCTGATCATTGTCATCGTTAGAAGGATTGTCTTCAGGCTGAGCATTGTCTTCAGGTTGATCAGGTGTAGAGGTGATGAGTTCCACTTCAGGCTGAGCTTCAGACGGTATGATTTCTTCAGTTCCCATAAGCTTGATGGATTCACTGGATGGAACTTCATCTAGCACATTTGGCAGGTGCTCTCTTTGCGAGCCATTAGTCTCATCGAACAGCACATCCACAGTTTCAACCACTTTGTAGTGAAAGAGGTTGAAGACTATGTAGGAGTGTGAATCCTATCCGTATCCAAGCATAAAACCTTCATGTGCTTTCGTTACAAATTTTGATGTGTGATGTGGATCATTGATCCAGCACCTGGCACCAAATACTCTGAAGTAACTGACATTTGGCTTCTTACGGGTGAGGAGCTCATAGGATGTTTTTTTCTGAAGCTTGTGAAGATAAACACGGTTGATAATATGGCATGCAGTATCAATGGCTTCAGGCCAGAACTTTCTTGGAGTCTTGTATTCATCGAGCATCGTCCGGGCCATCTCAATAAGTGTTCTGTTCTTGCGTTCCACGACGCCATTCTGTTGCGGCGTGTACGGGGCTGAGAACTCATGGGTGATGCCCAAAGTATCAAGATAAGTGTCGAGGCTAGTGTTCTTGAATTCAGTGCCATTGTCACTTCTGATGTGCTTGATCTTAACGCCATAGTTGTTCATGACTCGATTGGTGAAGCGTCTGAAGACATCCTGCACTTCAGTCTTGTAGAGGATTATATGCACCCATGTATATCTTGAATAATCATCAACAATGACAAAGCCATAGAGACAGGCAGTAGTAGTAAGAGTTGAGTAGTGAGTGGGACCGAAGAGGTTCATGTGTAGAAGTTCGAAGGGTTGAGTCGTTGTCATGATTGTCTTCGAGGGATGCTTGGCCCTTGTCATCTTTCCAGCTTCACAGGAACCGCATAGGTGATCCTTCTTGAACTTGACGCCCTCGATGCCTATGACATGCTTCTTCTTTGCAAGAGTGTGCAAGTTCCTCATGCCATCATGCCCTAGCCTCCGATGCTAGAGCCATCATTCTGAAGCTTTTTCTAGAAGACATACGGCAAGCTGTGGTCCTGCTGAGAAATCTACCATGTACAAATCATCTTTCTGATACCCTTCAAATACTAGAGACTTGTCAGATTCCATTAGAACAAGGCAACGATATTTTCCAAATATCACAATCATGTTTAAATCGCAAAGCATTGAGACAGACATTAAGTTGAAATCAAGGGATTCAACAAGCATCACTTTATCCATGTGTTGATCCCTTGAGATTGCAACTCTACCTAGACCCAATACCTTGCTTTTACCAGTATCAGCAAATGTGATGTGACTCTTGTCAGATGGACGTAAAGTTGAGTCCATGAGAAGACTTCGCTTGCCAGTCATGTGATTAGTACACCCACTATCAATAATCCATTCTGAAGCAGCTGGTGTCATACCCTACAGTGCAGTTAGGGTGATAGGCTTCACGAAGAGAATTGTGAAGCATAAACATTTGACGAGCAAGTGGATTATGAAAGCTTAGATCGAGGTTAGGACTGATAGGGCAAGTAGCAAGCGACTCAGGAACAAAATACATAATAAGACCATTTGGGCATTTGATCTTGCACCCTACAAGATGTTTAAGGTCCCCAGCAATAGCTTCAGACGAATTTGATTTTCGGCTGGAGACCCTTGCCTGCAAAAGAGAGTTAAGCTTTCTTAGCCACCCACATCTTCAAGGGTGGCTTCGAAGCAATGAGTCAAAGTGCAGCATCTGAGAACTTTGGCTTTGGAGCACTAGCAAACAGTCTTGCAGGAGGGTAATAGTACTCATAAGAATAGGCCTGAGTATGGTTTCCCTGCAAAATATTTGCGTTAGTGCGACTCAGGTGAGTCCTCTGTCTGTATGAAGCCTTTGGACCATATGAAGCCTATGGTCTAGGGTTTGTCTTCTTCACTTGTGATGTCATGATGACATTCACAGGAAGATTCTCCAGACATCTTTTCAGCACCCAGACTTTCTTCATAGGTGGCCCATTCCTGCAGTTAGTACCAATATACCTGGCAAACAGTTTATAGTTTGCATCAAAGGATTCATCAATAACAATGGGATTAGCACAAGTGAAGCCAGATAGGGTGGATGGATCCACTAAAAGTTCCTTTGCAGCAACCCATGTGGTTTTGGGGTACTGCTTAGGTTTCCAGTAAGAGCCATCAGCATTCATTTTCCTTTCGAACCCAACACCCTCTTTCCTAGGGTTTCGGTTCAGGATCTGCCTTTTGAGGACATCACATAGTGTCTGATGCCCTTTGAGACTTTGGTACATCCCTGTTTCAAGCAATGTCTTCAACCTAGCATTTCATCAGCAATAGAAGTGGCATCCTCAGCAGAGGGGTTAGTTACGACATCAACAGTTGAAGATATTGCAACAGTAGCAGTAGTAGAACATCCAGCAACAGAAGTAGCATTGTCACGCTCAACGCATTTAAGACATGGTGGTTCAAATCCTTCCTGAGCGGAACTGATCTGTTTGGTGTGAAGTGACTCATTTTCCTTTTGAAGATCTTCATGAGCCGCTCTCAATTTATCAAGATCTTGCATCCTTTGAAGATAATCATACGAAAGCTTTTCATGAGTTGTTGAGAGCGTTTCATGACGACTTTCAAGTTCCTCATACTTAACGTGCAGATTTATTATGTCTTCAATTAAGGACAGATCGAGTCATTTCAGCGTCTAACAGGTCATCGGTTTTGTCTAACAGTTTTTGAATATGTTCCATAGCTTTCTGTTGTTCAGTTGCAATTTTAGCAAGTGTTTTGTAGCTGGGTTTGGAACCACAATCAGAGTCATCTTCACTTGATGTTTGATTGTGAGTAGTGCATGAGTTTACCTTGGCACCGCGTGCCATGAAGCAGTAGGTGGGATCGGAGTCATCCTGGTCATTAGCATTGGCATTGGTGATGGAGTCATTCTCTTCAATGTTGAAGATGGACTTGGCAACGTAGGCTATAGCCAGACTTGCAATGCCAGAATCGGACTCCTCCTTAGACTCCACCTCCGCCTCCTCAGAAGCAGACTCCTCCTCTGAATCCATTTCCTTGCCAACAAACGCACGAGCCTTCCCAGATGAGCTCTTCTTGTGTGATGAAGACTTTGACGAAGACTTGGAAGAAGACTTTGAGTATTTGTTCTTCTTCTTGTCATCAGAATCATATTCCTTACTCTTCTTCTTCTTGTTGTTCTCATTGTCCCACTGCGGACACTCAGAGATGTAGTGGCCAGGCTTCTTGCACTTGTGGCATGTTCTCTTCTTGTAGTCATGAGCAGAAGCTTCATCAATCCTTGAGCTAGAACGTGAGGACTTTCTCAAGCATTTCTTCTTGGTGAATTTCTAGAACTTCTTCACAGGCATAGCAAGCTCCTTTCCAATGTCTTCAGGATCATCAGAACTGCAATCAGAGTCTTCTTCCGATGAGGAAACAACTTTTGCCTTCAAAGCACGAGTTTACCCATAGTTGGGACCGTAGATATCTCTTTTCTCAGAAAGCTGAAACTCAATTGTGTTGAGCCTTTCAAGTATGTCAGACGGATCGAGTGTCTTGAAGTCAGGGCATTCTTGAATCATCAGGGCTAGGGTGTCAAACGAGCTGTCAAGTGATCTCAGGAGTGTCTTGACGACTTCATGCTTGGTGATCTCAGTAGCGCCGAGGGCTTGAAGCTCATTTGTGATGTCAGTGAGTCGATAAAACGTGAGCTGAACATTCTCATTGTCGTTTCTCTTGAAGCGGTTGAAGAGGTTGCGAAGGACACTGATTCTTTGATCTCTCTGGGTTGAGACGCCTTCGTTGACCCTGGAGAGCCAGTCCCAGACTAGCTTGGATGTTTCCAGAGCACTCACACGTCAATATTGTCCTTTGGTCAGATGACCACAGATGATGTTCTTGGCAGTGGAATCCAGTTGAATGAACTTCTTGACATCAGCAGCGCTGACACCTGCACCAGCCTTGGGGACGCCATTCTTAACGACATACCAGCGGTTGACATCAATGGCTTCAAGATGCATGCGCATCTTATTCTTCTAGTAGGGATATTCAGTTCCATCAAAGACTGGGCACGCGGCAGAGACTTTGATTATCCCTGCAGTCGACATAGCTAAAACTCCAGGGGGTTAAACCAAATCACACAGAACAAGGGAGTACCTTGCTCTGATACCAATTGAAAGTGCCAGTGATCGACTAGAGGGGGGGTGAATAGGCGATTTTTATGAAAGTATTCTAAACATGGAAGTTTCGAAGACAAACGATAAAAACAAACCTATTACCATGCAGCGGAAGGTAGACTACACTAAGCAAGCCATAGTCAAGTATTCAAATGAGATGAAAGCAAAAAGATTAATAGCAGCTAGGCAGTATAGATCAGGATGGAAGATAGTATGAAGCCAAACAGAACAAGCAGTCACAAAGTGAAGACAAATAGATAATGCAAACAGGCAATGACTTCACAAGGACCAATCTGCAAATAAAGAGATGGGAAGAATGGAACCAGTGACTCGTTGAAGACAATGATTTGTTGGACCAGGTACAGTTGTTGTGACAACTGTACGTCTGGTTAGGGAGGCTGAGATTCAACTCAGAAGACAGCGTCTTCACCTTATTCCCCTTGAGCTAAGGACACCCAGTCCTCGGCCAATCACTCTGGTAAGTCTTCAAGGTAGACTTCCAAACCTTCACAGACATCGTTCACCGGCGATCCACAATGACTCTTGGATGCTCAGAACGCGACGCCTAACCGGCTGGAGGATTCACAGTCCTCAAGTGTAATAAGTCTTCAGATCACACGGACACGAAGACTTCAGTGATGCCTAACACACTTTGGCTCTAGGTGTTTAGAGCTTTGTCCTCGCAAGGAATTCTCTCTCAAAGGCTCCGAGGTGGGTTGCTCTCAAACAAAAAAAGCTGTACACTAACTCTGAGCAGCCAACCGTTTGTGGTTGTAGGGGGTGGGCTATTTATAGCCACTAGGCAACCCGACCTGATTTGGCTGAAATGACCCTGGGTCACTAAGGAACTGACACGTGTTCCAACGGTCAGATTTCAATCACACACGACAACTTTACTTGGGCTACAAGCAAAGCTGACTTATCCAGCTCTGGATAAGATTTGCTCTCATTGCCTTCACTCGAAGACATAGGATTTTGCTTAAGCATCACTTCAGTCATTCTGACTGGTTCACTTGGACCCCACTTAATAGTACGGTGGTTCCTATGACTCAACAAAGAAGAAAAAGAATGACGAAACAACTAAGTCTTCGCGCTCCATAGTCTTCACGCAATGTCTTCTCTTGTCACAATCTTAAATGTGAATGTCTTCACATACCACCTTTGACTTCAATGTCTTCATGCATTTTAGGGGTCATCTCTGGTAGGAAAACTGAATCATGAGGGACTTCCACCTGTGTTATCCTGCAATTCTCACAAACACATTAGTCCCTCAACCAGGTTTGTCGTCAATACTCCAAAACCAACTAGGGGTGGCACTAGATGCACTTACACAAAGCAACACGACCTTCCGAGGAATTATTCCCAGTCGGGAGGCGCGGTGTGCGGGAAAAATAACACTCGAGTGGTATTCGGCACACTGGAGAATTATTGGTCCGAAGAAATAACCCTCCAAGTGGCCCATTTCAACAGCGGATATCACGCCCTCTTAGGGCGAGATGCATTTACGCGCTTCCAAGCAGTACCCCATTATGGATACCTGAAGCTTTAGATGCCTGGGACCAACGCCCTCTTAGGACATAGCACTCCGCACTAAGAATAAAACTGCATTCTTGGCCCTTGAGGCATTATCTGAAGCCCTCACGGCCAAAGAATTAGCCGCGCTGCGCTCCACGGTGGACAGGGATGATGTGGTCCTAGAAAAACGACCCAAATCCACCTCCTTCAAACCAGTAGAAGAAATAGTCAAATTCCAAGTCCATCCAACTGACCCCAAGAAGACAGCATCCATCGGAGCATAATTAGACACAATGGTCGATGCGGCGCTACGAGAGTTCCCACGCGAGAATTGGGATATATTCGCTTGGGACTCTTCCGATATGCCAGGAATCCCACACGAGTTGGCCGAATACAACCTCAATATATTAAAGGGATACAAACCGGTCAAGCAAACATAGCGGCGCTTTTCCAAACCCAAACGTCAAGCTATGGGGGAGGAGCTTGGCAAGGTAATTGAGGCCGGATTCATTAGAGAAATAAAACATCCGGACTGGCTGGCAAACCTGGTGATGCTACCAAAGAAGGACAAATCCTGGCGGTTGTGCGTCGATTTTAAAGACCTCAATAAGGCTTGCCCTAAGGATCCCCTCCCCCTCCCCCGCATTGATCAGATCATTGATGCTACCGCAGGACACGCCTCACTGTGTTTCCTTGATGCATATTCTGGATACCATCAAATCAAAATGAAGGAGTCCGATCAAGCTGCAACAGTATTCATTATCCCATATGGGCCATTCTGCTTCAACAACATTCCCTTCGGTCTCAAGAACACCGACGCCACATACCAACGCATGATTCAAACATGCTTGGAGAAATAGATCGGCAAGACAGTTGAAGCTTATATGGACGATATCGTCATAAAAACTAGGCACGTCAAAATATTAATAGCCGATTTACGTTTCACATTCGATAACCTTCGTGCATATGACATTAAGCTCAATCCTGAAAAGTTAGTTTTTGGCATCCCCGCTGGAAAACTGATGGGCTTCATCGTTTCCAACAGAGAAATTGAAGCAAATCCAACCAAAATCCGAGCTTTGTCACAATTGGCTACGCCAACAGACCTTAAACAAGTCCAAAAGCTCGCGGGTTGCGTGGCTGCTCTAAGCCGCTTTATCTCCAGATTGGGAGAAAAGGCACTACCACTATCTCCTTCTACGGCGAACCGATCACTTCGAGTGGACTGATGCGGCAACTTAATCCTGGCCGCTCCAAACATCATCGAACCGATGTTGCTATACATATCAATAACACATCAGATGGTGAGCGCCATGCTCATTGCCGAACAAGAACATGACGAACACAAATTCCCACTTCAGAAGCTAGTACACTACGTATCCACTGTCCTTACACCATGCAAATCCCAGTACCCCCATTATCAAAAGATAGCATACGCGGTCTTCATGTCATCCCGAAAGCTCCATCACTACTTCCAGGAGTGTTCGATCATGGTGGCTTCGAAAGTACCACCCAACGACATTGTAAACAACCACGATGCCACGGGCCGGATTGCCAAATGGCCATTGAGCTCCTTCCATTTGATATTACATACAAACCATGTCGAGCTATTAAATCCCAAGTACTGGCTGACTTCGTCGCCGAATGGACAGAGGCCGAACTCCCTGAAGATTACAGCGCATATTCCAATTGGGTTATGTATTTTGATAGCTCCAAAATGCTGGCAGGACTAGGGGCGGGCGTTGTCTTAACTTCACCAACTGGAAACATCATTTAGTACGTACTCCAAATACTATAGACAGACCCCAACAATGCAGCCGAATACGACACCTTATTGCATGGTCTCCGGATGGCTGTCTCCATGGGCATACAACGCTTAGAAGTGCGCGGGGACTCAAACCTTGCAATATCTCAAATAAATGGAGACTTCGACGCAAAAGATCCAATGATGGCAGCTTACCGTAATGCCGTCAAAAAAGTGCCGGCCCAGTTCGAGGGGCTCGAGTTCCACCATGTGGCTTGATACGTCTCCAACGTATCTGTAATTCTTGATTGCTCCATGCTATATTATCTTCTATTTTGGACATTATTGGGCTTTATTATCCACTTTTGTATTATTTTTGGGACTAACCTATTGACCCAGATCCCAGTGCCAGTTCCTGTTTTTCCCTTGTTTTAGTGTTTCGAAGAAAAGGAATATCAAACGGAGTCGAAATGGAATGAAACCTTCTGGAGAAGTTATTTTTGGAAGGAAAGCAACCTGATAGACTTGGAGTGCACGTCAGGAAAGAAACAAGGAGCCGTGAGGTAGGGGGCGCGCCCACCCCCCTAGGGCGCGCCCTCCACCCTTGTGGGCCCCTCGTGGCTCCCCTGACATACTTCTTCCTCCTATATATCTCCTTATACCCTAAAACGACCGGGGAGCAGAATAGATCTGGAGTTCCGCCGTCAGAAGCCTCTGTAGCCACCGAAAACCAATCTAGACCCGTTTCGGCACCCTGCCGGAGGGGGAATCCCTCTCCGGTGGCTATCTTCATCATCCCAGTGCTCTCCATGACGAGAAGGGAGTAGTCCACCCTCGGGGCCGAGGGTATATACCAGTAGCTATGTGTTTGATCTCTCTCTCTCTCTCTCTCGTGTTCTTGATTTGGCACGATCTTAATGTATCGCGAGCTTTGCTATTATAGTCGGATCTTATGTTTCTTCTCCCTCTCTACTCTCTTGTAATGGATTGAGTTTCCCCTTTGAAGTTATCTTATTAGATTGAGTCTTTAAAGATTTGAGCACACTTGATGTATGTCTTGCCGTGCGTATCTGTGCTGACAATGGGATATCGCGTGATTCACTTGATGTATGTTTTGGTGATCAACTTGCGGGTTCCACCCATGAACCTATACATAGGGGTTGGCACACGTTTTCGTCGTGATTCTCCGGTAGAAACTTTGGGGCACTCTTTGAGGTTCTATGTGTTGGTTGAATAGATGAATCTGACATTGTGTGATGCATATCGTATAATCATACCCAGGGATACTTGAGGTGACATTGGAGTATCTAGGTGACATTAGGGTTTTGGTTGATTTGTGTCTTAAGGTGTTATTCTAGTATGAACTCTAGGGCTGTTTGTGACACTTATAGGAATAGCCCAACGGATTGATTGGAAAGAATAACTTTGAGGTGGTTTCGTACCCAACCATAATCTCTTCGTTTGTTCTCCGCTATTAGTGACTTTGGAGAGACTCTTTGTTGCATGTTGAGGGATTGTTATATGATCAAACTATGTTATTATTGTTGAGAGGACTTGCACTAGTGAAAGTATGAACCCTAGGCCTTGTTTCCTATCATTGCAATACCATTTGCTCTCACTTTTATCATTAGTTACCTTGCTGTTTTTATATTTTCATATTACAAAAGCCTATATCTATTATCCATATACCACGTGTATCACCATCTCTTCGCCGAACTAGTGCACCTATACAATTTACCATTGTATTGGGTGTGTTGGGGACACAAGAGACTCTTTGTTATTTGGTTGCAGGGTTGCTTGAGATAGACCATCTTCATGCTACGCCTCCTACGGATTGATAAACCTTAGGTCATCCACTTGAGGGAAATTTGCTACTGTCCTACAAACCTCTGCACTTGGAGGCCCAACAACGTCTACAAGAAGAAGGTTGTGTAGTAGACATCATGGCTTGAGAAAGTAATCAGGCGGTGGACATCCTTGCTCGTATCGGTGCTAAGCGCGACCCCGTTCCACCCAATATATTTCCGCAAAGGCTTTTTAAGCCATCCGTGGTGTGGCAAGGGGAAAACGGCAACACTAGTCCGGATCCGAACATAACCCCAGATTCCGAAAACAGCAACATCATCAGAGGCTCAGCCATCGAAATAACACCGTCGGCGCATGTCATCATGGCAGTCATTGCTCCATGGACCGAACCCTTCCTGGCCTACGTTAACAAGAAGGAGCTTCCTGAGGACCATAATGAGGCTCGTTGCATCGCCCGGCGTTCGAAGGCCTAAAATGTTCATGACGGAGAGCTCTATAAGAAAAGCGCCACCGGAGTTCGTCAAAGATGTATCTCCGAGGAAGAGGGGCAGCAGCTCTTTGCCGAGACTCACACCAGACTCGGCCGTCACCACGCCACAGCTCGGGCCCTTGTTAGCAAGACCTTCCGTACAAGGTTTTATTGGCCGACGGCCCGAGCAGATGCACATGACCTTGTCCAACGATGCGTCGGATGCCAACTCTTCGCCAACCAAAGCCATATGCCCCCCACTTCCTTACAAACAATCCCCATTACTTGGCCTTTTTAGTTCTGGGGACTCGATATGGTCGGACCCCTTAAAGGAGGAAGCCATAAGAGAAAGTATCTGCTGGTCATGGTGGATAAATTAACTAAGTGGTAGAGGCCAAACCAATCAAAACGGCCAAAGCGGGGCCGGTAATAGATTTCATATCTGGCGTGGTACACCGTTATGGTGTCCCACACAACATAATCACTGATAAATGGCTCCAATTTCACAGCTGATGAAGTGAAAACCTGGTGCGCTAATCTGGGCATTAAGCTCGATTACGCCTCTGTCTATCACCCGCAGACAAATGGTCAAGTCGAACGGGCTAATGGTCTTACTATGAGCGGCATCAAATCTAGACTAGTGTGGTCTTTGAAAGAATCAGACAAGCACTGGGTGGAGGAACTTGACTCCGTGATGTGGGGACTGCGGACCACACCCAACCGTACTACTGGATATACACCATTCTTCATGGTCTACGGTGCAGAAGCAGTGAAAACCTGCAATATTATTCATGACTCACCTCGAGTATGCATGTACGAAGAGAGAGAAGCCGAGCTTGATCGGCAGGACAACTTAGATACCCTAGAGGAGGAGCGCGACGTCGCAAAAGCCCGTTCCGCATTTTATCAATAGCAGGCTCGGAGGTATCAAAGCAGAGAAGTACCAGCCAAGACTTATAATGTTAGTGAACTTATTCTACGCCTGTCGGAGAAGAAAAAGGACAAACTCAAGCCCAAGTGGGACGGTCACTTCATCACTGAAGAAGTCCTCATCGGAGAAGCATACTGCCTGCGTGATGCATTAGACAATCACTGGGAGCCGAATCCCTGGAACGCGGTTAGACTCCGACGATTTTATGCCTAGCGCCGAACTCTGTGTTCGTCTCCATCCTCCTGTTATTAACGTTATTTTTTCTCTCTCTTTTTGTTTTTTATCTTTTTTTCATTTTGCTCTTTAGCCCTATGAATTTGGTACGGCTAGACCGTCCTCCCCTAATGCGTACATCCCCACATATGTATGTTCATTATACCTGTGGGCTTCTCGTATAGAAGGTAGCTATTATCCTTTGAGCATCAAGCTCACTACATATGCTTTTTACCATATGTACCTTTTCTTTGCCATTATCTGCATCGATATGACTTATGGTTTTGCCAAGCTGGGTTGCCTGGCTCCTGTGCTTATGCCCTACGTTCCCGGTAGTTCGACTAGGGCATAAAGGGAGCACCTCTATGATTGTTACTACCGGGTGATCCGGATGTGTACCTCAGACTGGGTGAAGCCGAAAGCTAGCGTTCTTAAGGGATTATTCGGTCGGCGAATTAAAGATGTTCCCACATTCATTCCATTGTGAAACCCCAGAAGTTACTTACTCTGTGATTTTTTCAATCACTGTTCGAACATGCACATTAAACGCATGCACACCCAGGGAAAGGAACCCTTAACGGAACTATTCTCTTTTGAAGATGTTTCTTACATAATGTAATATAACATAACTAGCCGGATACACATTGACTATTCAAGAAACTATGACCCCTACGCCTGGCTCCCATGCGTACCCTGATATATTATAAGGTTAGGGTATTCGGAAGCACTCCGCAGCTCCGGTCCAGAGGTCGAAGAGAAAAGGTCAGCCAGGAAAATTGTTTTTATTATCCAGCTAGAAGGAAAGTACATAGTCACTTAGGACTCAAAAACTTCCTCCACTATACCGTCCAACAGGCGGTCTAACTTAAAATCCTGTTGGGAGTATCTAGCAGCCACCTCTACTTGGCCATATACTAAACTAACGGGAATTTCTTCCCCATTTGACCCTAGCGGTCCGACCCGGGCCATGTGATTCGGATCCAGCTTGGTATATCGTGTTTTTACCATGGCCCAGGCTTCTCGCGCACCCTCTCGGCAGGCTGATATCTTCGACAGTTGGATACGCCACCGCGCTCCCTTCAATAGCTCTACAAGCTTCTCCATACTCCCTGGAGGGGAATCAGATGGCCATAAGGCCTTGGCTACGCTCCGCATTGCCTGCCGAGCTTGCTCGTGCAACTGAGACAGCCGTTGCAGAAGATCACTTGATGATCCGGACACCTCCTCTTCGGGACGGCCCGTTAATATACCTACAATCATAGCTATATTAGCTACTTTTATTTCCAAACTACTGTACGGCAAATATGGCCACATACTAAATATGCCGCCTCGTAGTGTTTTGTTCTTCTTCACGGAGTCTGCCATCTGGGCCCGGACATCCTTAAGCTCTTCGCCCAGCTGGGTGTTTGCATCTTGGAGTTTGTTTTTCTCCTGTTTGACACGGGTCAAAACCCGCTCGCTTGCAGCCTCCAGTCTTTTCGACTCTTTTTCCTCCAATTAATCCGATGATCCTGTTATGAGATAAAGTCACAGTGTTAATACGGCCGCTATGCAATAACTTTTTCTCGATGGAGGGAAATATCACCGGAGGACGCCGCTTTGGATTTTTCCTGTTCGGCGGTCACCGCGTTCAATTGCGTCCGACACTTTTCTAGCTCTTGGGCTAGCACGTTGTTCTTCTTCGACAGAACCTAGTCATGCAGCGATCCTCAAATCAGTTGTCCCAACTACTTTAAACCTTGGGGGCTACTAGCATATGGTTATGATAGTCAGACGAAGTAATCTTACCTGCACATCTTTTAAATGCTACTTTGTGGCTCTGTGAAGCCCATCTCGAGCAGCTCGGATATATGCAACAGCCGAGCTAAAGGCATTAAATGCCTCCTTTAAAAAGCCAAGGTCTTGTAAAACGGCCCTACAGTGCCAATGATTCATGGCGCTCTCCACTTCCGAGTTTGTGACAGATACATCATCTGAATCATCGGCTGGAGGACAGTCCGGCGATAACCCCGCATCAGCCCCCATCTTCATGGTAGGATCTGGATCTTGGCTGCGAGAAGTATGGCCGGCCGGACCCTCGGATATCGTCCGGCACACCTTTTTCCTAATACAGAATAAACGGAAAGTTCATAGTTGGATGTGACTACTAAGTGTGGGGGACATTCTCTTCGGAGATGACCCCGGGGCTCGGCCGTATCTTTGATGAAGGCTTGGCCGTATCTTTGATGAAGGCTTGCCTAGTGTGGGGGACGTTCTCTCCGGAGATGACCCCGGGGCAGCATGGCGCGTCGAGCGCCTCCCCTTTTGAGCACAGGATAGTGCGGTGGGTAAGGAGGAATAAGAAGACTCTCTTGGACAAGGTATCTCCGGATTACTTACATGTGAAGCAGGAAGAACATCGGGTAATCGGCGATGATGGGTACATATGTACCGTCATAGCTCATCTGATAGAATATACCATCCTCGAGCTCCACAAATATGTCCGGATCTTCCTCATATCCGGGGTCAAGATCTCGGTTGCGATTCTCCGGCTGAGGGGCAGGGTCATGGATCGCCTGGACAGCCTTTCTCCATTCCTGTTACAAACAATTGTTTAAGAATTCACCCGATTATTCAGATAACGGGCCAGTTAATCGCTACTTATAGCCTGGCCGAATTGAATAACACATATTCATCGTGTTAACTTGTCAGGCCGATTAATTGGTTAGTTAGACCGATTAATCTGTTGTCATGCCGATTAATCCCTACTGGCCCATTAACAGGTGGGCAAACATGGCCCAATTTTGGCCCGTAACCTCTTCCAGCCCCATCCCTCTCATTAATAGCCAGGATTAATAATTTTACCTCCTCTCTATGCTTTTCCTGTGCGTATGGAAACATGTTTTGGTATACTACATAGCTGGGAGGATAAGAGTATGGTATAATACATAAAAAATCGAGATATATGTTGACAAGGTCCTATTCAATCTACCAATTAATGGCCGACCGATTAATCCAGTTAATAGGTCAATTCACCGATTAATCACTACTCCTAAACCGATCGAGCAGCTACAAGTTAACGATTTCTTGATCATGGTTATAAACAGATAATATACTTCCTGTCAAGAATGATTTAGGGACTGTAGTAAAACAGTGGAGCTGAAGCTTAGCCGGCTGGGAGGATTATACATGGAAAACCCGTCTCGATGTTGGAGACAGGTGAACTCCTCTTTCTCCCCTTTATACAACTCGTCCAGTATTTTGGCTAGGGCGGCGGGGGTCTTCGGGCCCTTCCGACCATAGCGTGAGGCGTCGTCTTCCCTGTTATAATGCCACATGGGAAGCCCTCTGTATTGGAGTGGCTGGACCCCCCGCGCCATAGAGGTCGCCATTACCTCAACTATTGACAATCCAGACTAGGCAAGCGTCTTAATCATGCCCTGAAGTAGGCTGATCTCTGCACTATCCTCTTCCTCGAGGCTCCGAGGACACCAGCTATGGCATTTCTTTAGCGGAGCACTTGAAAACTCAGGGAGGCCCATGCGGACGGGGTCAGGTAGAGCGACTTTATCGATATAGAACCATTCAGAAGGCCAGTCTTCGGAAGCATTCTTGGCGTGCCAGACAGGTATCCGGTCCTGGCAATGGGCCACACTTCGGCGCCTCCCACTTGAAAAATTGTCCTGCCTTGATTACGAGGGACGAGGCAGAACAGTCTTCTCCATAAATCAAAATGGGCCTCGCAGCCCAGGAATAGCTCGCATAGAGCGACGTAACCCGCAATATGAAGGATAGAGGCGGGAGTGAGACTGTGAAGTTCGAAGCCATAATATTCCACCAGACCTCGGAGGAAGGGATGGATTGGAAATCCGACACCTCTTATTAAGAAAGGGATGAAGCACACTCGTTCTCCCGCAGACGGATTGGGGAAATCCTCTGCATGAGTTTTACCATTGAAGGTGGCCAATACTGCTCGGACGGGAACTAGGTCCGCGGGGAGAAGAAAGCCCTGTTTTTGTAGCTTCACAAGTTGATTATGGGATACGAAACATCTCTCCCAATTACCCTTCTTGGAGCTGTGGGCACAAGAGGTAGAGTGGAGAGCGCTAGCCATGTTGGGGTGGTTTTTCTTAGCAAGCTCTAAGGATTTTTCGCGGGGTGTGGAATGGATCCGATATTTATTCTCTTTAAGTAGGCACCTTTGTGATACGGTTGGGGTGGTATATGTAAAAATACCCCAACGTCTTGCATTCGCTCGACACGTGGAAACTGAAGTTGTTGATGCACACAAGCCGAGGAGTACAACATTAAATGGAAAGCCGAACACACTACTCAGAAGTCATCAATGGAGGAACCCGCCTTGCAATGCCGAAGATAATCTATGTGCCGAACAACTCGTCATTGAAGATTGGTTCAGGGGCTACTGAGGGAGTCCTGGATTAAGGGGTCCTCGGGCGTCCGGCCGGTTGGCCATGGGCCGGAATGATGGGCTGTGAAGATACGAAGACCGAAGACTGCACCCGTGTCCGGATAAGACTCTCCTTGGCGTGGAAGGCAAGCTTGGCGACCGGATATGTAGATTTCCTTCTTTGTACCCGACCTTGTGTAACCCTATATCCTTCTGGTGTCTATATAAAACAGAGGACTTAGTTCGGATAGGGGAGATTCATTATCATAGCCATTCCATCTAGACCTCTAGGGTTTAGCCATTACGATCTTGAGGTAGATCAACTCTTGTAATATTCATATTCATCAACATCAATCAAGCAGGACGTAGGGCATTACCTCCATAGAGTGGGCCCGAATCTGGGTAAACATCGTGTCCCTTGTCTACTATTATCATCGACCTTAGATGCACAGTTCGGGACTCCCTACCCGAGATCCGCCGATTTTGACACCGACAGCGGGTGCAGCCAAACGCACGGGGCCGGCGACAAGGTGGGTGGAGGGGCGCGCACGGGCACGGGCGCTGGCGTCAGCATGTACACGAGCTCGCCTGGGTCCGTAGGGACCTCGCTGACGCCCGCGGCTTCATGCTCTGCGATAGTGCTCGGCGACCAGCCCATCAATGCTACAAGGATGGGAGCTAGGACGGGAGCGGTGGCAGCAACCACCGCGGCCAGCTCGTTCTGGGCAATGTTGATGCGGAGCATCCCCAGGTCATCCCCATGGATGTACCTACGTCTCCCACGACACCACTTGGACCAATGACAAGAGCACGAGCAAAGGCTATCGAAGATAAGGTGAACTCGCTCCTTTCTGAAGTGTCACTTTTTATCCATGAGACATGGCTGCTACCTTAAGCGGAAACACTATGTGTGCTCAGGTACTTGGAGGAAAGCCATGGAACATCTACATCCAACGGACAAGCCGGTGAGAACATGAAGTGTAAACGACAAGAAGAAGAGGTGCCACGGAAACTACAGCCACCGGACGACCAGTCCAGACCGGACATCCCGCCCCTGAATGCCACACCAGCCCAAGGAAACTAGACCATCGAAGTCTACAGCGGCTGGACGACTGCCCAGGACCGGACGTCCGACACCTCCCATGCTCCGGACAACCGACCATCTCTGGATGACCGGCGCCCCTGCAACCGAATGAAAACAGCGGAAATCCGAGGAAGACCGGATGACCGGTGACCGGACTCCCATGGAAGTCCGCTACCTCCACGACAAAACATAATCTACGGAGGTCCAAAGATCTACGGACGTCCGGACCTCCACGAGTCTCCGAACGACCGACGCCTTACGGACGTCCGGCCCCTAGCTGTGTCCAGTTGCGGGCTGAGGCCCATGTACCCCTTCACTTTACCCCCCCTTTTTTGTACTACGACTATAAATAGACCTCTCCCTCCTCCTAGCTAGGGCAGCGTTTGTGATAGCTCATTTGTGAGATAGAGACTCGCTCATCCGTACGGATCTACTCCTCGAGAGACCATGGCCCCTCTATAGAGAAGATCCCCTTGGATTCAAGACCCCCTCTTGGGTGGCCTCATCAAGACCTCCTTTTGAGAAGACCGGTTACCCTATGTATCATCCCGTGTTGACTTTAGATCGTGTGATCTCTTTTGTGTTTGAGGATCTAGCATATGTGTGATCATTCTTGTTGGTTTGAGTGATTCTCTAGTGTTTTCCCTCGTGTTTCTCCTTGTGTTTCCCCTCATGTTCATCGCGGGGTCCGGTCCTTTCGTGAAAGATTGGCCGTATAGGGTTCCACCCTACATCATCTCGGTATCAGGAGCCACGTTGATCACGATTTCAGAGCCTCCCCATTGTGTTTTCTATCCTTGTTTTATTGATTTTGTCCTAAATTTGAAAATTCCCCACAAAAATGGCCCCCAAATTTTTTTGTGATCTGTTAGTGTGATGAAGTTTTGTTGGATTTGATCCACGAATTTGCTTTGCCTCGAGTGGATCTAGCTTTTCCCGATCCTCTCCACCATTTCCATCCACAAAATGGCTTGGATTTGACCATTTTCTCCACATCCACGTCGAACCCTAGCTATTTATCCCGTGCCAGAAATCGCACATGAACAGGACGCCCGATAGCCTCGGACGTCCGATGACCGGACGACCGTAACTCCCCCGGACGTCCGTATTCCCCTGACGAAACTAAATTTTTTTCTCCCCCGAAAATTTTCAGCCACCGCGCCACTTCCGCATACGCATTTCCATACCACCACCACTTTCTGCAACCGCTTTACGTTGACTAGCTACACACTCCAACATAATTTTGTCAGGTTTTGCTTTGAGAATTTGAGTTGCGGTTTCCGTGTGCTATTGTTTTTCGGATATATAGGTACGGTTCGCCATCGACATCACCGCCGCTCATCTTCGCCACGGATTCGTCATCAACAACGACCACTTAACCATTTTTGACACTGTCAACCGTTTCTTGCTTACAAACAACCAACATCAATCGGTAACATCTTCTTGGTATCGTGATACATCATTCTTTCCATTACATTGATAGCCACCATAGCCCAATTTTTCTTATCTTACCCATGGATACTAGCCTTTGAGTATTGCCGGCAATGTCACTTGTGCACATTAGTGATATACTTCCCATAGCGTACATACATATCATTGGTGCATATCTTGGTATCATCTCTTGTGTCACAAAGTTGTCATTGCATACACAATTGCTATCTTGGTTCATGAAACATTGCATGAGAAAGAGCTCAAAAGAGAAAGATCCAAACAAGCTTTTAAGCAAAAAGGAAAGATCAGCAAAGAGCTTTTAAGCAAGAACCATAGCATCATACAACATTAAGATTGTCGTACTAGATCATCTTGGATCATAACATCGGAATACAATACATAGAGCATACTTGGGATAGAAGTCGTTGCATTTTTGCTTAGTAGGTTGTCCACAAGTTGTTGTATCCGCCTATTATGCAATTGTGCTAGTGTCTCTCTAGTGTTGTGCAGCAAGAGCATTTTCGTGGATTGCACATTTTGGCTCATTCCTTGGTTGCACGACCCCATTTATCTCTCCGTGTGTGAGTTCCCGCGTACCATATTTTGCTATTGGTCTACTTGTTGCATTGCAAATTTGCTAATCTTTTCCAACATTTTTGAAGCTCACTAACAATTGCATCAAATTTTGTGCCACCATCCTAACCGAGCTCCACTATAAGCTTTTACTTGTGTAGGTGTGAGACACCGACAAGAATTGGTACCAATTGTTCTATTTCCTTGTTCCCCATTTGAGTGATCATCGATCCGTCTTCAACATCGGTCAAGGTACATTTGGTATAAGTTGTTCTCTTTCTCCCACTCACATATGTCCTTGGAATGATGGATAGGCCAAGTACTTCTACCAACCCACTCTTCATCGAGCAAGTGACGACATATCTTCCTTCGTCACAAAGAGCCACCTCTTTGGTGCACAACGGGCTTTGCATCAAGAGAAACAAGCAATGAGCGAATGCATCGACAACCTCACCACCGTCTTGCGACTCTCCGAGCAACGTACAAGAGACTATTTCGACAACAAGCTTGATGACCACAAGCAAGAGAATGACACAAGAATGGAAGAGATTCATGCTTTGTTGCTCAACCGCTCTTCTTCCACTCATCCTCATCAAGAAGGAGCCGCTCAAGTCGACACTCCGACTACACCATCTCTGACTCGAGTACACTGACACCGAATACTCTTCGACGTGCCACGCGCCAAGATTGTCAAGAAAACCTCAATCCTCTACATGACAACAACTCTCAAGAACATCGACATCGTCAAAACAAAGCTAACTTTGCGCAAGCAAAACAACGGCAATGCCAACGCAAACAAGAAGATGAAGAGCGAGCGCGGCTACACCAAGATGCACAAGATGCTGAGGCACAACGTCAAGAGAAACAATTACAAGAATCTCAAGCACTTGAGGTGCAACGAGCCCTTTGAGATTCAATTCGAGCCGTAGCCAGCCGACAAGCTTGTGAGCATCAAGAAGCACTACGTGATGAAGCTCACGAATGAATATATCAAGCTCACGTGCACCTCCAAGCTCGACAAGTTCCTCCACAAGCTCGCCAAGAACATCAAGTTCAACAAGAGCAAGAAGACAATGGAGATCCTCCAAGACAATAACAAGTTGAGAGAGATGATCCTCCTCATCAAGGACGTCATCATCCCCGACCCCAACACAATGAAGAGCAATGATACGGCAAGCTCAAGTTCACCATGCCCAAGTTCAACGGAAGCAATGATCCCGAAGAGTACCTATCATGGGCATTGAAGGTTGACAAAATCTCCCGCTTGCACAATTATGAGGAAGACAAGAAGATCGTGATGGCATCCCTTGATTTCCAAGACTACGTCCTCATTTCGTGGGAACAAGTCATTGAGCGCCGAGAGGCAAGAGGTGAACCACCCATCACTACTTGGGGTCAAATGAAGGATGTCATGAGAGCACACTTCGTGCCAACCTACTACAACCGCGAACTCTTCAAGAAACTCCAACTCCTAAAGCAAGGAACCAAGAGCGTTTAAGAATACTACAAGGAAATGGAGATTGCCATGATATGAGCTAATGTCACGGAAGATGATGAGAAAACTATGGCACATTTCTTGAATGGACTCAATCATCCTATCAAGAAGATCGCCAACTTCCAACCATACTCAAACCTCATCGAGCTAGTGCATCAAGCTACCAAAGCGGAACGTCAAGTGCAAGATGACTTCAAGTATGCCAACTTCTCATCCAAGACCTATGGTTTCTCCAACAACCAAGCTTCAACGACTCCAACACCTTCTACCTCAAACAAGCCATCTACAAGCAACAACGACAAGTCAAGTTATGAGAAAACTTCGACAACTCCAAGTCATCCTCCTACTAGAAGCAACTTCAAGCCAAGAGCTTCATCATCATCTACCCCAACCGATGAGACCGTCAAGACAAGTTCCTTTAAATGCTTCACATCCAGAGGCCAAGGTCAGAAGTCCTTTGAGTGTACAAACAAGCGCACCATGATCCTCAACGACGATGGTACTTACGACTCCATGAGTGAAGGAGAAATGGCAGCACTTGACAAAGTGGCAATGCACCAGCAAGTGAACGAATATGAAGAAGAACAAGTCTTTTGTGACGAAGATTCAAGCCCCGCTCTCGTTGTCTCCAAGGTCTTGACTCTTCAAAATCAACAAGAAGAAGACCAAAGATGCCATATTTTTCATACCAAGGCCAGCATCAAGGGAAGTTCCGTCAAGGTCATCATTGATGGAGGGAGTTGCCATAACTTAGCAAGTGAATAACTATGCTCCAAGCTCCAATTGCTCAAGATGAAGCACCCACATCCCTACAAGGTATGGCTTACCGACTCCGGCACTATCCAAGTCGAGCATAGAGTGCAAGTATCCTTCAAAGTCGGAGCTTACAAAGACACTTTGGAGTGTGATGTCGTTCCAATGACCGTTTTCCACCTTCTTCTTGGGCGACCATGGCAATTTGATAGAGGTGTCATCCAAAATGTCCGAACGAATCACTATATCTTCAAGATGAAATGAAAGGAGTACGTCCTTTGCCCTATGACTCCAAGCCAAGTGATCGCATGCAAGCAAACCACCCATCATGGAGAGAATAGTGAGAGAGCGAACCACCAAAAAGAGAGTGAGCGCCACAATCCCAAAATGAGTGCCTCCATGATGAGCGACAAGACAAACTTAGTTATATTTTCCACAAAAAGTGAGATAAGAGAAGTGTGTGAGAACCCATCACGTTTCATGCACTATGTCCTTTTGTGCAAGGACGAGGTACGAAAAGCTAACACCTCTCACAATCATCCTTTAGTGTTGTCTTCTCTTTTTCAGGAATTCCAGGATATTTTCCCCGATGAGCTACCTCCGGGTCTACCTCCTCTACGAGGCATCGAGAACCGAATCGACCTCATCCCCGGAGCCCCGCTTCCTATCAAGGCTCCATACCGCATCAACCCGGAGGAAACTAAGGAGATCCAACGGAAAGTACAAAAACTCATCAACAATGGCCATGTACGAGAAAGTTTGAGCCCCTGTGCCATCCCGGTAATCCTTGTTCCCAAGAAAGATGGTACATTTCGCATGTGTTTCGATTGTCGTCCTATCAATACTATTACCATGCGTTATTGTTACCCTATTCCACTCCTAGATGATATGCTTGATGAGCTTAGCGGTGCCACAATTTTCTCTAAGATTGATCTTAAGAGTAGCTACTATCAAATACACATCCAAGAAGGTGATGAATGGAAAACCGCATTTAAGACCAAGTTTGTCTTATATGAATGGCTTGTTATGCCAATGGGTTTATCTGAAGCACCTGGTACTTTCATGCGACTGATGCATTTTGTTTTTCGACCTTATATTGGTGTATTTGTTGTGGTCTACTTTGATGATATTCCTGTGTTTAGCATATCTCTCAAAGATCATGTCACACACCTTAGGACCGTGCTACAAACTCTTAAAAAAGAGCACCTTTTTGCTAATATGGACAAATGCCTTTTCGGTGTTGACAAGTTTGTTTTCTTGGGTTTGTAGTATCTTCTAAGGGTGTTCATGTTGATGAATCTAAGATCAATGCTATTAAAACTTGGCCCCAACCAACCAATTTGCAACAAGTGCATAGTTTCCTTGGTTAAGTCGGTTTCTACCATAGATTTGTGAAGGATTTAGCACTATTTCATCTCCTTTACATGCTTTGAGCAAGAAGAATGGACCCTTTGTTTGGGGACCATCGCAAGATAGCACATTCAATGAGCTTAAGAATTTTCTTACTCATGCTCCCATGCTTGCTTTACCCAACTTTGACAAACCCTTTGAGATTCAATGCGATGCTAGTAGTAATGGCATAGGAGGTGTGTTAATGCAAGAGAAGCGCCCCATAGCTTACTTTAGTGAGAAACTTTCCAGAACGCAACTCAATTTCCCTATCTATGACAAGGAGCTATATGCATTAGTGCGAGTTTTGCTTGAATGGGAACATTATCTTCATACTGATCATGAAATGCTTAAATACCTTAAGGGTCAAACTAAGTTGAACAAGTGTCATGCTAAATGGAGTGAATTCATTGAGTCATTTCCTTATATCATCAAGTATATTAAAGGTAAGGAAAATGTTGGGCCGGATGCACCCTCCCACATATGCATGCTTGTTACTCAACTTGAATTGGATGTCATTGGCTTTGAGCATATAAAAGACTTGTATGCGCATGATCCTACTCTTCAATTCCTTATGCCAAATGTTTGATGCTTACATCTTCGGAACGTTTTTACATCAAAGATGGTTATCTTATCAGAGCTAACAAACTTTTCATCCCCGACTCTTCTCCTCGTTTGTTGCTTTTGCAAGAATCTCATGGAGGAGGACTAATGGGACACTATGGATGCGACAAGACATTTGCTATGCACTCCAAGAACTATTTTTGGCCCAAAATGTTTCGCGACATCAACTGCTTCACCAACCGATGCTCTACATGTAGCAAAGCTAAGTCTAAAGCTCAATCCCATGGTCTATATATGCCTCTTTCAATACCGTACCAACCATGGGAAGATATTAGAATGGATTTTGTGCTTGGTTTGCCTAGAACTAGAAATGGAAAGGATTCCGTGTTTGTTGTTGTGGACCGATTTTCTAAAATGGCTCACTTCATTCCTTGCAACAAGATGGATGATGCTTCACATGTTGCCAATCTTTTTTGTAGGGAAATTTTGAGACTTCATGGAGTGCCAAAGACTATCGTCTTGGACCTAGACGTCAAATTCTTGAGTCACTTTTGGAAGACCTTATGCGCCAAGCTCGGAACCAAGATACTATTCTCCACGACATACCATCCACAAACCGACGGCCAAACGGAGGTGACGAACCATACACTCTCCACTCTACTATGCGTGTTGATCAAGAGGAACATCAAGGACTAGTAGGAGTATCTACCTATCACCGAGTACGCCTGAGCAAGACACTCGACTACCGGCAAGCCTCCCTTCGAGGTCGTCTACGGATTCAACCCATTGTCCCGATTGGACATTCTTCAAAAACCACTACAAGAGCACATCAATATGGACGCAAGTGCACGTGTAAACTATCTCAAGAAGGTGCATGAAGATACAAGGCACACCATCGAGCGCCAAGTACAATGACTCGCGGCCAAGCTCAACGCCAACAAGCAACCAATGATATTGAACATTGGAGACCTCGTGTGGCTACACCTTCGCAAGGACCGCTTCCCCAATGAACGCAAGTCCAAACTTCTACGACGATCGGATGGACCCTTCAAGGTGCTTGCATGGTACAACAACAATGCTTACAAGATCGACCTCCCGCGCGACAAGTACAACATGTGCGACGTCTTCAACGTCAAGGATCTTTTGCCCTACCATGGTGATGAAGATCTCGATCCAAGGTCGGATGTTTCCCAAGGGAGGGGAGATGACGCGGAGCATCCCAAGGTCATCCCCATGGACTTACCTACATCTCCCATGACACCACTTGGACCAATGACAAGAGCACGAGCAAAGGCTATCGAAGATAAGGTGAACTCGCTCCTTTCTGAACTATCACTTTTTATGCATGAGACATGGTTGCTACCTCAAGCGGAAACACTATGTGTGCTCAGGTACTTGGAGGAAAGCTTGCGCATTGGAGGACAACTTGCACGCCTCTCGGTCAGCCTGCGCACCGGACTGCGCTCGCACGCCTCCCATTCAGTCAAGGTCAATCAGCTATCCGCACGGCACCTCCTACAACCATTAAAACCAAGACACATGGTGTCACGTGAATGGTTAACAGAACGCACATGCTTTGAATTA
The DNA here is from genome assembly GCF_002162155.2 of Triticum dicoccoides. Taxonomy (NCBI): domain Eukaryota; kingdom Viridiplantae; phylum Streptophyta; class Magnoliopsida; order Poales; family Poaceae; genus Triticum; species Triticum dicoccoides. The sequence goes on from NC_041380.1 coordinate 171,774,595, forward strand.
TACAAACATTTGAGATATTAATGTAGCAGCTATTTTTTCAAAATGCCTTTGTTGGTTGTCATTATTCAAGTCTGCCTTCTCCCAAAATGGACACGAAAAATGCCATAGCAGGTCGGGTGGCATTGCATTATAGCATGCCAAGTTTCGTGAATTTGAGACGAGTTTTGGATTTACTAGAATTTAAAAACCAGGCATCTCAATGTTTTGCCGGCAATCAACGGTGTCCTGGTGTTTGAAATTCATTCCCATTTCTTGAATGGGACCTAAGCATGCAGCCAAGCACACAGATTTTATTTTTCAACCAATTTATATGCACTAGAGCATGTGCATGTAGTTCAAATTTGAATTGTGCACATAAATGCATTGAAAACTCAGTTAATGCATAAAAATGTCCAAACGAACCCCAAAAAATCCCAAAAATTGACACAACACTCCTGTGGTTCTATGTTAACAAGAGAAATTTTTTGAAAGCAATAAGAGGCAATGGAAATCGTTTCGTTCCCAAAGGTGGGACATTCCCTACCGAAACCATCATTCTTGTTGTGAGAAGCTCTGGTTTGTGAGAAGCATATACCCGAACCTGCCCCAAATGGGACAAATTTTTTAACACGGCATGTTGATGCCGCTCCATGATAGCATGCCAAGTTTCTTCAATTTCAGACGAGTTTTGGATTTACTAGAATTTAAAAACCAGGCATCTCAGTGTTTTGCCGGCAATCAACAGTCCCGTAGTGTTTGTATTTCATTCCCATCTCTCGTATGGGACCTAGAAATTCACCCAAGGACACATATTAGATTTTTAAACCAACCTTAGTGCATTGGAGCATGTGCTTCTAGTTCAAATTTGAATTATGCACATAAAATGCCTAGAAAACCTAGTTAATGCCTAAAAATGTCCAAACGAGCCCCAAAAAATCACAAAAATTGACACAACAGTCCTGTTGTTCTATGTTGACACTAGAAAGTTTTTGAAAGCAATAAGACGCAATTCATATTGTTTCGTCCACAAAGGTGGGACGTTCCCTATCGAAACCATCATGCTTGTTGTGAGAAGCTCTGGTTTGTGAGAAGGTTATACCCAAACCTGCCCCAAATGGGACAAATTTTTTACCACGACATGTTGATGCCGCTGCATGATAGCATGCCAAGTTTCATAAATTTGAGACGAGTTTTGGATTTACTAGAATTTAAAAATCAGGCATCTCAATGTTTTGCCGACAATCAACAGTGCCATGGTGTTTGAGTTTCATTCCCATCTCTTGCATGGGACCTAGAATTTCATCCAATGACGCACATGTGAATTTTCAACCAACTCTGGTGCATTGGAGCAAGTGCTTGGAGTTCAAATTTGAATTATAAACATCAAATGCTTAGAAAACCAAGTTAATGTATAAAGAAGGCCAAACGAACCCCAAAAAATTCCAAGATTAAACACAACACTCATGTTGTTCTATGTTGACACTAGAAATTTTTTGAAATCAATAAGAGGCAACGGATATTGTCCCGTCCCCAAAGGTGGTACGTTCCCTATCGAAACCATCAAGCTTGTTGTGAGAAGCTTATACTCAAACCTGCCCCAAATGGGAAAAAAAATTCACCACGGCATGTTGATGCCGCTCCGTGATAGCATGCCAAGTTTCATGAATTTCAGACGAGTTTTGGATTTACTAGAATTTAAAAAATAGGTATCTCAACATTTTGTCGGCAATCAACTGTGCCCTGGTGTTTGAAATTCATTCCAATCTCTTGCATGGGACCTCGAAATTCACCCAAGGACACACATTTGATTTTTTTCAACCATCTTTAGTTCATTGGAGCATGCGCTTGTAGTTCAAATTTGAATTATGAACATAAAATGCCTAGAAAACCCACTTAATGTATAAAAAAGGCCAAAAGAACCCCGAAAAATTCATTCCCATTTCTTGCATGGGACCAAAGCATGCACTGAAGGACACAGATTTGATTTTTCAACCAATTTGTATGCATTGGAGCATGTGCATGTAGTTTAATTTTTAATTGTGCACCTGAAATGGCTAGAAAACTAGTTTAATGTATAAAATGTCCAAACGAACCCTCAATAATTCCAATTCCTTTATGACACACATATAGTTGCATGTTCACTGCAGATAAAATGTCTAGCAATTCAAACATCGTTCATTGCCGCTGTGACCCCATTTTGTAATTCAAATCTAGTAGACCCCACACAGTGTATTATCACCAATCGTGTGAGATGTAGTACAAAATATCTTGGAGCACCGTGGGTGTATATAGTATGCCTATGGCTTATGCGAGAAGGTGCATCGGCTACAGTCCACAGCTGGCGTGTCAAGCACACTAGCTTGCTCCCCAAAAACTCCCGCCTTTGCATTCCCTCGCAATCTGGAAAATATCTACCGCCTGGAAGGTTTTAATGTTTGATAGCACATGATTAGTATGTGCGGACCATGTGGGATGTCTGTTAGTCCAGCTCTGCTTCAGTCCCTTGATTCAAATTTTCAGTAGCCCCGACATTTTACTCCCACGTTTGCGTCCCTCGCAATCTCAAAAATATCTGCTCGCCCTTGATCCAAATTTTCAGCAGCCCCGCCTTGTTACTCCCGCCTAGTGAAATTTTCAGTTGCCGCAGTATTTCCTCAAACAAAACCTCCGCTCACACAGACACACACAACCCTCGAAACCATTGATAGGACACCGCCATTGCCGGCGCCTCCATCCTCAACCTCTACCTGTGTGCCGTGGAGCTCGAGGAGCCAATGGCCAAAAAGAGGTTTATCATGGTCTTTTCGCCCGACGCCGGCGAGGTGGCCGCCAAGGTATCCCCGTCGTCCTCCGCTGGCCTGATCCGCCCTCGCCGGTCCCCCGAACCGCCCGCCGCCATGCCCCTATGCCGGTTCGAGGAGTTCCCCGTCCTCCTACGGACCAGGCATCTGACGAAGTCCTACCTCAGGGTCCGGTAGCGGCGGAGGGGGCGTGGGTCACCGAGATTACAGATCAAGATACCCACACCCGCCGGTGGCTCGGTATCTTCCACACGACCGAGCTCGCGGCCATGGATGATGACCGCTGGCAGGTTCACTACAACAGCACGGCGGCTAGGCTCAATTTCCCCTTCGGCACACATCTGGTCGACCTTGCTCCCCCGGAGCCAGGGGTGGTGAGCTCGGCTAAGGCGCGGGAGGACCGCGAGGTGTGGGAGCGCCTCGAGGCCGAGGCCTCCGACGAGGCCTACATGCAAGAGCTCCACCGACAGCAGCCGGAGCTCGTGGAGGCGGAGCGGGCGATCTTTGCACGCGCGGAGGGCGGCGAGGTTAACACACTCTCCTCCGATGACGAGGTCGAAGGTGGCGTGGATGGCGGCACGGAGGGCGGCGAGTTTATCGTGCTCTCCTTTGATGACGAAGTCGAAGGCAGACGCGACAGCGCCACGGAGGGCGTCGATGTAGGCCCCGGGGATGAGGAGATCGATGTCGACGAGTGGAGGAGTGCCTTCCCCAACGACCCCGATGTCGGTGTTGGCCCGGACCCGGCTCGCGGCAGACCATACACGATGAGGAAGGATTGGCTCGACCTCTACTTCGATCAAAAGTAGTTTATCTTAGTTTAAATTTATGTTTTATGTTTGGTTATGCAAAACTATCTATGTTTATGTTTGAATGCATGCTACTTTCGGTTGAACCTTCTTTGAACTTGATCAAATTGAAGTTTACAACCTTAAGTTTAGGGGATCGACTAGAAAATGCCAAAAATGCTAGAGTATATATATATCCACTAAGGGTTTTAGTCCTTTAACTTTTTAAGGATCGCCTAGAGATGTCCTTATGACTTATTTATTTCAGTTCTTCACAATGTGATGCTCGATATGTGCAACTATTTGCCGTACAGTTCAATTTCATCAATAATAGTTTCAACAATACCACTATGAATTACGATATTTGGTTGTTGTTAAGGATATTGCAGTTAACATGCCTTTTCGTTTTCAATTGTTGTTTAACAACATGCATTGTATTGAATGACTAAATATGCAATCCCAGGCTACATAGCAACAAGGAAGAGTCTTACCTTAATGTTCTGGTGATGTCTAGATATACATGTAATAAAATCTTACATGATGGGATGGATGGAGTGTTGTACTACATCATTTTTCAATTGTTGTTTAGCTTCTAATATTAACTTGGTGCTTTTAGGTACATATATCATTTACATAGATCCACACTTCGAACTTTTCTGTTTATGGGGCAATGATATATTCATGAACGAGCATCAAGTGAGGAAATTCATAAAGATTGTTATTAAAATGGGTCAAAATATGTCAATCGGACTATTTGTTTACACTTTATGCAAGACAACAATGAACTGCATGATGGTAAGTAAGAACCATGTAGCCTTCTTTTTACTGGCCGTAATGAGTTGTGTTAGATGACAATATCTGAAGCTTTTTTCTTTTGCAGTGGATCCTGAAGCAATTTACTCAATATTACCTCTCAAACCGCATGATTGGCGGCCAACCATCACAAGGGGTTGGACTAGAGTCCTTCATGCCTTCTGCATCCAGGAGAGCATAATAGGGCCATTCCGCTTTACCTTGTTCAACAACTGGAATGTATGTCGCCTCTTTCTTTACCATCTGTAATAGTACAAGTATAGAACCCTGGTACATCATTCTTTATTTGGTGCTTATGTAATTCTTAAACATATCTACCTGTGAATCCAATAATGCATTGGTTGTTTGAACCTCATGGATATGAATAAAGCTATAGGCTACTTTCAAGTTTAAATTAGGTACAATTTTAAATAGCAACAATTAAATTCAGGCAAAATTACGTTGTGTAGGTCATTATGGCACACACAGTTGGTAAAACACAAATGTTTGTGATATACACCATAATCCGATACAGTTCACTTAGAGGAAACATGTGCAAGCATGCACACGATTGCTGTTTGCAAAGCGTGTGTGATGCTAGACACTATCACATACGATGCGGGAAAACTAAAATTGTGTGATTGGCTACCTATCATACACAGTTTATAATCATGAACTGTTTGTGATGTGCCAGGCATCGTAAAACTCCCGTGCCTACAAACTTCCTGGAAAACTCGCGTGCCTTGAATCTACCTGGTTTTGGGCAGAACCACAAAAGTCCGATAGTGATGGCAATGCAAGCAAAAATGCATAGCAAGGATGAAGCGTTTGGTATATTCGAGATATCGGAAATGGTTATATATGGACAACTGTATGCATGAAGGCCCCCTATCCCCGACGGTTTCTGGGTCGTGTGGGAAGGACCCCCCTATCGGCCACACTCACTTGGTGACGGTTCCAAATGCCGTCACGGGAAGGGGTTAAAAACCGTTTGTTTAGCACCGACACACACTAGGATTCCACCACCTTTACTTGAAATTTTTTACGAGCATGAGGACGAGAAGGACCCATATACTCAGTGGCGCCTGGCAACTTGTTATGATGGATTACCTCTTCTTGTCTGGATATAGGGCACTGTTGATGTTACTAAGGAAGTAGGTGTTGTCTCGCATGGTCGCACTCTCCGGACCTATTCCAACATCCGTTGCAGGATATTCGAGATGGATACTAGTGTACTAGCGCCAACACCTTCTCCCTGGTTCAGTATTGAAAGTCTTGGAGGAAACTCGCTCTTCCTTAGACAAAACTATCCTATGATGGTGGAAGGCGATCCATCCGTTGTTGACACAACATTACTACCATTTATGAGAAGCAACTGTATCTATAGCTCGGACATTACTATGCTTCCCTACCGTCTCAACATGGGTCCTGACATAGGCCGCTATAGCCTGGATGATCAGTCCTGTGTTGGTCTCGAGATTGACAGTAGCTGGCCCTTCCCAGAGAATCACTTCTGGTTCAAAGCAAGCGTTTCCAACACCAACGAGTGGTTGAGCTGAAGTTCATTTAATCGCTTTGTTATTTGTTGTGTGAGAAAACCTTTACTAGAATGTTTTATTGGAAATGATCTATAACCCAACGTGTATCCTCGTTGTTGGTGTCGGTATCAAAACCGGCGGATCACAGGTAGGGGGTCTCGAACTGTGTGTCTAAGGTCGATGGTAATAGGAGACAGGGGACATGATGTTTACCCAGGTTCTGGCCCTCTCTATGGAGGTAATACCCTACTTCCTACTTGATTGATCTTGATGAATATTAGTATTACAAGAGTTGATCTACCACGAGATTGAGATGGCTAAACCCTAAAAGCCTAGCCTATATGACTATGGTAATGATTATCCTCCCTTCGGACTAAGTCGTCCGGTTTATATAGACACCGGGAGGATCTAGAGCTACAAAAGGTTAGTTAGAAAGAAAGGAATCTACTTATTTGATCGCCAAGCTTGCCATCCACGCCAAGGATAGTCCCCTACGGACACGGGTGCAGTCTTCGGTCTTCGTATCTTCACAGCCCATCCATCCGGACCATGGCTAACGTCCCAGACGCCCAAGGACCCCTGAGTCGAGGACTCCCTCAGTAGCCCCTGAACCTGGCTTCAATGACAAGGTATCCGGTGCGTAGATCTTTCTTTGGCCTTGTCGGCGTTCTGGAAACGGGGGTCCCCAGACCTGCCTGCCTGCGGCCTGCGGCGTGGCTCAAAAGGGGGCCCAGCACGGCCCATCTTCATCAACACATACTCAAGACCCTCGCGAGGGGCAGAGCCTCGCGGGGCGGACGACATGGAGCTTCCTCAATCACGGCCTCATCAAGCTGGCCCGCGAGGAGGCGGAGAGATCAAGGTGGGGTACCTCACGAGGTGCCCGTGACACAAGCCATGACGACCAAGTGCGCCAGGCGGGCGCCAGCCCGCGCAGTGTCCTCCTTTCCTCTTTGGTGCGAAGGGAGCAAGCGTAGGCGGGAGCATCAAGCAAAGGCGCCCGTTTCGGTGCAACGAGACCAAGACCAGTCCAACAGCAGGGAGGAAGTCATTGTGTAGCCCAAGCCAGCGTCACCACCAGAGTCTTTGGCAGGCGAGGACCAACTTTAGTCAGGATAAGTGTACCAGATGTTCCCCTTCAGAATGGCCAATTGTTGGCGCCCTTCCCGCTCAATATTTGGGAAGAGGCCCAGGGCCTTTGCCTATAAATAGGACCAGCCACCCACAGGGTAGTGGGGATGAGATCGAATAAGAGAGAGAATCGAGAAGAGAGAGAGAGAGAAGGGTGATTGAACTTCTCCCAGCAGTTCATCGCCCCAGCCAAGAACAGACCCTCGCGAGGCTGTTCTTCCTTGTATTTCTCATCATCATCAGCCCAAGAGGCAATCCACCACACCACACACTGGAGTAGGGTATTACACCACAACGGTGGCCCGAACTAGTATAAACCCTGTGTTTCTTGTGTTGTTCTTTCCTTAGCTTAGACCTTAGGGAGGCGGAGGGGTGCAGGTAGGTAGAAGGCGAAATCTCTGCGCGCACCCCAGTGTTCGAACCTCAAGGGTCTGCCGGAACCCGAAATCCGACATTTGGCGCGCCAGGTAGGGGTGCACCGGAGTTTTCCCTTCCGCCACCGCCACGACCTGCCTCGCGATGAGTAGCGCGTCGCCCGCTCTGGCCGCCGGCGCCAGCACGGGGGCCAAGGGGCTCCGAGCCCTGGCCCCAGCCCTGCAATGGGTATGGTGGTCGGACAAATTCAAGCCAACAATGCCGCCGCGCTACGGCGGCGCGACTGATCCGCTGGCCTTCTTGCTAGCGTACGAGGAGGCCATCCTCGAAGCTGGAGGTGACGATAGGGTCATGGCCAACTGGCTCCCCATGGCCCTCACCGGCGCTCCGTGTAAATGGCTGCTCCACCTGCTGGCAGGCTTCGTGGCTTCTTAGGAAGAGCCCCGCAGCCTCTTCCCCACCCACCACACTACACCAACACCCCCGGTCATCGTGGACCTCCTGGGCGGCTCGCAGGCGCCGCCTACAAGTCACCACGTCAAGCCGTTCATCCGCCGGGTCAGCGCCGCTTCCATGCGGCAGGGGGCTCTCCCGGACCGGGCGGCGCCCAAGGCCGGCCTGACCTTTAGCTCGGAGGACCACCCCTCCAACTCGGCCTACTCGGGTGCGCTCCCCATGCTGTGCACCCCCACCATCTGCCAGGTGGACGTCACCAGAACTCTCATCAATGGCGGTGTGGGCCTTAGCGTGCTCTCGGTCGAGGCCTTCAACCTCCTCTGCATACCCCTGGAACGGCTGCAACCCAGCCGGCCCTTGTCAGGCGTTGGGGGTGGATCATCCAGCTCCTTGGGACAGATCCGGCTCCCAGTAACCTTCGGCACCTACAACAACTTCCGCATGGAGCTGGTCGACTTCAACATCACCCCCATCGGCCTCCCCTACAACACCATCCTCGGCTACCCAGCGCTGGCCCAGTTCATAGCCGCGACGCACCCGGTGTACAACCTCATGAAGATGCCCGGGAGCAGCGGTGTCCTCACCGTGCATGGGGACACCGGAGACGCGCTGCGGGTGCTCAAGCTCGCCTTCAAGACGGCGGTGTCGGCACAGCCCGCCGACTCGGAGACCCCCGAGCCCAAGGGGGCTGCACCTGCCAAGAAGAAACAGTTGTTCACCCAAGACAAGGCAGAAACCAAGCAGATACCCGTCGATGAGGACGGGTCCACCAACGCCACTTTCACCATAGGCGCCAACCTCGAACCCTAGCAGGAGGAGGCCCTGGTCGGGTTCCTGCGTGTGGACAAGAAGGTATTCGCTTGGGTGCCTGACCAGTTGGCAGGGATCCCTAGGAGTGTAATCGAGCATCACCTCAACGTGTGCCCCAACGTGCGCCCTATGAAGCAGAAGGCAAGGCGGAAGAGGCCCCTCTCCCAGATGGCCAGCCTCAGGAGGCCTCATCGCCTCAGGAGGCGCCATGGTCTCCGAAGAGAGCCACCAGCACTGACACACCCAACCTCGTTGAGCACCCAGTGTACTTCGTCAGCACGGTGTTGCGGAACGCGAGGGCAAGGTACCCCATGCCTCAGAAGCTCCTCCTCACGCTACTGGTGGCCTCGTGCAAGCTGCGACACTATTTTTAGGGTCACCCCATTGAGGTCATCTCGTCATACCCCCTGGAGAGAGTGCTCAGGAGCCCTAACTCAGCTGGAAGGGTCGCTGAGTGGAACATAGAACTGCAAGCGTTTCAGCTCGAATTCAGCACGACCAGAGTCATCAAGGGAGCAGCATTGGCGGATTTTGTGGCAGAATGGACGGAGGCACCAGGCCTCAAGGCCGACGAGGATCGGTCCCTCTCCCCGGGAAGCGAGGCGCCAGAAGGCTGGGTCATGTACTTCGATGGGGCGTTCTCCAGGCATGGTGCTGGGGCTGGGGCGGTGCTTATATCGCCCACTCAGGATAAGCTCTACTGTGCTGTGCAGCTCTGTTTCAAGCAAGGTGAAAAGGTCTCCAACAACATAGCAGGGTATGAAGGTTTAATAGCGGGCTTGAAGGCCACAGCTGCCCTGGGGGTGAAACGCCTCACCATCAAGGGTGATTCGCAGCTCCTTGTCAATTTCTCCAACAAGGTGTACGAGCCGAAAGATGAGCACATGGAAGCCTACCGTGCGAAGGTCCGCAAGATGGAGAAGCAGTTCTGGGGGTTGGAGTTGCAGCATGTGCCCCGTGGCACCAATCAGGAGGCCGACGACATCGCCAAATGGGCGTCCAGGAGGTTACCTCAGGAGCCTGGCATTTTCGAGGAGCGGCTCTTCAAGCCCTCAGCCCTTCTATCATTGTCAAACACGGCTCAGCCTCGGGAGGAGCTCCCCCAGCCACTTGCCTCAGGAGCCCCGGCCTGTGGCCCGGCCTCAGGAGCACGCCTGCTCCTGACGATGGAACCTCAGGAGGGGTGCTGGATCACGGAGCTCCGGAGTTACTTAACACAAGGGACCCTGCCGGAGAAGGAGGAGGAAGCGGAGCGTGTGGCACGGCAGGCCACGGCATACTGCATCAAGGATGGAGAGCTCTACCATAAGCGACCAAACGATGTATCCCTGCGCTGCATCTCCAGGGAGCAAGGAAAGGAACTGCTGGAAGATATACACGGCGGAGACTGTGGACATCATTCATCATCACGGACCCTCGTCGGCAAGGCGTTCCGTAGTGGGTTTTATTGGCCCACCGCACTCAATGACGCTGTCGAACTAGTGAAAGCTTGTGAGGCCTGCCAGTTCCACGCCAAGCAGATCCATCAGCCGGCAGGAGGCCTGCAGACTATACCCCTTTCATGGCCATTCGCAGTCTGGGGGCTGGACATCCTGGGCCCGTTTCCTCGGGCGCCAGGGGGCTACCGCTACCTCTACGTCGCCGTGGACAAGTTCACCAAGTGGGCTGAAGTAGAGGCTGTCCGCACCATCCCCGCGGGTTCCGCGGTCAAGTTCATCAGGGGCATCGTGAGCTGGTTTGGGGTGCCGAACCGCATCATCACGGACAACGGTTCGCAGTTGACCAGTAACCTTTTCAAAACATACTGTTCTAACCTTGGAACGCAGATATGCTACGCTTCGGTGGCGCACCACCGAAGCAACGGCTAGGCCGAGCAAGCCAACGTAGAGGTCCTAAGGGGCCTCAAGACCAGGACGTTCAAGAAGAAGCTGGAGGCCTGCGGCAGAGGTTGGTATGACAAGCTTCAGTCCGTGTTGTGTTCCATCCACACAACCGCGACCAAGCCGAATGGAGAGACCCCGTTCTTCCTGGTCTATAGAGCCGAAGCGGTTCTCCCTCACGAGGTCAGACGTCGCTTCGCGCGGGTCCTGGCATTCGACGAGGCGCAGCAGGACGCCATGCGGGGGATGGACCTCGTGCTGGGGGAGGAACGTCGCCGAGAAGCCGCGCTGCAAGCGGCGAGGTACCAACAAGCACTGCGACGATATCACTGCAGCAACATCCGCCCCAGAACTCTCGAGGTAGGAGACCTCATGCTCAGGCGGGTTCTCTCCAAGGAGGGACTGCACAAGCTCTCTCCCATGTGGGAGGGCCCGTTCAAGGTTGTTCATGTTTCAAGGCCCGGCTCCGTGTGCTTGGAGACTCGGGAGGGGGCGCCGGTCCAGAACGCATGGAACATCCAGCACGTCCGGAGGTTCTACCCCTAAAAAGGCCCAAAGCCTGTGAAGAAGGCGAATGCCCGTGAAGCTGTCGCGTTTTGGAAAAGGCCCAGAGCCTGTGAAGAAGGCGAATGCCTGTGAAGCTGTCGCGTTTTGGAAAAGGCCCAGAGCCTATGAAGAAGGTGAATGTCTGTGAAGCTGTCGCGTTTTGGAAAAGGCCCAGAGCCTGTGAAGAAGGCGAATGCCTGTGAAGTTGTCGCGTTTTGTAAAAGGCCCAGAGCCTGTGAAGAAGGCGAATGCCTATGAAGCCGTCGCGTTTTGGAAAAGGCCCGGAGCCTGTGAAGAAGGCCAACGCCTGTGAAGCTCGCCGCCCGTGACACTCTCACGTAATAATGAGTTGGGGCTGTACACGCCCCGGAGTCTCAGGAGCGCCGGCCTCAGGCCCTGGGGCTCCCTCCCACGCCCAGTGGCAGCACTTAGCTCCGCGCTGGTGAGAAGACGTCGAAGACTAGATTAGGTGTCGGACGCGGCTTTTTCATTTGCTTTCCGCAGTTGGCTTGTTCATTCTCATTCGAAGTTTTATTGAAGTTGTTGCCGCCTTTGGCTTGTGGTTCTTCGACTTTTCACTCTCCTGCCTTGATTTCTCTTATGCAAGGCCTCGCGAGGGGGGCAGCCGAGCGCCCTCGCGAGTGTTCCTGTCCTAGTCGTTGAAAGGTTTCGCGACCTGGGTCCATTATAGGAGCACCCCTCCAGTCCGTGCCCCACGGGCCCCGCGACACGAACACAGGGCCTGGGTCGGTCACCCCCCCCCCCACGGCTGGAGCCGGGAACTATCCACGCACGGGCACGTAGCCGGAAGCCACGATAACGTAAGCAAAGCGATGATTAACAGCAATAACCCAAACACGCCCCCGCGGGGCTCCACGCTACTGCCTTTTTACACAGGAAAAAGGAAAAGAAAGAACAAATCAGGCACAGCTCACCTCACACCGGCCTGCAGGGAAGACTCGAGTTGCCTCCAGGGCTCAGGCAGACTCCCTCTCGCGCTTCACCAAGGCGCGACAGCGGGCAGACACGCTACCGCCTCCCAAGTAGGTACAACGGCATGGAGGCTGACCGCGGCCACCGCTAGAAGAGTCGCCGCCTGAAGAAGAACCAGAGAAGCTTGGGGAACCCTGAGCACCGCCAGTCATGCGAGCGTTGTCCTCTCCATCATCGCCGGAGCTGGGTTCCCGGCCGCGGTCGTCGTCCTCAGGGCAGCACCCTGCGCGGCGACCATCTTCCCCAAACACCCTCACGTAGAGGGTGGCATCGCCGTCAAACTTGAAGTGCAGGGTGCACCGACGGCTCAGGCCACGCGCGCGGGCAAACGTCTGCCAACCGCGGGCCAAGGCCAGGCTCTCGGCTGCGGAGACCTCCAGTGAAGCCCATGAGGCCCGACTACAGCAGCCGTCAGCCTGGAGCCAGAGGCCGCCCGGGGCGCTGGCCGGCAGCTCGCCGAGGAGGAAGCGAGGAAGTGGAAGCCGGGTGTTAGTCGGCTCCGCCGACCACACAACGAACTCTGGCAGCACCTCTGCAGCGCGAAAGCGCGGCCTAGGGGGACGCGTGACCCAAGCGCGCCCCCCGTCCGCAGCAGTCCGCCCGTCACCATGCTGGAAATCGTCTCCGCGGCTGCCAGGAGCTGCTGTGGTGGCCACAGGATGTTTGCGAGGGCGCCCTCGGACGCGCTTGGGCGGGGGAGAGGCAGGCTCAACTTGGCGAGCCTTCCCCTTTTCTGCGGCCGAGAAACTCCTCGACAGGGCCATGAAGAAGAAGGAGAAGCAAGGGGGATGAACTGGAAGGGCGCGCGCCGATCCATACTTATAGCCGGCGAGGGCCAACCGTCGGCCCCCACGATCGCAGGTAATCATGACCCGCTTTGCATCCAGGGACTTGTCCAATCCATGCAGTTGCTGAGGCGCCATGGGGAAGTGGAGACGCCCACGTCCAATCAACGGCCACGTGGAGCCCAAGGCCGCAGGCTGTTAGGGCCCGCGGCGCTTCGCCCTTGCCCTTTCGCCTCCCTGCACGGCCATGTCCGGGCGCGCCTTGGGCCCGGGGGCTACTGTCGGCGTTCTGGGAACGGGGGTCCCCAGACCTACCTACCTGCGGCCTGCGGCGTGGCTCAAAAGGGGGCACAGCACGGCCCATCTTCATCAACACAGACTCAAGACCCTCGCGAGGGGCCAAGCCTCGCGGGGCGGACGACACGGAGCTTCCTCAGGCACGGCCTCATCAGGCTGGCCTGCGAGGAGGCAGAGAGACCATGGCGGGGTACCTCACAAGGTGCCCGTGACGCAAGCCATGATGACCAAGGGCGTCAGGCGGGCACCAGCCCGCGCAGTGTCCTCCTTTCCTCTTTGGTGCAAAGGGAGCAAGCGCAGGCGGGAGCATCAAGCAAAGGTGCCCGTTTCGGTGCAACAAACCAAGACCAGTCCAACGGCAGGGAGGAAGTCATTGTGGAGCCCAAGCCAGCGTCACCACCAGAGTCTTTGGCAGGCGAGGACCAACTTTAGTCAGGATAAGTGTACCAGATGTTCCCCTTCAGAATGGCCAATTGTTGGCGCCCTTCCCGCTCAATATTTGGGAAGAGGCCCAGGGCCTTTGCCTATAAATAGGACCAGCCACCTACAGGGTAGTGGGGATGAGATCGAATCAGAGAGAGAATCGAGAAGAGAGAGAGAGAGAAGGGTGATTGAACTTCTCCCAGTAGTTCATCGCCCCAGCCAAGAACAGACCCTCGCGAGGCTATTCTTCCTTATATTGCTCATCATCATCAGCCCAAGAGGCAATCCACCACACAACACACTGGAGTAGGGTATTACACCACAACGGTGGCCCGAACCAGTATAAACCCTGTGTTTCTTGTGCTGTTCTTTCCATAGCTTAGACCTTAGCGAGGCGGAGGGGTGCAGGTAGGTAGAAGGCGAAATCTCTGTGCGCACCCCAGTGTTCGAACCTCAAGGGTCTGCCAGAACCCGAAATCCGACAGGCATTGCAAGGCGGGTTCCTCCTTCCGAATGCTAAGACGGTCTTCGGACGTAATGGTCAAGTCCGGACCTGTAACACACACAAGACACAACTGTAGAGAATATAATAATCGACGAGACCATCTGCTGACAACTTTTTGCAACATTACCTCATGTCCGCCCGGTCATAATTTCGAACCATTTTTCGTCTGCCGCTCCACGTTTGGAGATGCGTTTTCCATTAGCATGTCTTGTCAAAGCAGAGATCATGTCCCCTTATTGCGGGATTCTCATCAATACGTGCGTGGGTACCCCAACCGTGTCGTTCACACAACCCTTGGGAATAGGCGAGTTTTAAGGCGAGAGGGGAGGCATTCAATATTCACTGCGTTTATAAGGAGATAAGAATCCCCTTTTTTTCACCCACGCCTTCTCTCTTCCTCTACCCTTCCACTCTTGAGCTCCAGCGCCCAAGTTATCATCTTTATCCCAATCGACCAAGCACTCAACCATGTCTGGATCGGGAGGTCAAGGCAAGTGGATGGCCTCCTCCATCAATGAGAAGGACATTGCCGATCTTTGGGCGGCCGGGTACCTGGCGAAGGTCATCGCCCACCGTCTTCCAGCCCAGGGGCAAGTCGTCCCCACACCGAAGCCCAGTGAGAGGGTGGTATTCACCCCCCATTTCCTCCTCGGTCTAGGGTTTCCACTCCATCCCTTTGTCCCCGGGCTGATGTTCTATTACGGGCTAGACATCCATGATCTATCCCCGAACTCCTTCCTCAACATGTCGGCATTCCTCGTCGTGTGTGAGGCCTTCCCCCGCATCCAACCCCACTTCAGGCTATTGCTCAAAGTCTTCAACATGAAGCCGAAGGTGGTGGATGGCCAACACGCGGAGTGCGGAGGCGCCATGGTGAGCAAGCTGACCAATGTATCCTAGCCAAAAGGCACTTTCGTGGAGACTGTAAAGGAATGCCAGAAACAGTGGTTCTACATCACAGAACCCTGCGGCGCCACCTGGGCCGCAGCTGCCGAATTCAACTCTGGTGCTCCGATGCGGCTCACCTCCTGGGTCGAGAAGAGCCCGAACTGGTGTTCACCGGATGAGCTGACAGCACTGCAGACGCGTGTTTAGAGCATGGTGGACAAAGATGTCAAACTTGTCGATGTAATCCAGGTGATGCTAGTTCGCCGGATTCTCCCATGCCAAAGCCAAAGCCGCCCTCTATGGGAGTTCAATGCGAAGAAGCACCATACCCTGAAGAGGCTCTTCGAAACCACTCACGAAGACGCCTAGAAGTTTCTCTTGAAGGGCAACGAGACACCGCTGGCCACAGATTCGGACCGCGGGCACGACATTAACCACCTCGCCCACGAGGTATGTTATTTTTAATGCATCCCCTACTTGCTTGTTTCAAGGATGATATCTAAGCTTTTATTATCATTGCTTCTTCAGGACTGGATGGAGAGGGCGAAACAGATATAGTGTCTGTCTCCGCTGCCTGAAGAACCAGTCATCCCGCGTTTAGCAAAGATGCTGGTGCTGGCGCCCTATAAGGCACCAGAGAAGAAGGCCAAGGGGAAGGTCAAGGGGGGTCCGGAGTGCCCCCGCCGCAAGGGTGCTTCGGACGCGATGTCCGAAGATAAGACCCGCTCCTCCTCCGCTGAAGACGACGACGATGAGAGGGAGGAGGAAAGCGATTCTCCCCCTGATGGGGGGAGGAATAAGAGGGCAGCCTCCACAATTCTGGAGGTAGAGGCGCCCAATAAGGGGAAAGGCCCACTCGTGGGCAGCTCTGTATAGGACGTCGACAGCAATCTGCAGCGACGCCCCCGGAACAAGCCGCTGGCCGCATCGTGAGTGCTAAGAACCCGTACATGTCCAATTATCCAGCCCTTACACCTTATGTTATTTTACATGGTTTAATTATGTCATTACAGTCTGGCCCACAACATCTCCCAGCGATCCTCGTCACGAGTTCGTTGGATTCAAGGGCAATGGCCAGCGAGTCACCACCGACCGCTTACTCCCCTAAGGCCAAGGGTGACGCTGAGGTGCTATCCCGAAGGACTTTCCCAAGCAGGGGGAGGCTCAGGAGGCGCTAGAAGTTGAGGCCTCCGTCGCCAGACACCAGGGGGAGCCAATCTCCATGGAGAATGGTGGTGAGGGCCATATTCAGTTTGGCCCTCAGCCGGAGTCTATTCCGGAGACCAGTACGGCTCCGGAATCCGGCGCGCAACCTCCTTTGAAACAAGGGCCCATCGGACGCACGTCGAGCCCGTGCCGAGCGCCGGGCCGCCCACGCCGCCTGTGTCACTCAGACAGCCCCTGTCGGCGGGCCTCCCCGTAGTTCTCCATCTCCTTTTGCCAATGCCGCTATCGTCCTGGCAGCGAATGAGCAGCAAGCGTCCTCACTGCACCCCTCCGTGCGGCGGGACGGCCGCACGGCCACACTGTCGCTGACTCCAGCCGGCTCATCATCTAACGCTCGCCATGCACCCACAGACGCGCATGCTGCGCTGCTCATGGCACGCGAGCTCCTACGTTACCGCCCGGTCGACGACCTCTACGAGGACAGGTTGGACTGCATCACTGAGCTCAACAGCGCCGCTGGAGGCTCTCCTGCACCATCCTTCTTGCTACCTCGCCCACCTCCAGCTACGAGCGATGTAGCTCATGGAGTGCCTCTGCCCCCTCCGCATCAAGACGGTGCCCTCGCGCCGAGACGCGCAGCTCATGGAGCGCCTCCACCTCCCCCGCGTCAAGACGGTGTCCTTCCCCCAAGACGTGTTGTCCCGCGACGTGATCCACCGGGTTGTGTGCTCGTGCACGAAGAAGGAAGCTGCCAAGAGGTTTCCCGGCCGCAAGAAAACGCTCCAGCGCTCCCTGCATCATGACAAGACCGCGTGCCGCCTATGGCGGCGGTGCATGGACATCAAGGGCAGGCTCCGCCCCTGTAGAGGGCCCCGGTGGCCACCACAGGCTGCCACGCCCTCGTTCTCGAGCTGTATAGCGTCGTCTGGCCAGGCAAGTTCAGGCCGAACCTGCCTCCTCGCTACGACGGCACCCCCGATCCTATGGAGTTCCTGTAGCTCTACGAGTTGAGAATCGAGGCGGCCAACGGTGATGAGAATGTCATGTCGAACTGGTTTCCCATGGCTCTCAAGGATGGTGCTCGCTCATGGCTCCTGAACCTGCCCCGAGGCTCGATCTCCTCCTACGGTGAGATGCGCGACCGTTTCGTCACCAACTTCCAGTGCACTCGTGACCGCCCTCCGAACGTGGGTGACCTACGCCGCATCAAGCAACAACTGGCAGAGACCCTGCAGAAGTGCATCCAGTGCTTCAACAGCGTGCGTCTGAAGATCCCGAAGGTAACGGACGAGGCCATCATCTCAGCGTTTTCCAATGGCGTCCTTGACATCAGGATGAAGGAGGAGCTCTCCATCCACGAATAGCTATGCATGACTCTGGAGCTATTCAACATAGCGACCAAGTGTGCAAGAGCTGAGGAGGGGCGTGTCTCCCTCCTCGAACTCCCTGCTGCAGACCTATAGGAGAAGAAGGCCAACACTACAAAAAAAAGACACATCCGTGACATTTTCGGCCAAACGAAATTTTTTATGTCATACTTATGTCACTTCCTTGATGATAAGTGTGACAAAACCAGGTATCATCATAGATGTGGTGGGCTCCTACTTCTGTGACAAAAAATCATGACAGAAAATGGACGGGCTGGAGACGCAGCTGCATGACATTCTTTGGGCCGTCCATGACGGAAAAAACCGTGGTAGAAGTGAGGGCGAGGAAAATATCAGGGTGTTCCCAATTACGGTGGGTGGTCGGGGCCGAGCGATGCATGGAGGTTTGCGTGTTTCGCTCGTACACGCACGCGCATGGGTGCGTGGTGTTGGGCTCTAACTGAACCCGGCCGAGGTGTTCACCTACTGAACCCGAGCGATTGCACTACAGGCTACGCGTTACTGAACCCGAGCAATCGATTGATGGCTGTTAACTGAACCCGATCGAGCGATTCCTTCGCTACTGCTGCTAACTGAAGCCGATCGATGCTGCCTTTGGATGAACAGTGAGCGTTTCTGGGGGGGCTTGGATGAACAGTTCCCTGTGGGGGTGGATGAACAGGACCCAGTGGTGTTGCCTCTGGATGAACATGACCTCAATTGATCTAGCCAGTTGGGGCTAGATGAACAGGACCCCGTTGAGGGCTGGATGAACAGGACCACCCAGTGGAGGGCTGGATGAACAGTAGAAGGTGGAGGGTTGGATGAACTGTAGCCCGTGGAGGGGTGGTTGAGTAGGAGCCCATGGAGAGGGCTAGTTGAACATTAGCCGGTGGAGTAGCGCACGGTGGAGGCTGGATGAACAGGAGCCCATGGATGAACAGTCGTAGGTGGATGCTGGAGGAGGTCCACAATGGATGAACAGTAGCCCGTGGAGGCTGAAGGGGGTCGACGGTGGAGATGAAGAGTATCACGTGGAGTCCTGTTTTGCGGTATGCCACACCCCTCCCGATGACCGGGACCCCCGTTTCGACCGTAGCGCTCCAACACAAGTCCGTTTCCTCCGTTTTGAGGTACGCCACACCCCTCCCGATAAATAGGACCCCGTTTCGACCGTAGGAGGTCTGTTTCCTCCGTTTTGCGGTACGCCAGACCCCTCCCGATGAACAGGATCCCGTTTCGAACATGGCAGGTCGAACACAAGGCCGTTTCCTCCGTTCTGTGGTACGGCAGGCGTCGTGTCCATCGGCTGTTCCATCCAAGCCCTGCCGATGAACACGACGATGTGTTCCGTTCCGACCCAGCCGGTTGGCTCCCCATGAACACGACGACGACGCGGTTTCTCCGTTTCGACCCAGCCATGTAAACGAGCCCTGGCCGTACGTAGGCGTGAGTAGGCGTTCGAGACCCCGCCCGTATGTACGTACGTGGCCGTATTTTCTTTCTTGCACACTGGCGGTTGTACGTATGTGTACATGCTACATGCGTGCCTCTACTATGACACATGCGCGCCTCTACATCGACCAGTATGTATGTACACATTCGCGACCAGAATGACAACGCTACGTATGCTTCGACCAGGTGGGTCCAGACTGTCAGGCACTTCCTTGAGTGCGAAGATGTAGCTGGTGGGTCTCAGCAGTCAGGGGGAAATGTTTCTTCGCGACAGACGGTGGCCCGTCCGGTGGGTCCCCGCTGTTAGGTGGAGGAATAATTATTTTGCGTGTAATAAGGAGGCCCTTCCTTGCTGCGGCCGTGGACCCAGCTGCCAGCCTCTCCACATACAGTCCACGTCTGATGGAAGCCGTTCCTTGACCATGTTGACCACACCATGCCGAGAGCACCAGGGCGGTGGACGATGGCGAGGCCTAGGAAGGGGACGACGCGGAGCCAGGGAAGAGGCGGCAGTGGATGCCCATGCATAGAGGAGTATGAGGGTTCACTGGTTCACTGCGGTGTGAGGCTGCCGTTGCTGCCGAATAACAGGGGGTGTGGGTGTGTAGAGGGATGGCCTTGCTAGCGGTGGGAGTAGTAGTGGGCGGTGAGTCCTTCGCCGCATCGCAGCCGGCCATGGGAAGTAGGAGCATGAGGCACGACCGGCGCTGGTTTGTGCGGCTAGAGCAAGAAGACTAGAGGTGGAACAAGCACTACAGCCGTTGGATGGATATCATATGGTCACTGGAGCTAGAATCGTGCATATTGACTAAGTTCACAAAGCCCTCCATCCCCGTCAACTTAGTAGGCCCACAAGTCAGCCTGCCACTATACTGGGTCCCAACTAGCAGGAGGAGTATTCATTTTTTTGTGCGTAATAAGGAGGCACTTCCTTGCGTGTGAAAATATAGCTGGTGGGTCCGAGCTCTCAGCGACGGTAATGTTTTTTTTTTGCGAAATACAGAGGACCTTTCGGTGGGTCCCAGATGTCAGGTGGAGGAACCATTATTTTGCGTGTAATAAGGAGGCATTTCCTTGCGTGCGGCCATGGACCCAGCTGTCAGCCTCTCCACGTACAGTCCGCTTCAGATGCATGTCGGTTGTAGACCATGTTGACCAGGCCGCACTGAGAGCACCAGGGCGATGGATGACGGCGAGGCCTAGGAAGGGAACGACATAGAGCCAGGAAAGACTCGGCAGTTGTTTTTCACACAGAGGGGGGTACGACTATACGAGGGTTTACTGGTTCGTCTGCCGCCACTGTAGAATAACAACAGGTGTGGGTGAGTTGAGGGATGGCAAGGCCAGCGATGGGAGTACGGTGGGGCGGTGAGGCTTGCGCGGCAGCACAGCCGGCCGCAGGGAGGAGGGAGCAGGCAATCCCACCAACGCTTGTTTGAGTGGCTGGAGCAGGAAGAGCAGAGATTGAAGAAGCACGACGGCTGTTGGATGGACATCCAACAGTCACTGCTTGTGCGTCAACCTTTTTTTCGGGAAGCCTCAAATCTGTGGAAAATGACATATAGCACATCTGCCATTATTTATAATAATTTACAGCCCATTTGCTAATTCTTAAGGTTTTTTTGGATCCCATATACTTTTTGTTAGCATTACAGCCCATATTGTGGCCACGGTTAAAAAATTATACGAAATTTTGCATATTCTGGTGTGGTCCGAACTGTTTTTAATCCCGAAATTTCAAGTCACATTCAAAGTGATTTTAAAAATAAATGTATATCAATATAAAATCCAACAAATTGTCCACGCATAAAAATCAATGCAATTTAAAATCTTGAAATGAAAAATTAATTTTGAAACTAATTGTCGGGTTGGTGTGTTTTAAAAATGTACAACCCATTTCTCATTACTAATAGGCCATTTTCTCGACCAGCCGAATGAAGCTCTCCTCGTCTTGAAAGATTTGCAGCCCAACATGCCTGACAAAGCGACTTACTTGGCAAATCACAAAAAACTGGGCTGTGGCCATGGACCCAGCTGCGGCCGTGGACCCAGCTGTCAGCGTCTCCACATACAGTACTCTTCCAATGGAAGTCAGTCGTTGACCACATTGACCACGCCACGCCGAGAGAACCAAGGCGGTGGACGAGGCGAGGGCTAGGAAGGGGAAGACACAGAGCCTGGGAAGACGCGGCAGTGGATGCCCATGCGGAGAGGAGTACGAGGGTTCACTGGTTCGGCTAAAGTGTGAGGCTGCCGTCACCGCAGAATAACAGGGGGTGTGGGTGAGTGGAGGGATGGCCTGGCCCGCGGTGGGAGTAGTATGGGGGCGGTAAGGCCTGCGTGGCAGCACAACCGGCCACGGGAGGCAGGAACAGGTGGCACGATCGGCGCTGCTTTGGGCGGTTGGAGCAAGAAGACCAGAGGTTGAAGAAGCACTATGGTCATTGGATGGACATTGTACGGTCACTGGAGCTAGAATCCTTCATATTGACTACGTTGACAAAGCCCTACGTCGCCATCAACTTAGTAGGCCCACAAGTCAGCCACCCACTATGGTGGTTCCCAGCTAGCAGGGGGTATTCACTTTTTTGTGCGTAATAAGGAGGCACTTCCTTGCGTGCGAAGATATAGCTGGTGGGCCTGACCTGTCAGCTTGGGGAATGTTTTTTTTCGCGAAATACGGAAGCCCTTCCCGTGGGTCCTAGCTGTCAGGTGGAGGAATCATTATTTTGCGCGTAATAAGGGGGCATTTCCTTGCGTGCGGCCATGGACCCAGCTGGTAGCCTCTCCACGTACAGTCCACTTCTGATGGATGTCATTCATTGACTACGTTGACTAGGCCGTGCAGAGAGCACCAGGAAGGGAACGACACAGAGCCAGGGAAGAGTCGGCAGTTGTTTCCCACGCGGAGGAGTACGAGGGTTTACTGGTTCATCTGCCTGTCCAAATAAAGTCATCTCCTGAATCCTCATGTTCATTGACCATGTGAACAATGCTCAGTGCCATGGCGAGTGCAACAACATGAAGGACGATAGAGAGGGCCTCGCGGGCCCTACGGATGGTATGATATAGCACCCGCTGCTCATTCAGGAAGCCAGGATCATTGCATACCTATGAGCACCTTCGAGAGACTGAGACGGCATGAAACGATAAGGCCACACTTGGGAGCTCTGGTTTATTTCACACATGTATTAAGATACAAGTGTAATTAACTCGTCATCGGAAACAACGCGTAAAATATAGGCGTAATGAAACCGGTGAGTTACACGTGTAATTTGAGAGACCAGTGTATATTTTACTAGTCGAAATCGACCAACCAAGCACTTCGCCCGAGACCATCTGCATTTATTTACAAGCGTCAGTTTTACAAGCGGTTTTGATTGGAAAACGATGATCCAATCATGGCCTAAGATGATGAGTTGGTCGGAAGATCATATGGTTTCACGTCTAACCTACCCGACTTGTCATATAGGCTATGAATGAAACATAAGACGATGAACTTCTTAGGAATGGAAACAACAGAAAAGGATGATCTTCTTAACAAGAAAATCATTGGCATTAGATTGACATGCAAAACAATACGAAGCATTATTCTCAGGAGGCACGGTGAACAGCTCGTGACGCCACATGCCACAACATTCCAAGCTCAACTTTGCAATCAAACACAAGGCCTGACATTACATAGACAATATTCAGGACAAACTCCTAAAATATACTACATGAGTCAACATTCATGTGACTATGGATCTCAGCAAAATAAATATTTACTTCTGAACTAAAGACAGGAATAGGAAAAACGATCGATGTTGCTCACAGCAAAGGGCTTCCCACTCAAAAATATCAAATGCATGTCTTCTGGCTAACATCAATGACCAAAAATTGTAAAGGTTTTCTAATTCCAATATATTAAACTAATGTCAACTTTGAAAAGTTTTTCCCATTCAAAATATGTAATGCCTATGATTGTGGAACGGGCAGGGTTTGTCATCTGATAGTCTGGTGGCTCAAGGTGGCGACGAATGATTAGAGAACCATTCGATGTATTGTGCATGATGAAGTATTATCGAGGACACGAACCATCTGAACATTTTGTGCAGTTCCACTAAACTCAAGCTGAGCATCCATGTGGATTTCGTATTCATATGCTGCCAGAAAACAAAGACACATCAGCACACACATGAATATTAGCCCCATTGTCAACCCACCAATTGGTGGACTAACAAACGGAAAGTACGGTAAACGGATTACCATACCCAAATGCCCCATCATTGTTGCTTAGAGTGACATTGATAGACTTGGAGCCATTCCTGGCTTCTTGGTACTTGCTGGGGAACTTGTTTGCCCAGTGTTCCTCCGAACCACAGGTAAAGCAGCTGAGGGAGTCCTGGATTAGGGGGTCCTCGGACAGCTGGACTATACACTTTGGCCGGACTGTTGGACTATAGAGATACAAGATTGAATACTTCGTCCCGTGTCCGGATGGGACTCTCCTTTGCGTGGAAGGCAAGCTTGACGATTCGGATATGTAGATCTCCTCCCTTGTAACTGACTCTGTGTAACCCTAGCTCCCTCCGGTGTCTATATAAACCGGAGGGTTTAGTCCGTAGGACAACAAAAATCATAGCATAGGCTAGCTTCTAGGGTTTAGCCTCTCCGATCTCGTGGTAGATCAACTCTTGTAATACTCATATCATCAAGATCAATCATGGAGGAAGTAGGGTATTACCTCCATCGAGAGGGACAAAACCTGGGTAAGCATTGTGTCCCCCGCCTCCTGTTACCATCCGCCTTAGACGCATAGTTCGGGACCCCCTACCCGAGATCCGCCGTTTTTGACACCGACATTGGTGCTTTCATTGAGAGTTCCACTATGTCATCACCATAAGGCTCGATGTCTCCTTCAATCATCGGCAATGATTTGATCTAGGGTGAGGTTTTCCTCCTGGGACAGATCTTCATATTCGGCGGCTTTGTACTGCGGGCCAACTCGCTTGGCCATCTGGAGCAGATCGAGAGCTACCCCCCTGGCCATCAGGTCAGAATTGGAAGCTTGAACTATACCGCCGACATCCGCGGAGACTTGATGTTCGATGGATCCGAACCCATGTCAACTACGCCCCACAGTCACGATGAGTATGATTTAGCTCTACCATCAGACAATGTTCGGGAGATCACACCTGTAACTACTCCGGCCCTCAATCCGGAATGAATCGCGCCGTCCAAGGACGGGTGGATGGACCCTGCCATGGAGGCCGCACACTCAGCGGCAATAGAGCCGAATACTGACTTCCCCGGCCACAGACTCCGAACCGCTCATGTTTGTGCCCATCCAATCTGATTGAGCACCGATCATGGAGTTCACCTCCACGGATATCTTTCAGTACTCGCCCCTAGGCAACATGCTGAACTCATTACGGTCTCTCTCCTTGTCAGGAGACCCTTGGCCGAACTATGTCTGGCTCGAGTGGGAAGTGCACGGCGGAGAAATTCGTTCCCCACCCACCACCCACTTGGTAGCCACTGTCGACGACCTAACCGACATGCTCGACTTCGACTCCGAAGACATCGACAGTACGGACGACAATGCGGGAGACGAACAGGAACCACCGCCCACAGGGCGCTGGACTGCCACCTCATCGTATGATATATACATGGTGGACACCCCCAAAGAAAAGCGATGGCAATAAGGCAATGGAGGATAATCCCTCGAGAAGTAATCCAGGAACCGTCGTCATCGGCACCGCTCTAAACCCCGCCATAGCAAAAATAGCGATACCGGCACAAGAGACAACAACGCCGCAAATATTGCCGAAGACAAAGACAATCCCCTCCAGCCAGGCTTTGAGCAGGAGTATGGGCAAGCCAGCCCCAAGGAACAGGCAGCGGACGGAGCATCAGAGGATGACAATTACATGCCTCTCTCCGAAGACGAGGTGAGCCTCGGCATCGAAGAATTTATCGTTCGTGAGGATCCCGTCGAACAGGAGCGCTTCAAGCGCCGGCTTATTGCCACAACAAAAAGCCTGAAGAAAAAGCAACAATAGCTTCAAGCTGAGCAAGATCTGCTATCGGATAGATGGACAGAGGTCCTTGCAGCCGAGGAACACGAACTCGAGCGCCCAATCAAAAGTTTCCCAAAGTGCAGGTTGCTACCCCAGCTTGAAGAGGAAGCATTAAAGCTTGCGCTTCCAGCGTATGTTGCGGCAGACCGGCCACCTCGTGGCCGAGACAAAGTGGCATATAAGCCCAAAGTCCAGCCCGCACCCCGTTGTTAGTCAAACAAGAACAACAAAGCCCGGGGTAACATGCATGACCTGCAAGACGTATTGGAAAACAAAGCAGGACACAAAAGATCAATCTTCGGATCACGAGGGTGCGCCCCAACACATGACGACGACCGTCACGCCAGATATACCAAAAGCAAATCCGGCCGGGACGAACACAGCAGACAAGACTCGTACAAACTGAATCATGACATTGCCCATCATAGAGGCGCCACACACCCCCTATGCATCACTGATGAAGTCATGGATCATGAATTCCCAGAAGGGTTTAAACCTGTGAGTATTGAATCACACGATGGTACTACTGACCCCGCGGTATGGATAGAGGATTTCTTCCTCCACATTCACATGGCCCACGGGGATGATCTACATGCCATCAAGTATCTCTCGTTAAAACTCAAAGGACTAGCTCGGCATTGGCTAAATAGCTTGCCAGCAAACTCCATCAGAAGTTGGGAGAACCTGGCACACGCATTCCTGAACAACTTCTCGGAAACTTATGTGCGACCACCGCATGCTGATGGTTTAAGTCACATAACACAACAGCCCGGAGAGTCAGCCAGGAAATTTTGGTCTCGGTTCCTCACCAAAAAGAACCAAATTGTAGGCTGTCCGGATGCCGAAGCCCTAGTGGCCTTTAAACATAACATTCGTGACGAGTGGCTCGCCAGACATCTCTGCCAAGAGAAGGCAAAGTCCATGGCAGCCCTCACAACACTCATGACCCGCTTCTGCGCGGGCGAGGATAGCTGGTTGGCCCGTAGCAACAACACATCAAGAAACCTTGGCACATCGGAGGCAGAGACAGCAACGGCAAGCCACGTCGCAATAGATACAAGCGCCGCAAAAATGGCGATACCGCCGAAGACCCGGCAGTCAATATCGGATTCAGTGGCTCTAAATCCGGTCAGCGGAAAAAGCCATTCAAAAAAAACAATCTGGGCCCGTCCAGTTTGGACCGCATACTCGACCGCTCGTGTCAAATTCATGGCACCCCCGATAAGCCAGCCAACCACACCAACAGAGAATGCTGGGTGTTCAAACAGGCCGGCAAGTTGAATGCTGATAGCAAGGAAAAGGGGCTACATAGCAACGACGAGGAGGAGCCCTGGCCGCCGAACACAGCAGGACAAAAGAAATTTCCTCCCCAAGTGAAAACGGTGAACATGATATACGCAACCCATATCCCCAAGTGGGAACGGAAGCGTGCACTCAGGGACGTCTATGCGATGGAGCCAGTTGCCCCAAAGTTCAACACATGGTCTTCTTGTCCGATCACTTTTGATCGTAGTGACCACCCCACAAGTATCTGTCATGGTGGTTCTGCCTCATTGGTCCTCGATCCTATCATTCACGGATTCCACCTCACTCGAGTCCTTATAGACGGGGGCAGCAGCCTGAACCTGCTTTATCAGGATACGGGGTGCAAAATGGGTATTGACCCCTTGAGGATCAAACCCACAAAAACCACCTTCAAAGGTGTCATGCCAGGTGTAGAGGCCTGTTGCACGGGCTCAATCACACTAGAATTGGTCTTCGGATCTCTAGATAACTTCCGAAGCGAAGAGTTAATATTCGATATTGTCCCCTTCCGCAGTGGCTATCATGCACTACTCGGACGAACCGCATTCGCTAGATTCAATGCGACACCGCATTATGCATTCGTCAAGCTCAAAATGCCAGGACCTTGCAGGGTTATAACAGTTAACGGAAACACAGAATGCTCGCTCTGCATGGAGGAGCACACGGCGGCCCTTGCAGCAGAAATGCAAAATAGCCTTTTGAGGCAAACTGCCAATTCGGCGACAAGGTCCATAGACACATTCAAGCGAGTCCGGAATAACGTGCAATAGAATCGCCAGGCGCTTCAGAGCTCGCCTAGCAATCCGGCCTCCGTCCTAGTCCCAGTCAAGCGACGAAATTTACACTGCACGTACATAATTACGCACTAATGATACCATGGGTATAGGTGGAGGCACGGCTATGGCATGTCCCACAATGCGGTTCAACCGCCTCAGGACAAGTATATCTTTATCCTTTTCTTCCTTTCAGGACCCTATCCGATAGGTAGATCATTGGACCCATTACGGGAGGGAAGCACCAAGGGAGCAAGAAGCTTTGACGTACAAGGGAATACCCAGGTGGTCTCTCATACCGACCGTTATACCTGTTTTACATACCCGCACGCAGCTCGCCCTTGGATCAGACATGTTAGATAGTCCTATTTTTTCTTATTGTATTACTTATACACATACGCTTTGATGAATCCTATAAATAGCAATGCGCAGCGTCAGCTTAATATTACATTTCGTCACCTTCTTTTTTTTCTTTTCCTTGTTCGTCTATTC
Source organism: Triticum dicoccoides (assembly GCF_002162155.2). Classification (NCBI taxonomy): domain Eukaryota; kingdom Viridiplantae; phylum Streptophyta; class Magnoliopsida; order Poales; family Poaceae; genus Triticum; species Triticum dicoccoides. The sequence continues at coordinate 171,802,203 of NC_041380.1, forward strand.
ACGACAAGTTGCTCCTGTACATTCTGGTACGTTCAGTATGCCAGGGGCTTCAGTGTATCCCATAACATGGCAAGAAAAGTCCGAACACTTTTGATAGTGCGGCACCCCGAACTTATCGCATTATATGCATCAGCTCCAAATCATGTCTTGGGTCACTAGTTGGGTTTGCTCGGCTCCCATATTTTGGTGCCTTACGTTCCTCTATATTGGCTAAGGTAGCACAGGGAGAACTACTGCGATTGTGTCTCGGTTCTTCTAGACGAGTACCTCAGTAGAGAAAGCCGAAAACTGATTGTCATGATGCAGCGAGAGCTGGTCGCTGTTCAAGAGGTCCCAAATCTGTAAAGATTTTTTTTGCTTCAGGCGAGGAGTCGGCCTTGTCCAATTTAGGCGTTCATAGAGCTTCAAGTTCGGCCTTCCAAATACTAGGGGCTTCGCCAAAATTTAAAATTGTAGACTTCTATGGCTAAGTGAGAGTGATAAAGCCTTATAGTATGATTGCCTGGTTCGTTGTGCTGAACAACTCCTTAGAAGGACCCAAAACTGGGATAAAGAGTGATCAGATTTATCCCGAACACCTCAGTACTAGCTACATGGGGCAAAAGCCGATGACTGGCTAACTCTTAGATTTTATAAACGCCCGCACATAAGGTAATATTTTAAATCAAGAAGCGTTATATAGCGCAGACGAACTCGTTTTCATATTACAGGATCGCATGAGTACATTCATTCAAATATTACATCCTTAGAACATTCCTCTGACAAAAGGTGGGCACCCTTCAGGATGCTGTCATAATAATTTTCAGGGCAGCGATGCTCCTTGCCCTCCGATGGCCCCTCCTTCACCAGCTTCTCGGCATCCATCTTCGCCCAGTGCACTTTCGCTCAGGCAAAAGCCCCGCACGCACCCTCAAGGCAGATAGACCGCTTTATGACTTCAAGCTGTGGGCAGGCATTCACAAGCCGCCTCGCCATGCTCACGTAGCTGCAAGGCAAGGGCTTGCCATGCCACATCCGGACTATATGGCCCTTCATGGCCTGTTCGGCCGCCTTGTGGAGCTCGACCAATTGCTTCAACTGGTCGCTCAAGGGCATCAGATGTTCGGTCCCTTTATACTGAGACCAGAACAACTTCTCCGTCGAGCTCCCTTCCTCGGCCCGGTAAAATTCTTCGGCATCTGACACACTGCGAGGAAGATCTGCGAACACTCCTGGAGAGCTCCGTACTCGGGTAAGTAAAAGAAAAGTTTCCTTCACATCCTTGCTTTGCACAATGAATTCCTTACCCGCCGCTATCCTTAGGACCGCCTGAAGCTCCTGGAGGGCCTTGTGGGCTTCGGCCTTGGCATTTTTTGCGTTCTCAAGGGCCTTCGCACGCTCAAACCCTTGTGTCTTAGAGTCATGCTCCAAGGACTCGTATTTCTTTATGAAATCCTGGAGATCTTGCTGCACCTCGCCGACTCGAGCTTCTTGCTTCTCACACTCGGTGCGCTCCTTGGCCGCTTTGTCTTCAGCCTCGGACAGCGCCTCCTTCAGGGCCGCCACTTCGGTCGTGGCCCCTAGCAAAATTCATGATGATCCTGTGAGTTAACAACCACATTCCTTTTTATTCCTTATCAATATATGGACGGGTATTACTTACCTTTGTTCTCTTCGAGCTGCCTCTTGGTAAGGCCGAGCTCTTTTTTGGACCCCTCAAGGTCCCACTTCAGTGCGGAGACCTCCGCAGTGCGAGCGGCAGCATTCAGCAGCGAAGCCTGCTTATTCACAGAAGACACATTCTGATTAGACTCCTGTGATTATTATTTGATCCTCTGTTCGGCATTTCTTTGCCAACGCCAGACAGAGAATCAGGGGCTACTGTCTATGCTATAGCGTTTTCTTATAAATTGATTTCTTACCTCAAAGCCTGTTAAGAGGCTGGCACAGGCTTCAATCAGTCCGCTTTTAGCGGACTGAACCTTCTCTACCACCGCACTCATGACAGTGTGGTGCTCTTCGTCAATGGAAGCGCCACGAAGTGCTTCCAGCAAGTTGTCCGGTGCCTCTGGATGGACAGAGGCCATCGGCACATACGGCTCGCCCCCCTTTGTGAGGGGTCGCCCGGCAGATTCCAGAACCACGGGAGTTTCCGATGCAGTATTCGGCCAGGGGACGAACTTGCTGCCCTTGTCCTTAGGGCCCACGGGAGCCTTGCCTCCCATGCGCCCGACGTCTGGGAGGTCACCTAGGGGCGCCCCCAGAACTACCTTCCCTTGGCTTGGTGCCCTTCGGGAGAACACCTCGGCGTCGTTCGTAGGGCGGGGGGAGGAGGCGGTCGGGGGCAAATCACTGTTCATCTCCGACAGGCCCAGAGACCCATCCGAAGAGGATACGTCGAGATGATCCTTGGGTGGGCTGCATGATCATGTTCGGCAGGATCAGAAACAATAAAACGAAATGTACCAGAACTGTTATGGTATCCGGATAATTACGACTTCACCAGGGGCTTGTCCCTGGGAAAGCACTCCTCGTCGTTGAACGCGGCCGTGGTGGAACGGTCCATAAGGAGGGCTCTTCCTTTCTTGGACCCTTCAGCCTCCCCGGATGGGGCGGCCTTCCTTTTCTTATCCCCCTGGCTAGATGGGGAGAGTTTTCCTCTTCCTACTCCTCATCTTCGTGGGCGGAGGGCGTCTCGGTGTTATCGGATGACGATTCTGATACAACCTTAGATGCACAGTTCGGGACCCCCTACCCGAGATTCGCCGGTTTTGACACCGACAATAGCCATCTCTCTTTCTATCTTCTTCTTACCCTTCTTAATGGCCGATGCTGGCAGCACCATTCAAACATATAGTACGATGGCTCAAGGTGTCGACGAATGATTAGAGAACCATTCAATGTATTGTGCATGATGAAGTATTATGGAGGACCCAAACCATCTGGACATTTTGTGCAATTCCACTAAAATCAATCAGAGCATCCATGTGGATATCGTATTTACATGCTGCAAGAAAACAAAGGAACAACAACACACACATGAATATTGGCCCCAGTGTCAACCCACCAATCGGTGGACTACCAAACTGAAAGTATGGTAAAAAGATTACCATACCCAGATGCCCCATCATTGTTGCTTAGAATGACTTTGACAGATTTGGAGTCCTCTCCTGGCTTCCTGTAATTGTTTGGGCACTTTTTTCCTAGTGCACTCCACGTGTTGTAGAGTTTCCTATGCTCTCTGCAGACTAGTCATGTCACCAGCGTCTACTAATACTCTGTAAAGCTTCTCGATCATTCCTTGTGTAATGTAGCACAAATAGTGACTGCTTCTTTCTGCAAAGTGGTAAGACCAACTGGACCCACTAATGCAACAGTTTTCCTTAGATAGATTGTCTCCTTTTGTGCAGTTCAACTAAAATCAAAGTCGGAGTAAAACCGAGCTTTAATTTTGATATCCCTATAAGGAACAATAGGTATAAGGGAAACAATTACTGAGACATAACGGTTGATGACTTGTACTCCTAGAAGAAGAACATCTACTAATATACCTTATCTTAATGGGAAACTAAGAAGGAGAGTAGCAATTCTGAATCAGTGTGATTCATTCATATTAACCGAGACATTATCTTAACAATGCCTTGTATCAACATGTATAAAGAACGACAAAGCAGAAAAGTATAATTCCTAAAACAATGCGACTGATTCATTTTAACAGAGACATTATCTTAACAATACCTTGGTTAAACATGTAGAAAGAACTACAAAGAAGGATAGTACCATTTGTAAAACATTGTAACTGATATATGATAACAAAGACATTATCTGAACAATACATTTCTTAAACATGTACTCCGGCCGATCCCTAACAGAAATGGTACTCTCGCTGATCCCTATCCAATGTTGTAGTTTTGAACTAAGATTCAGTAGTTAATTCTGAGGAAAGTATGTAGTGACCTTTCAAGACCAAGATTTGAAACAACTCCGGAGGAAGATCTAAAAGAGATCTCAACACATATATGGAAATCCGTTCTCACTTTGTGCAGTTCAAACCAAAATTAAGCGAAGCAAAATGTCGCAATAGCAACAAGTCGAATAGATATCCCTGTTTTAACAGAGGCAAAAAAGGAATCAATTACTGGCCAATAAAGGAGGATGAAACATGCGGCCACAAAAATGGTAATCCCGCCATTCCCTAAAAAGTGTTGCAGTTTTGAAATAAGATTTATTAGTTAATTCTTAGAGTGGCATTGGTTAATTTTACCAGGGGCATTAGATTAACAAAAAGCATAAACAGTTCCAGGGGAGAGTGGGCGCAACAACAACATGTTCTTCCATCTACTTATACAGGGGGTGATGCAGAGTTTGTTGTAACAAAGCAACAAACATAATGTCTAGGTTGGTCCCATTTTCTTTCACTCCTTAATGGCAAAAGACAGCAATACAATAGCTTCAATTCAACATTTATTTAAAATTGTACCAATACAAGTAGCATAGCATCTCAAAACACACTGCACGATCATGTGGATGAAGGCAAGTACCAACCTATCATGACGCACACAAGATCACGTACAAATCTGCCAACACGAATAGGAAATCCAATCTCGTTTTATGCAGTTGCACTGAAATCAAGTAAAGTCGCCCGTGTGACATCTAAGTTTGCTATAGCAACAAGTTGATTAGATATCCCTGATTTAACAGAGGCAAAAAAGGAAACAATTACTGTGAATAAAGGAGGGTGAAACATGCGGTCATAAAAAGAAGCATCTACCTTATCTTGATGAAAAAAAAGTATAGGACAGTAGCATTTCTAAAACAATTGCATTGACTCATATTAACAGAGAAATTCTTTTAAAATAGTTTAGTAGTTAATTCTAAGAGTGGAATTTCTTAATTTTACCATGAACGTTAGATTAAGAAAAAGGATAAACAGTTCCAGGGGCGAGTGCGCGCAACAACACCATGTTCTTCCATCTACTTATAAAGGGGGTGATGTAGAGTTTGTTGTAACAAAGCAACAAGCATCATGTCTGGCTTGGTACCATTTTTGTTCACTACTTAATGGGAAAAGAGAGCAATACAATAGCTTCGATTGGACATTTATTTAAAACAGTACCTATACAAGTAGCACAACATCTCAAAACACACTGCACGATCATGTGGATGGGACATGGGACATGCCAGCACCATGTGCGTCCACACGTATAAATCGGTGATGCAGAGTATGCAGCTAAGAAGCATATCTATGTTGGTCCCATATTTGTTCTTATTCAAACTTTTTCCTATGTGAGGGCAGCAAATCTAGTCCTGCACAAACTACCCGACCCCCCAGTTTCTTTCCCTTTTCAACAAAGAGTTGGGTTCCTGACAGATGTGTGTACTGGGTTACCCCTTTTTCCCTTTCTGACAAAGAAAGCGGCTGGATAGCTAGTCTATACTACTTTCCCTCCCTCCTTTCCTCATTGAACCACGTCCTAGATTCATGCTCCACCCCACCGCACCCTTCTTTCCTCTTTGAACCAAGACCTAGACTCGACTATGGAATCCAAAAAGATCCACATGCAGCTAGACCAATGTAACAGCCTGGATTTTGGCCCCTTTCTTTTTCTTTTTGATTTATTGATTTTTGCTCTGTTATTCTTTTTGGAGTGGTTCTGTGGCCTTGTCACCTGGGAAATCATCCCCATTTCCCCTCCCAAGTGACTCATCATCCTAAAAAGTTTGCCAAGATCATGTCACTCCACTGCTTGACCAAACCCTAATTTCTTTTCTAGGGAAAATTCCTTTTTCTATTAAAGGAATAACCCTGTATGACCTAGGTTGTGGAGCAACCTATATTTCTGTCCATCCAAAAATCCCCAAATAATTCTTATAAATTGTTTGGGTCATATCTTCATCAAATATGGCAAAATATTTCGTTGGCCATATTTTCCATCATGCTCAATAAATTCATTTCCTATTCTGTCCTAAATGGCACATTGTGAAGTAAGTGCTATTTATCCTTTCCCATTTTCCACCAAACTATTTGGGCATGATATATATCCCAAATAATTGCCCTGTGCGAAAGTTCAACTTTATTTTCCTAGCCAAACTTCCTCAGTGATTTTCTTCAAAGTTCCTGTCTGAGGGAAGCCTTTGTGGAGGAAGTGCTAGCTAGGGTTATCCAAATGAGTTGAAATTTGGCACACTCCTTCATGTGCTCATATTATCTCACTCCTACAAATTTCAGCTCCATCCCTTTCTCTATGTGAGCTCAACATCAAATCTTTGATTCTGTCAATATTTTCAGGTTGTGAAGCAAGTATATTTTATATTGCTCCATTTTGCCTGAAAATTTACCAGGGCATTCTCCTACCCAAATAACTTCTCTCCACAAAATTTGGCACCATTTCATCAAGCCAATATTTCCCTATAATTTTTGCAATTTTCTGGACAGAGGGGATAGCTGTGAAGGAAGTACCATTTTGGTAAAACTAATTGGTATAAATTATTACAGCACCTTTGTCCGGCCAAATCACTAAGCCTGCCAAGTTTTACCTCAAGTGGTTACTCCATGTAAGTGCATCATCCAAATCTTGATTCTGGACACATAATGTGAGTTACAAAGCAACTATGTTAGTGTGTGCTCCATTATGCCTCAAGACCTCCAGGATCATAATCCTTCCTTAGTTAATCACCCCAGACAAACTCTTTGGTGCCAGTAAAATCCCTGTTGAGAACCAGTGTTCACCCAAGTTTACTGCAGTAAACTTCAGAGGGTGATTTCCAGTTAACCATATCACTTTTAACCGAGCTACCACCGCGGTTGTAACCTACCCTGGATGAACTTACCACTAGACAGCAGGGTCAAGCCCCTCTCCCTCGCTACCTGCTAGTGCGCACGGTGACCATCGACTTGGCATGCAGTGCGCGCGTCCAGAATGGCTTCTTGCTCGGGCCCCTCCTCTGCTCGGCGTCTCAGCGAGCACGAGCATGTCTGATAGATTTACCGTGTCGTCGTCGTCCTCCCGGACCTCTCTCCCTCTCAGTAAAACCCCTCACTGACGCTCACTGATGCTTGCCGCCGAACGCCCATGAGAGCACAGTGCTCCGTTTGGCTCTGCTTGTCACCGTCGTGAAAGTGCGTTATATCGACTAGAGGGGGGTGAATAGGCGATTTTTATGAAATTCTTCACTGAGGAATTTGCTGGTGAGGAAATTCCTTAGCGAAGAACTACTAGCAGCGGAATAAGTACTCAAAAGTAAACATAACAGAATACAAGCATAGTCATCATGATGAAATGAAGACAGGCACAGAGTACAGGAAGCGTAATCACAGGATAACTCAGGATGAAGACAAACAGACTGCAGAAATTGAATTGAGGAAATTAAGGAAGTCTTCAGTCAAAGTCTTCAAACACAGATATGAACAAACATACATCACAGTTATGAGGAAATGAAAGAGTTGAGGAAATAAAACTAGTAAGCTCGGTGAAGACAATGATTTGGTAGAGCAGTTCCAACTGCTGTCTGAGTTGTATGTCTGGTTGGAGCGGCTGAGTATTTAAACTCGAGGACACACAGTCCCGGACACTCAGTCAGGGACACTTAGTCCAAGACACCCAGTCCTCACCGTATTCTCCTTGAACTAAGGTCACACAGACCTCGTCCAATCACTCGTCGTAAGTCTTCAGGCGACTTCTAAACCTTCACAAACTTGGTCACTCGGCGATCCACAATTCCTCTTGGATGCTCTAGACCATGACGTCTAACCGTCTGGAAGAAGCACAGTCTTCAAAGGTAACAAGCGTCGGATCCACTCAGGATCAATCTCTTCAGTGATGCTTAATCACTTGGGGTTTGTAGGTGTTTGGGTTTTGGGTTTTTGGTTTTTCCTCACTTGATGATTTTCGCTCAAAGTCCTCGGAGGATGGGTTGCTCTCAAATGACAAGTGTCAGTTTCTGTCGGAGCAGCCAACCAGCTAGTGGTTGTAGGGGGCGGCTATTTATAGCCTAGCGAGCAGCCCGACATGATAAGACATAAATGCCCTTCAATGATATGACCGTTAGGTGGATAGATATTTTGGGACAGCTGGCGCATAGCGCAGCAACGGTCGGAATTTTGAGTAGCAAAATCCTCAGGGCTATCATGTTCCTCACTGTGTAGGCAATCCGCACTGGCGAATTCCTAACTCCTTAGTCAGGACAAATTCCTCAGAGACTAGAAGAACTTCGTCTCTGTCACCGAAGAAATTGACTGAACTGTATGGGATTTCCAATGGCTTCACTCGAAGGGATTGGTAGGTGTAGGATTTTGAGTTGAGCATCACATGGAAATTTTTCCTTAGTATTTCCTCGACCCCCTTTAACAGTACGGTGTTTCCTATGACTCCATAAAGAGAAACAAAACTATGAACATAAAAGTCTTGAAGCTTCATATTTCTCGCATGAATATCAAGTCTTCATGGACACACCAATTTCTTCACTTTCAAAGTCTTCTTGGAAGTCTTTAGAAATACCAAAATCTTCAGTCGAAGATATTCATTTTTAGGGGTCGACTTTTCCTGTAAATATCAAACTCCTCATAGACTTATAGACCTGTGTACACTCACACACGCATTAGTCCCTTAACCTATAAGTATTCAATACACCAAAATCACTAAGGGGCACTAGATGCACTTACAATCTCCCCCTTTTTGGTGATTGATGACAATATAGGTTAAGTTTTCAACACTGATAAACATATGAAGTGTAAATACTAATATTGAGGAATTTGATTGCAAGATATAGAAGAACTCCCCCTGAAGACGTGCATAGTGACGAATTTGCTTTTGAAGCAATGCACACTTGAAGAGTTGAATCATGGAGATCTCCCCCTATATCTTGTAATTCATACATGCATTTAACATATAATATGAAGAATTTTAAATGCATGATGAAATATGGTGCCTGATTAAATTCAGCATGCGTGCAATAATATTAACGAGGAATAATCATGCAGAATAGTGCATCAAGAGTATCAGAGCACAGTGCATCAAAAGTATCAGAGCACCATCGGGTTTAAGATTACAACTCGATCCAATAAAGTTTCAGAAGAACGAGAGTTGTAACTTAGCAAAAAAACGCCCATATCGTAGACCCGCTTGAAGACTAACTCATATTTCTCCCCCTTTGTCATCGAATGACCAAAAGGATCGAAAATGAGGACTAACGCCCCTGAAGATAATCATATTGATGAAGGTGCACCAGCGTTGTTGGGGTCGTTTGTTGATGTAGGGCCTGCCGCAGTGTCGTCCAAATCTTCATGTTCATCAGTGTCGCGCGATGAAGAATATGAGCTGGCCACCAGAGAAGGAACCTTGACCTTCTTGAATTTCTTCGGTGGAGGTGCAGACCAGTCAAAATCTTCATTAAGACCCATGTTCTTCAGATCTTCTTCACCATACACATGTGACAGGATGGCCCAGGTGCGACCGAAGACTTGATGGAGGTAGTAGTGGTTTTTCTTCACTACATTGTGTGTGGCAGTCATGTTGTGAAGAAGTGAACCAAACTGATGCTTAACCCATTTGTGATTTCGATCCACCTTCTGGTGAAGACTAAGCAGAAGTTGACGATCAGTTATCATGCACGGAGCAGTGGCTTGAGGAGTGGACTTGGGTGCATTGGCAGAGTCATGTTTGGCAGAGTCATCATTGGTGGAATAAGATGCAGCTTTGTGAAACTGACCATCCAATGGACAAATGCCTTCATCAATTACAGCTGGTGCCTTGCCCTTACCATCACCTGAGGAATATGTCTGCTTGAGGACTTCAATTGGGGGCAAGTAGCTGAGATGATTCTGGAAATCAGCTTTGTAGTTGAGTGAAGACCTTGTCGTGAGGAATCTCATGATCCAAGGTGCATAAGGCTTCAGCTCAAACGGAGACAGTGCAACATTGGCCATAGTCCTCACGAAGAAATCATGATAATTAACAGGAATGCCATGAATGATATTGAATACCAGATTCTTCATGATGCCAACAATTTCATCGTCAGATGAGTTGTGGCCTTTGATTGGACTGATTGTCCTTGTAAGAATACGATAGCCAGTTCTGGGCACGTACGTCAATTCCTTCACGAGGAATTTGGTTCGTAGTGCCTGACCTGGTTTCAAAGGCTTCATCAGCACCTGCATTTAATGTTGTGTGAGCTCAGGTTCACTGTAGATGCAGCGAGCTTCTTCAAGGGGAGGACTGAGTGGTAGAGCATGAAGCAATTCAGAGGCTGGTGCAGTGTAGTGAGTGTTTTAAGACATCCAGTCTAGCACCCATGAATTCACATCTTCAGCATCTCCGGTGATGTGCAGTGTTGCATAGAATTGAAGAATCAGTTCTTCATTCCAATCGCAGATGTCAGAGCAAAAGTTGAGCAGCCCAGCATCGTGAAGAACACTGAGGACTGGTGCGAAGCACGGCAGAGATTCCATATCCACGTGAGGAATATGCTCATGGTAGAAAATCTTCTCCTTGTTGAACAACACTGAGGAATAGAAATTGGCTTGACTAGCAGTCCAGAAACACCTCTTCTTAATGCGAGCAGAGTCATATGGGCTGTAATCTTCGAAGAATACGTGCTCGCCGAAGAAATCATCAGCCTTGAACTTTTGCTTGCGTGAGAATGGATCCTTTGGCTTCGGCAGAGGAGTGTCTGTGAGTTGCATCACGGCCTCAGGAATCTCAATCGCAGGTTCTTCAGGCTGAGGAATTTCTGGTTCCTTGTCGGAGTAATGGGCCACGGGTAGGCCAACCCGAGCCCCATAACCTTTCAAGACATCGGGGCAGGCTGCGCCCCTCAAGAGCCGCCTCCTGGGGAGTCTACAGCAAGGCGGCCGACTGCACGCACATGACCGAGTCCCAGGGGCGACTTCCAAAGAAGCCGGCTTTGGGGAGTCGGCCGGTGACTCCAACAAACCGTGACCTCATAGAGTGGGACGGGGCAGGGGCGTGGCTATAATGAAGCCCACTCCCTGCCCCTTGCCAAGGGCAGGCATGGCTACAGCGCGCCGTACTTGGGAAGATCTCCCTACGGCGTGGCACTGTTGCCCAGCTGGCCCTGACATCAACACCACTTGTAACGCCCCGAGACTGATGTGCCAGGTGTCCTCCAGTTATTTGCTGTTGTTGCCTTGTCATTGCTTGCGTGTCATGCATTGCATATCATGTCATCATGTGCATTTCATTTGCATACGTGTTTGTCTCATGCATCCGAGCATTTTCCCCGTTGTCCGTTTTGCATTCCGGCACTCCGTTCTCCTCCGGTGGTCCTTTCTACCTTTCTTTCGTGTGTGGGGGTTAAACATTTCCGGATTGGACCGAGACTTGCCAAGCGGCCTTGGTTTACTACCGGTAGACCGCCTGTCAAGTTTCGTACCATTTGGACTTCGTTTGATACTCCAACGGTTAACCGAGGGACCAAAAAGGCCTCGTGTGTGTTGCAGCCCAACACCCTTCCCAAGTGTCCCAAAACCCACCTAAACCTCCTAAATCTTCTCGGTCCTTCGATCACGATTGCGTGGCTGAAAACTGCACCTCATTTGGACTCTCCTAGCTCCCTCTACCTATGAATATGTGATCCCCTC
>NC_041380.1:171813964-171892573 GCF_002162155.2 Triticum dicoccoides
CCTCCGCCGCCGTCCGCGCCAATGGCCTCGCGCCACCTGTCCTTCCCGCACCGACCACCGCGCAGGGGCCCGCCGGAGCCCATCGCGAGCCCGCCGTGTGCCGCATCGGGCCCAGGTCGAGCCGCCCGCGCGCGGCCGCCCAGCGCCTGGCTCCCGCTCGTCCGCCTCCTTCCTCTGAAGCCCCGCGCCGCCTTGGACTCCAGCCGCCGGCAAGGAGCTTTGCCGGAGAGCCCTCTCCGTCGGCCCGCACCTCCGTCGGGACCAGGTCCCTCGCCTCCCTCTCCTTCGCTTCTCCCCTCGCCCCTCGCTTCTCCCGCAGGTGCTGCAAGCCCGAGGAGCTCGAGCCCCGCAGCCATGGACGTCGCCGCCCACTCTGGCCGGCGAGCGCGCCGCCGCACCTACCATGGCCCCGCTGACCTCCTCCGCCCGCGCCATGACCGGATCCGAGGTCCTCCCGGCCGGATCCGCCCGTTCCATGCCTCCCCGCACCTCCCCGGTGGCTCCCTCACCCTCCGGCAGCCTTCTCCCTCTTCTCCGGCGAGGATTCCGGTGATCCTCGATTTCCACGCCGGATGAACCCTAGATCTGTTTCTCGGAGGTATAAATTCCACTAAGCCCCCGAAATTCCCAGATTCATATGCTCATGTTCATCGTATCGTAACTTTGCATCCGTAGCTCCGATTCATGCATATAGCATATCAAAATGTTAGTCTCAGAGAGTACATCATTTCATCTCATTGCATCATTTTCATTTGAGTTAATCTTGATGCCCGAAATGCGGTTAGAAGAGTGCTACTTGAGATAATTGTCAGATCTGCTGCTCCAATTAGATATTTGTCATTTTTGCCATGATTATTGTGTGCATGATATGCCCATGAGCTCTACATGTGTTTTGTTATATGCCATGCCATCTTTCCAGAGGTGCAACCCATGTATTTTTGTGATGTGTGTGGTGACTAGCACAAGCTTGCAAAGTGAGGCACTTGGTAATGCTGATTTCAGGGACTTAGCATTTCCACTAAGTCCTTGACCTGTTTATCTCATTTGGCCATATGTTCATGTTGTTTCCTAGTGGCCCGTGCCTCTTTTGAGGATGATCAGTAAGGATGTTTTGTTAATCTTGTAGTGCTCTATCCATCCATGTCTTTGTTTTCAATTATGGAGCACCCTAGCTTGAGTCAATCGAGCTCTACTTTTGCTACTTCGTGAATCTGGGTAGATTGTCTACTTATTAGCGATTTTGCCGAGGATGTTATAGTTGATCCGTGCATGCTATGCTATTGTTCTTGCCATGTATAGCTTGTATTTTGTGTATTCTTGATGGGTGTATGCTTAGATTATCATGACATGCTCTTTAGTGAGTGCATCGAGCTCGTAAACATGCCTACTTGATATCTGTTTCAGCATGTTCCAGTTTTCACTAAGTCTGTGATCTGATTATGTTTTTGCCATGTTCACATGCTTGCAATTGTATTTTCTGATCCCTTTTGGCTCAAGGTCACTAAGGGACTTTTGTTAAGCCCTTTGAGTAGCTCCATGAAATGCTTTACTTTGCCATGTTCAGGCCCTGTAGCATATAGTTTTCATGCTCCAAAGTGTGCTACCTGATCTGAAATTCCAGGCTTGTGTTAATTTCACAAAGTCTGAAATCTGTTTACCAAATGCATTTTTGCCATGCTTGTTTGGACCTGTTAATGGATGAATTGGCCGTGGCTCAGTGCTAGTCTTTTGTTAAGCATCATGAGTGGGTCCCTGCCATGTATTGTGTTGCCATGTTTGGGTGCTGTAGCATGTTCATCTTGTTGCATTTAGATGGCTACTTGTTGTATATCGCAGACCGGTGCCATATTTGTTTTGCTCGTCATTTCCAAACCGTGACTCCGATTCCGGCGTTCTCTATATTGTTTTCAAGCGATTTCATCTCACCTTTCCAGTGGCACACTTGGATTTCCATGTTGAGGCCAAGTTCATTCATTCCCTTGCAAATCATGCATATGCCTCGCATACCACATCTCGCATATCATATCATGTTCATGTGTGGTTTGTTTACTTTGTTGTGTGCTTCTTTCCGGTTTTGCTTCTTCGGGTTGGTACCGATTACGTCGCGTTTTTGAGGACCCGTTCGTCTACGCCCATTTGTCTTCTTCATGGACTCGTTCTTCTTCCTTGCGGGATTTCAGGCAAGATGATCATACCCTCGAAATCACTTCTATCTTTGCTTGCTTAGTTGCTCGCTCTTTTGCTATGCCTATGCTGCGATACCTACCACTTGCTTATCATGCCTCCCATATTGTTGAACCAAGCCTCTAACCAACCTTGTCCTAGCAAACCGTTGTTTGGCTATGTTCCCGCTTTTCTCAGCCCCTCTTATAGCGTTGTTAGTTGCAGGTGAAGATTGAAGTTTGTTCCATGTTGGTTGTAACATGGAGATGTTGTTCCTTGTTGGAACATGTTTACTTGTTGGGATATCACAATATATCTTATTCAATTAATGCATCTATATACTTGGTAAAGGGTGGAAGGCTCGGCCTTATGCCTTGTGTTTTGTTCCACTCTTGCCGCCCTAGTTTCCGTAATATCGGTGTTATGTTCCCGGATTTTGCGTTCCTTACGCGGTTGGGTTATAATGGGAACCCCTTTACAGTTCGCTTTGGATAAAACTCCTCCAGCAAGGCCAAACCTTGGTTTTACCATTTGCCACCTAGCCTCTTTTTCCCTTGGGATAGGCCAGCCCAAGGGTCATCTTTATTTTAACCCCCCCGGGCCAGTGCTTGTGTAAGTGTTGGTCCAAAATGGGCAGCCTGCGGGGCCACCTCGAGGAAACTTGAGGGCTGGTTTTACTCGTAGCTTGACCTATCCGGTGTTTCCCTGAGAACGAGATATGTGCAGCTCCCATCAGGATGTCGGCACATCGGGTGGCTTTGCTGGACTTGTTTTAGCATTGTCGAGGATGTCTTGTAGAACCGGGATACCGAGTCTGATCGGAATGTCTCGAGAGGAGGTCTATTCCTTCTTTGACCGTGAGAGCTTGTCATGCGCTAAGTTGGGACACCCCTACAGGGATTTGAACTTTCAAAATCCGTGCCCGCGGTTATGGGCAGATGGGAATTTGTTAATGTCCGGTTGTAGAAAACCTGAAGATGACCTTGATTAAAATGCATCAACCGTGTGTGTAACCGTGATGGTCTCTTTCCGTTGGAGTCCGGGAAGTGAACACGGTGTTGGAGTTATGCTTGAGGTAGGTTGCTCTAGGATCACTTCTTGATCATAGTTTCCTCGATCGTTCTTTGCCTTCTCTTCTCGCTCTCTTTTGCGTATGTTAGCCACCATATATGCTAGTCGCTTGCTGCAGCTCCACCTCATACCTTTTACCCTACCTATAAGCTTAAATAGTCTTGATCGCGAGGGTGTGAGATTGCTGAGTTCCCGTGGCTCACAGATACTTCCAAAACCAGCTTGCAGGTGCCGTTGAACCATGCAGTTGACGCAACCAAGCTCAAGGAGGAGCTCGATGAAGATCTTGTCCTTTGTGTTGTTTCATTCTAGTTGGTCAGTAGTGGTGCCCAGTTGGGGTCGATCGGGGACCTTTGTCGCATTTGGGGTTCTTCTTTTATTTTGGTTCCGTAGTCGGACCTTGAGTGTATTTGGATGATGTAATGCTTTATTCGTGTAATTGTGTGAAGTGGCGATTGTAAGCCAACTATGTATCTTTTTCCCCTATTGTAGTACTTGGGTTGTGTGAAGATTACCTCACTTGTGACATTGCTTTCAATGCGGTTATGCCTCTAAGTCGTGCTTCGACACGTGGGAGATATAGCCGCATCGAGGGCGTTACACCACTATACCTGGTCTTGCGCCCACGACGGCTTGTCTGTACGGCCTGGAGGCAGCGGGGCCCACCAGCCAGTGAGACCTCGGGAGACGGCGAGAGCACCGCCAGTCGGACCCGTCGGGAGTCGGCCCGGGGCAGTCGACCGAGCCCTCCCCCGGGGCCTAGGCGGCGGGGCTGTTGCCATGACCCCATGACCAAGCCTGCGTCATCAGGAGCACGGCTACAGTAATCAGCAGTCGGCTCCGTACCAGACCATTTGGCGGGGCCCACCAGTTGGCGGGCCCCAGCAGTCGGTGGAGAAGTCGGAGGTCGGAGGCACTGACAGCTGGGCCCACACCTAGTCGAATTACCATTGTACCCCAGGAGGGTAGGCCTATATAAACCCCCAGGGCACCCATGCAAAGGGTTGGATCCCAGTAGTTCTATACCACACCAGATAGAAGGAGAGAGCTAGCCTTGCCCTCTCCTACCACCAGACACAGCTCAAGGAGCAACCGTGTAAACACTTGACCATAGTGATCATGCGGAGACCCCGCAGAGCAGCAGTAGGGGTATTATCTCCCCGGAGAGCCCCGAAGCTAGGTAAGATTCGCCGGCGTGCATGTCTTCGCCTCATCCCGTTTCCAGGCACCGGCGACGTTCTACTCGCCCCCACCATGATAAGCCATCCGTTGGCATATGTTGCACCAAACCCCCGACATTTGGCGCCCACCGTGGGGCGTGGTGCACCGCCGTCCGGAGATCTGTTCTAGACGGGAACCCTTTTCCTCCCTGGCGAGCGCAGCCAGCCAGGCATGCCAGACGAAGTTTGCGTCGACGCGCTACGCGGCGTTGAGATCGCCTGCGCAGCCAGCTCCTTGGCCGAACTTGTCGGTGGGGTCTGCCTCTCCGACGAACCTGCGTCCAACGCAGGCGCTGGCGGCCCCGAAAACCTCCTCGCGGGCCTCCTCGATCAACACCACGTTTCCGGCGAGCCCGCCGTAGACTTGAAGTCCGTAGGCTCCACCGACCCGATGCTGGTCGACTCTTACACCGCGTCGGTCGACGCATTCCCCACCAACATGGTGGTCTACGACGAATCTCTCCCCCACGGGGAGAGCGAAGGAAGCACCGTCACTGAGGTGCTGGTCATCAGTCATGACGAGTTCCCTGGTGGAAGGGTGCCCGACTCACTCGGCACGGCGCTGCAAGACCTAGCTGTGCCCATTCTGGAAGATGCTGACGCAGAGACGTTAGAAGTGCGCCGCCTTCAGCTTGTTGAAGGCGCGAAGAAGCTAGCCAGCATGAGACGCTTGTCAGAAGCTTACTAGTGGGAGATGGATCACGCTGTTGGCGGCTTGCCGGCCCCGGCAGGGCCCAGCCGCCTTGGCGCGATTTAGCAGCGCGGCGTAGCCATCGCCAGCCTGTTTGGGGCTAGCCGCCCCGTGTATGCCACGCCAGCGGAGAACATTCGAGCCGCCCAGGCAGCGACGGATGAGCTGGACAATTTCGAGGGTGAAGAGCGCCGCCTCATGATGGAGCAAGTCCAGCGGCTCCTCGACGCAGCCGCCACGCAGAACGAGGCCGGCTGCTGCACGAAGGCGCCACAGCAGCCAAACGACGACCCGCACCGAGATCAAGGTGCGACGTCTTGGACACTGACTGGCGGTGCCCGAGGAATGAAGGACAAGGAGCCGGCTGTCAGCCACAGTCGGACTCGGATTACCATAGAGCGCGACCGAGACGGCCGCCCGAGAGCAGTGGAACGACGGGACGACTGTCCGCCTCCCCCTCCCCGCAAGGAGAGGCGAGTCTCCCTGTCTCCTATTGATCATCTGACTCTCGGTGACCGCCTTGGCCGCCGAGAGGGAGTTGGGGAGAATGACACCCGCCACCGGATCGACCGACTTCACCGGTCCCTGGCGCTGGAAGAAGAAGATGAGCTGGGTCCGCCTTGTTTCGGGCCCCGCATTCGGGACGAGCCCTTTCCCAAAGGGTTCATGCTCCCAAGAGACACACCCAAGTATACCGGCTCCGTGAAGACGGAAGACTAGCTAGTCGACTACTCCACGGCTGTCAGCATAACAAACAGCAACAAGCGTGTCACCGTAAAGTACGTTCCGCTCATGCTCCAGGGGACGGCCCGGACATGGCTGAACAACCTAAAGCGCCGCAGCATCAACAGCTGGGTGGACTTCACCGAAGCGTTCGTCCGCAACTTCACCAGCACGTACAAGCATCCTCCCAAGCCTCGTCAGCTCTCCTTGTGCATGCAAGGTCCTGACGAGTCAACTCGCGACTACCTCACGCGTTGGGCTGAGCTTCGGAACTCCTGCGAGGGTGTGCACGAGGTGCAGGCCATCGAGTACCTCACAGTCGGGTGCCGAGAAGGCACCCTCCTCAAGCACAAGCTCCTCTGCGACGAGCCAGAAACCCTCGACGAGCTGCTGATCATAGCGAACAAGTACGCTATGGCCGACTCCTCCATGAAGACGGAGATTCAAATCAGCACGACTGGCAAAGTAGCTCCTCAGGCTCCAAGAACTCCGGCAGCAGACACCGGCCGGCGACAATAGCAGGGCGACAACAAGCGCAAGGCCCCGCAACCGGCTTCCAGCAGCCGGCAGGTTGCGACCGTCGAAGCCCAGCAGCTAGAAGAGCAGCCTCCGCCCAAGCGATAGAAAGGCGGCAAGCCGAACTGGTTGCCGGCCTTCTCCTATGAGCAGACCTTGGATGGACCTTGCAAGTTCCACAGCGGCGCGAAGCCGTCAAATCACACCACCCGGAAGTTCCACTGGCTCACCAGGATCGCCAAGGGAGACGGCCTCCTGCCACCCCCGCCTGCTGGGCAGCTGCCTCCGCCTCTGCCCCAGCAGCCGGCAGTCAGGCCAGTCGGCGCAGTACAAGACGAATACCCTTAAGAGCATGGAGCCTACATAGTGTTCACCAGTGTGGCTGATGATCGACGCAGCAGGCGGCTGCTGCGACGAGAGGTGAACGCAGTAGCCTCAGAGACACCAGAGTTCATGCACTGGTCTCAGAGGCCCATCAGCTGGAGCAGGGCTGACCACCCAGAAGTGATGCCGAGTCCAGGCTCCTACGCCTTGGTCCCGGATGCCACCTTTGCCACGCACAAATGGGCCGCGCGTTTCTCGCGAGTTCTGATAGATGGGGGCAGCAGCATCAACATCCTGTACAACGACACCATGGAGAAGTTAGGAATCAAGCAGAGACAGCTTCAGAGCAGCCGAAGAGTGTTCCACGGCATTGTTCCTGGGCTTTCCTGCTCACCAATCGGCAAGATCCTGATTGACGTCCTCTTTGGGGACAAAGATCACTTCCGAAGAGAGTCTGTTTGGTTTGAGGTAGTGGACCTTGAGAGCCCATACCATGCGCTACTTTGCCCGCCTGCTTTGGCCAAGTTCATGGCGGTCCCCCACTACGCCTACCTCAAGATGAAGATGCCCAGTTCCAGGGGAATTCTGACTGTGGCCGGCGACTATCGGAAGTCATCCCCTTGCGCGGCCGAGAGCAGTCAGCTGGCCGAGTCCCTGGTGATTGCAGCCGAGAAGCGACTCCTTGAGCGAGTTGTGGCGATGGCCGGCAAGCAGGCGGAGATATCACCCGACCCGAAGGAGTCAGAAGTCGAAGGTTCGTTCAAGCCGGCCAAAGAGACAAAGAAGATACCCTTGGATCTGGAGCACCCAGAAAGGTACGCCGTCGTAGGTACAAACCTCGACAGCAAATAGGAAGGCGAGCTCGTCGATTTCCTCCGTGAGAATCGGGACATCTTCGCATGGTCTCCGAAGGACATGCCAGGTGTACGGATGGATTTCGCCAAGCACAAGTTACATGTCCGATCTGATGCAAAGCCGGTCCGGCAGCCCCTGCGCCGCTTATCAGAAGAGAAGAGAAGAGTTGTCGGAGAAGAGATATCCCGACTCCGAGCAGTCGGCTTCATTATGGAAGTTTTCTTCCCGGAGTGGCTGGCAAATCCGGTCCTGGTGCTAAAGAAGAACAAGCAATGGCGAATGTGTATTGACTACACGAGCCTCAACAAGGCCTGCCCCAAGGACCCGTTTGCTCTGCCGAGAATTGATCAGGTGATAGACTCCACAGCCAGATGTGAGCTGTTGAGTTTCTTGGATGCGTACTCAGGATATCACCAGATCAAGCTGAACCCGGCTGACAGATTGAAGACCGCCTTCATCACGCCGTTTGGAGCATTCTGCTACCTCACCATGACATTCGGCCTAAGGAATGCCAGCGCCACCTTTCAGCGTTGCATGTAGAAGTGCCTCCTCAAGCAGCTCGGCAGGAACGCCCACGTTTACATGGACGACATGGTGGTGAAGACGAAAAAGCGAGGAACACTGCTGGAAGACCTCAAGGAGACCTTCGAGAACCTGCGCCGGTTCCAGATCAAGCTCAACCCCAAGAAGTGTGTCTTCGGAGTACCAGCCGGCCAGCTGCTAGGTTTACTGGTCTCTGAACGCGGCATAGAATGCAACACAGTAAAAATCAAGGCCATCGAGAGAATGGAGGTACCTAGCCGACTGCTGGATGTGCAGAAGTTCACCGGCTGCTTGGCGTCCATCAGGCGATTCATCAGTCGGCTGGGCGAGAAAGCTCTCCCCTTATACCAACTCATGAAGAAGACCACTTTTTTCGAGTGGAACCATATGGCGAACGAAGCTTTCCACCGGTTGAAGAAGATGCTGACTACTCCACCCGTCCTGGCCGCTCCGACTCCCAAGGAACCTATGCTCTTGTACATCGCCGCCACCAGCCGAGTAGTCAGCACAGTCATTGTAGTAGAGCGCAAGGAGGAAGGCAAGGCGCTACCTGTACAGAGACCAGTATATTACCTGAGCGAGGTACTAGCAACCTCCAAGCAGAACTACCCCCACTACCAGAAGATGTGCTATGGCGTGCACTTTGCTGCAAAGAAATTAAAGCCTTACTTTCCAGAGCATCCAATCACGGTGGTCTGCACGACTCCACTTGCCGAAATCATCGGTAGCCGAGATGCCTCTGGTCGAGTGGCCAAGTGGGACATAGAGCTGGCTCCTTACACCATCTACTACCAGCCCTGCACCGCTATCAAATCACAAGCACTGGCCAACTTCCTCGTCGACTGGGCCGAGACCCAGTACCTGCCTCCAGCGCCTGACTCCGCCCATTGGCGGATGCACTTCAACGGCTCCAAGATGCGCACCGGCTTGGGAGCCGGCGTCGTCCTCACCTCTCCCAAAGGCGACAAACTCAAATATGCACTGCAAATCCATTTTGCTGCCTCCAACAATGTGGCCGAGTACGAGGCGCTCATTCACGGGCTCCGGCTTGCCAAAGAACTTGGCATCCGCCGGATCCTGTGTTATGGCGACTCGGACTTAGTGGTCCAGCAGTCATCTGGTGACTGGGACGCGAAAGACGCAAACATGGCGAGCTACCGTTTCCTCGTGCAGCAACTCAGCGGGTATTTCGAAGGGTGCGAGTTCCTCCATGTGCCAAGAAACGCCAACAACCAAGCAAACGCCTTGGCACGAATCGGCTCTACACGCCAAGCAATACCATCGGGCATCGCCCTTCAACGCCTCCTCAAGCCGTCTGTCAAGCCTTCACCAGAATCAGACTCCATTTTCGTACCGGCTCCTCCCGAAGATGGCGGATCCGACTCCAAAGCTCCGGCAGTCGGAACAGGGACTTTTTGGCGGGCGACTGCAAAGCTGCCACAGTCGAGCCCGACCCGGGGACTGCAGTGACGGAATCAAAGATTCAAGAACTCGGCCCAAGGACCGCGCTAGTCGGCCTGGGGACTTCTTCAGCCCAGCAAGCGGTTGTTGACTCCAGCCCGCCGCCTCCCAGCCCAGCCGCCCTCGTCCAAGTCGCAGTTCTAGTAGTCGAAGAAATAGCAGCACCCTCATAGGCCCAGCCCATCCTCAAATTCCTGGTGAACAAAGAGCTACCAACTGATGAGACCTCAGCTCGGCAAGTACAATGCTGGGCGGCAGCCTATACCATAATCAACAGAGAGCTAGTCAGGCGCAGCGTCACTGGTATCTACGAGTGCTGCATAGAGCCAGAGCAAGGCCAGGCGATCTTCAAAGACAGCCATCAAGGCGAACGTGGCCATGATGCGGCTTCAAGAGCACTCGTCGCCAAAGCTTTTCGGCACGGTTTCTTTTGGCCGACTGCCTTGGAAGAGGCCAAGGAGTTTGTCCAAAAATACAAAGGGTGCCAGAAGTTCAGCTCCAGGCCGCACCAGCTGGCTTCCGCGCTCAAGACCATCCCCATTGCTTGGCCTTTTGCAGTTTGGGGTCTAGACATGGTGGGACCATTCAAGACAGCACGAGGTGGTCTAACTCACCTACTTGTCGCAGTGGACAAGTCCACCAATTGGGTGGAAGTGAAGCCAATTAAGAAACTAAACGGTCCGACTGCCGTGACCTTCATCACCGATATCACAATTCAGTACGACATACCACACAGCATCATCACCGACCACGGCACAAATTTTGCCAAAGGCACCTTGGCCCGTTTCTGCGCAACACAGGGCATCCGACTGGACCTAGCGTCCATCGCCCACCCGCAGTCAAACGGCCAAGTGGAGTGAGCAAACAGCCTCATCCTGTCCAGCATCAAGCCTCGGTTGATCGAGACTCTGGAGCGCTCGGCTGGCTACTGGCTTGACGAGCTACCAGCCGTCCTCTGGAGTCTGCGCACGACTCGAAACAAGTCAACCGGCTTCACGCCCTTCTTCCTCGTCTACGGTACCGAAGCCGTCATCCCAATGGACATAGAGTTCGACTCCCCACGAGTCACCATGTACACCGAGGAGGAAGCAGAAGAAGCATGACAAGACGGCGTCGATTTCCTGGAAGAGGGCCGGCTGTTGGCACTCAGCCGGTCCAGCATCTACCAGCAGAGCCTGCGCCGATACCACAACAGGAAGGTCAGGCCAAGATCTTTCCAAGAAGGCGACCTTGTGCTTCGGCTGATCCAGCAAACAACCAGCCAGCACAAGCTGTCGCCGCCTTGGCAAGGCCCTTTCGTCATCAGCGAAGTACTAGGCAACGATTCCTACTACCTGATCGATGCTCAGATGCCCCGAGCACGCAAGAGGGACGACTCCGGCAAGGAGACAAAGCGGCCATGGAATGCAAATCTTCTCCGAAGATTTTATAGTTGATGCAGTATGTACCACGCTACCTTTTGTATTAAAGTACCAAGACTTCGGGCCCCCCGAGACGAGCTCGGGGACTGCCCTCTTTTGTCTGTATTATAAAAATTATGCCTACAAGTATGCTACTCTTTGTCATGCCGTTTGGCACCGGGATTGACAAGTCGGCCCGGGGACTTGCCGCCTTGCACTATGAAATGCTTCCTGCAGCCGGACAAGTAGTGTGTAGCGCCTAAGCCTTCTTCTACCAGAAGCCGAATTATCGAATAGAGGTTCAAAATACACCCCGCGGGTGGAATTGTGCGAAGTAACAAGTTCTTCAAAAGACTACTGAAGCAGATAAAACAAAAGACACAACGGCAGCTTAGGAGGCAGCAGACGGATTCGGGGGGTCAGAGGAGGCGCAGCATTAGGCGTTGGGGTGGTTGGCCGGCTAGTCTCGGCTTGATCGCCTCCTGCAGCAATCGGGTTGGTCGTACACGGCTCGTTGCTGGAGGCGCGGTCGGGCTGAGGCGGGCCGTCTGCTCCGTCTTCTGGTGCCTCCGCCTCGCCCTCATCCTCCACCTTGTCCTCCTCCTCGATGCTGGAGCCAATCACCTCCGCCGAGTCTTCGCTGTAGTCTGGGTTCATCCCAAACCACTCCGGCGGTACCTCCTCGCCATCTTCAGACCGCTTGGGGACAAAGATGCTCGTGTCGGTGTACTCGGCGATCGCCACAGCATGCTTGACGAGGGCGTCTTCCGCAGCCGCCAGCTCCGGCTGGGCCTCCGACCGAAGCGTGGCCAACCGGTCTAGATCCAGCCCCGGGTACCACGCCTTGACGAACTCCAAGGCCCGGCGCGCTCCAGCCCAGGCCGAAGATCCCTTCCAGGCCTCGAGGCGACGAGCCGCGACCTCCAACTAGTTGGCCGTCAGGCCAGGGGTGCGCAGAGCCTGCATATCCGACCAAAGGGCGGAAATTGCCTAGGCGCCGACGCGCTGAAGCCGCCGCAGCATCCGGTGAGCCGGCCGGAGGCGAGCCTCGATGCTCAAGATGTGCTCATCAAGAGTTCGGGGGGAATCGGCGGCGATCTCCGCGCCCTCGGCCCTCCGACTTTCACGATCGGCCTCGATGGCTTGGATAGCGGCCTGCGACTACCCAGGGAAGAAGTCTGCAAAAGACACGAAGAAACGAAAAAGCAAGTCAAAAACCAGGAGTCGACACGATCTAAGTCGGCAGCTCGAAGAAAGAAAATAAAGAGATTCACCATCAACGATGTCTTCAATCTCATGGAAGCCGGAGGACAGCAGCGCCTCCTTGTCAGACCAGGAGGAGCGCTTGCTCGCGAACTCGGCCAAGAGGGCGGTTTCCGTCTCCTCCGCCTCCCTCTGCGACTTCGCAAGCAGCTCCTTCTGCTCTGCTAACTGAGTGGCCAGCAGATCACGCTCTGTGGAGAGCCTGCTGCACTCCTCCCCTTTGGCGAGCAGGGCGGAGTTGGCTTCGCTCAGGTGCTGTTGAAGAGCAGCGTTGGCTCCTGAAGGAAAGGAAGAAAGACAACAGTCGTCAATAAAGTAAGTCGCCGGGGAGATCCGGCCCGACTGCTCAACAGTCAGCCCGAATCTCGGGGACTACAGCCCGCGGGTGCGCTAGCGCGCCCCCGCAGAGAAGAAAAAAGTTAGTACCACTTGGTCAACTGAAGGACTTACTCCGGCTCTCCGCCAGGTCGGCGGTCCGCTTGCCCAGCTCTTCAATATTGCGGTTGAAGGCAGTGACGCGGAGGTTGTGGTAATCCTGCAACAAGCATCTCAGACAAAGTTAGTACCCAGAAGTTCATCAATTGGAGTTCCGGGCCGCCTGCTCAGCAGCCGGCCCGAAACTCGGGGACTACACCCAGTGGGTGCGCTGGCGCGCCCCCACAGAGAGGAACAAGAAAAACAAAGGCCCAAACAAAAGACATACCCGGACGGATGCCCGCGATGCTAGGAACTCCTTGGTGCAGCTCTGGAGGGCGTCGCCCTCAGCGCGGAGCTTCGCCTGGACGTCCAGGAGCGCCCAGTTCAGAGAGAGGTCGAGCGGAGTAAAAGAAGTGAGGAAGGGAAGGAGGGGTATTTATAGCCACGGTGAAAAACTGCTCGCCCGAAGAAATTGGACAAACGTGCCCCTGACCCTTCTCATTCGCATGACATGTGTCACCCACATAGTGAGAGGTGGAGATCGTGTTAGATCGTGGGTGAGTGGATAAGTGTATCGTGGGATGCGGAACGGTTTGAGCGGCAAAACCGAAAATTTCGATAAGATTTTGAACGAGTTTCAAATAGAACGCACATGAAGAATTTGTGAATAGATTGGGTTGAGTATAGCATAGAGGGGAAGGGTCCGATCACATTCACTTAGCAGAAAACCAACTTGAAGAAATAGCCATAAGTGAAAGTTGTAGAGGAGATAAACTCATATATATATATAGCCAATGAAGAAAAACGACGGAACCAGTGAAGACTATGCAAAGTTGAAGAATATTAATAATTTGAGGAATTTCAACTTTTGGTGGTGGCATGACCCACCGTATAAGAATGATGATTTCAGATACCGCGTACAATTATCGTAGGGTTCTAAGAATCAAATTCTTCGTTAATTTCTTCACACTAAGAGTGTTATTCTTCATTGATTGAAGAAAAACGTTTCTTCATGTGTTGCACATCTAAGTCATCAATTTTGCATAAGTGTTAGGATGAGTGTCCTTTTCAAAGAACATTCGAAGACTCTAAGATATTTAGCTCACACCGCAACTTGCTAAATCTCTTCTCATCCAAGGTCTTTGTGAAGATATCGGCTAGCTGTTCTTCAGTCTTCACATGCTCAATAGAAATTTCGCCCTTCAACAAATGATCACGAAGAAAATGATGACGAATCTGAATGTGCTTTGTCTTCGAGTGCTGAACTGGGTTGTGAGCAATTTTGATGGCTCTCTCATTGTCACAGAAGAGAGGTACATTCTTCATGTTGACGCCGTAGTCCTTGAGAGTTTGCTTCATCCATAGCAATTGGGCACAACAAGAACCAGCGGCAGTGTACTCAGCTTCAGCAGTAGATAGTGATACACAGTTCTGTTTCTTCGAGGACTAACAGACCAAAGATCGTCCGAGGAAATGACATGTAACAGATGTTGACTTGCGATCCACACAATCACGAGCATAGTCAGAGTCAGAATATCCAACAAGATCAAAAGCCGAGCCCTTGGGGTACCATAATCCAAGTGTTGGTGTGTGAGCTAGATATCGAAGAATATGCTTCACAGCCTTATGGTGTGATTCCTTCGATGCAGCTTGAAATCGGGCACACATGCAAACACTAAGCATTATATCTGGCCTAGATGCAATAAGTATAATAAGGAACCTATCATGGAGTGGTATACCTTATGATCGAAGTCAATACCATTTTCATCAGCGCACAGATGGCCATTTGTGGGCATAAGAATTTTGACACCTTTGCAATCTTGCATGCCGAATTTCCTCAGTACATCCTTGAGGTATTTCTCCTGAGATATGAATATGCCATTGTGTTGTTGACGAATTTGAAGAACTAAGAAGAATTTCAACTCTCCCATCCTAGACATTTGATATTCTTCACTCATCATATAGGCAAATTCATCACTATAACGTTGGTCAGTACAGCCAAAGATAATATCATCAACATATACTTGGCACACAAACAATTCACCATCATAAGATTTAGTGAAAAGAGTAGAGTCGAGTGAACCGGGTCTGAAGCCTTTCTTCATGAAGAGTTCCTTCAAAGTATCATACCAAGCCTGTGGGGCCTGCTTGAGGCCATAGCAGGCCTTGTTGAGTCTGAAGACTTTGTCAGTATTCTTTGGATCTTCAAAACCTGGGGGTTGAGCAACATACACTTCTTCCTCAAGCTTACCATTGAGGAATGCACTTTTCACATCCATTTGATATAGAGTGATATCATGATGGTTAGCATAAGAAAGTAATATGCGAATAGCTTCAAGTCTAGCAACAGGTGCAAAAGTTTCATCAAAATCAATTCCTTCAACCTGTGTGTAGCCTTGAGCTACAAGTCGTGCCTTATTCCTCACCACAAGGCCATTTTCATCTTGCTTGTTGCGGTAGATCCACTTTGTGCCGATGATATTGTGCTTGCGAGGATCTGGACGTTTGACCAGTTCCCATGCATTGTTAAGCTCAAACTGATGTAATTCCTCTTGCATTGCCTGAATCCACTCAGGCTCCAGAAATGCTTCATCTACCTTAGTGGGCTCTGTAATAGAGACAAAACAATACTGCCCACAAAAGTTAGACGAATGTGAAGCTTTCGAGCGTGTGAGAGGACCTGGCGCTTTGATGTCATTGATGATCTTTTCAACTTGCACTTCTTTTGCAATGCGATGATGAGCTGGTTGTCGTTGAAGAATTTGATGAGCGTTTTCTTCAGCACCATTTTCTTAGCATTTTCTTCAGGTGCATTAGCTTGACGTTCTTCATGTTCTGGAAAGAATTCTTGAGCAGATTCTTCAGTAGGAATGACATCCTCAATATCCTTGAACTTGATAGTTTCCTTAGGTGCTGGTTCATCTATCACAGTAGGTAGGTGCTCTCTTTGCGAGCCATTAGTTTCATCGAACCACACATCTACTGTTTCAACAACTTTGTGAAGAATGTTGTTGAAGACTCTGTAGGTGTGCGAGTCCTTTCCGTAACCAAGCATAAAACCTTCATGTGCTTTCGGTGCAAATGTTGAGTTGTGATGAGGATCTCTAATCCAACATTTAGCACCGAAGACTTTGAAATAACTTACATTGGGTTTCTTATCAGCGAGGAGTTCATAGGCAGTCTTTTTGAAGAATTTGTGAAGATATACTCTGTTGATGATGTGGCACGCAGTATCAATTGCCTCAGTCTAGAAACGACGAGGTGTTTTGTATTCATCAAGCATAGTGCGAGCCATCTCAGCAAGAGTCCTGTTCTTGCGCTCCACGATGCTGTTCTGCTGAGGAGTGTAAGGAGTAGATAACTCATGAATGATACCAAGTTCATCAAGATAGTCATCGAGACCAGAATTCTTGAACTCAGTGCCATTTGTCACTTCTGATGTGCTTGATCTTCACACCAAAGTTGCTTGAAGCCCTCGAGGAAAATCGTTTGAAGACTTCCTGCACTTCATTTTTGTAAGTAACAAGGTGTACCCATGTGTAACGAGAATAATCATCAACAATAACGAAGCCATATTGAGATGCTTCATCTGAGATAGTAGAATAATGATTAGGACGAAAGAGATCCATGTGAAGCAATTCAAATGGGCGAGTGGTGGTCATGATAGTCTTCGCTGGGTGCTTGGCCTTGGTCATCTTCCCAGCTTCACAGGCTCCGCATAGGTGATCCTTGAGGAATTTGACATTCTCGATGCTAATGACATGCTTCTTCTTCGCAAGCGTGTGCAAATTCCTCATGCCTACATGACCAAGTCATCGATGCCAGAGCCAGCCTTCTGAAGCTTTTGCAAGTAAGCACACGGCTGGTTGTGGTCTTGTAGAGAAATCAACAATATATAGGTCTCCTCTCCTAAAGCCTTCGAAGACTTTGGAATTGTCAGCTTCCATAACCACAACACAACGGTACTTGCCAAAGACAACAACCATATCAAGATCACAAAGCATTGAGACAGACATAAGGTTGTATCCTAAGGACTCAACAAGCATGACTTTCTCCATGTGTCTATCCTTTGTAATCGCAACCATACCTAGACCCAATACCTGACTTTTGCCTTTGTCAGCAAAGATGATATACTTCAGATGCGACGGAGATAATGGAGCATCCATCAATAGATTCTTGTCACCAGTCATGTGGTTTGTACATCCACTATCAAGGACCCACTCAGTGGCTTTGGGTTGATCATCCTGCAGATGAATTAGTGCAGCTTACAAACTCATATACTTCATCAGTGAAGAATATGACATCAATTCATCAGATCAATTTCATCAAGTAAAAGAACTGATAAAGCAATATGAGGACGTGAGAAATGAAAGTTCATTTCTTCATGATTAGCCTGCGTCCTATCAGGCATGCTCAGGTCTCCAGCAAATTCTTTAGACGATTACGTGCGTCTGGAGACCTGACCCTGCAGAAGAGATTAGTTCTTTTTATTCACCACCCACATCTGAAGGAGTGGCAAAGAGTTCATCATTCTGCGAGCTCCATACGAGAAGGATGGCATAGAAGCCAATCCATTTCGTTTCACATAAGATGGGTTAGAGTAAGCATATGAGCAAGCAGAGAAATTCTTTGAGGACTTATGGACATAATGATTTGAAGAATAATGCACATATCCATAATCCTTAGATCTTCCCTGCGAAACAGACGGGTTAGCATGATGATGTTCATATGAGGACTTTGATCCATATGAAGAATTTGATCTGGGGTTCCTATTCTTCACAGGTGGCGTCATGATGACATTCACCTGAAGATTATCAAGACATCTTTTCTGAACCCAGATTTTCTGCATAGGGGAGCCGTTCCTGTAGCT
The DNA here is from genome assembly GCF_002162155.2 of Triticum dicoccoides. Classification (NCBI taxonomy): domain Eukaryota; kingdom Viridiplantae; phylum Streptophyta; class Magnoliopsida; order Poales; family Poaceae; genus Triticum; species Triticum dicoccoides. Next base: position 171,831,482 of record NC_041380.1, read on the forward strand.
AGTGCCAACATATCTAGCAAATACTTCACCATTATGATTTTTGAATAGCTTATAGTTGGAGTCAATTGACTCATCATCAGAATGAGGAGATTCACATGCAAATCCAGATAAGTTAGATGGATCAACTGGAGGTCCCTTTGCAGCAACCCATGTAGTTTTGGGGTACTACTCAGGCTTCCAATATGTACCATCAGCATTGAGTTTCCTCTCAAAGGAGATACCCTCTTTCCTAGGGTTCCTGTTGAGGATCTGCTTTTTAAGCACATCACAAAGAGCCTGATGCCCTTTGAGGCTTTTGTACATGCCTGTCGTATACAATTCATTCAGCCCTGCATTGTCAGTGATACTAGCAATGTCCTCAGATGAGGAATTAGTGATAGCAGAGGCATGTGAAGAATTTGAAACATTAGCAGCATTTGAACATTCAGGTGAAGAATTAGCAGATTCACGTTCAATGCACTTCAAGCATGGAGGAACAAATTCTTCCTGAGATGCGCTGATTTGTTGAGCAAGTAATGAATTGCGCTCCTTCTGAAGATCTTCATAACTCACTCTTAGCTTCTCAAGGTCTTGCTTTCTTTGAAGAAATTCATAAGAATGCTTCTCATGATCCGATAAGAGAGTGTTATGATGACTTTGAAGTTTGTCAAGCTTGTGCTGAAGTCTCTGAAGATTTTCAGTCAAAGTTTTAGTGCGATCCATTTCTTCACCCAACATATCATCACTTTTATTTAACATGTTTTGAACCTTTTCTAAAGCCCTTTGTTGTTTTATAGCAATCTTAGCAAGTTTAGAATAGTTGGGCTTAAGGTTTTCATCAGATTCATTCTTACTTGATTCAGAGGAGGTATATTTGTGTACCTTGGCACCCTTTGCCATGAAGCAATAGGTGGGAGCGTAGTCATCATCGCCTTCATCAGCCTTGTTGGTCAGGTCATTTTCTTCAGTGTTGAAGATAGACTTGCTGACGAATGTAGTAGCGAGAGCCAGGCTCGCCACTCCGGATTCGGACTCCTCAGATGACTCCTCTTCCTCATTTTCTTCAGATTTAGCCTCAGAGTCCATTTCCTTGCCAATGAATGCCCTGGCCTTCTTGGAGCTGCTCTTCTTGTGATATGAAGGCTTTGAGGATTTTGATGATGAGGATTTTGTGGATTTCTTCTTTTTCTTTGCATCATTAGAACTATAATCCTTGTATTTCTTCTTCTTTGATTCCTTTTCCCACTGAGGACAATCTTGAATGAAATGTCCAGGTTTCTTGCACTTGTGACAGAGCCTCTTCTTGTAGTCACTGGATGAGGAATCATTGCTCCTTGAGGATCTTCCAAGGCGACCACGTCTTGAGAACTTTTGGAACTTCTTCACGAGCAGAGCCAGATCATGGCTCAGTTCTTCAGGATCAATAAGGCTGCTACCAGAGTCTTCATCTTCGGACTTAGATACTGCCTTGGCCTTCAGTGCACGTGTTCTGCCATAGCTTGAACCATAGAGATCTCTCTTTTCAGCAAGTTGGAACTCATGAGTATTTAGCCTCTCGAGAATATCAGCGGGATCAAGTGACTTGTAATCAGCACGTTCTTGTATCATCAATGCCAGAGTATCAAATGAGGAATCAAGCGATCTCAGCAATTTCTTCACCACCTCATGGTCGGTGATGTCAGTGGCACCAAGTGCTTAAAGCTCATTTGAGATGTCAGTGAGGCGATCGAAGGTTTGTTGAACATTTTCATTATCGAGTCTTTTGAAGCAATTGAAGAGATTGCGAAGAACATCAACTCGAGAGTCACACTGAGTTGAGACTCCTTCATTCACTTTGGACAACCTGTCCTAGATAAGCTTTACTGTTTTCAAAGCACTCACTCTGCCATACTGTCCTTTGCTCAGATGGCCACATATGATAGTCTTCGCTTGAGAGTCGAGTTGCTTGAATCTCTTCACATCGTCAGCATTTAGAGAAGGTGTGACTGAGGGAACACCATTTTCCACAACATGCCAGAGATCATTATCAATTGCTTCAAGATGCATTCACATCTTATTCTTCCAGTAGGGGTAGTCCGTCCCATCGAAGGTAGGACACCCAGCAGAGACCTTGATCATACCTGCGGTCGACATAACTAAAACTCCAGGCGGTTAAACCAAAATCACATAGAACAAGGGAGTACCTCGCTCTAATACCAATTGAAAGTGCGTTATATTGACTAGAGGGGGGTGAATAGGCGATTTTTATGAAATTCTTCACTGAGGAATTTGCTAGTGAGGAAATTACTTAGCTACTAGCAGCGGAATAAGTACTCAAAAGTAAACACAACAGAATACAAGCATAGTCATCATGATGAAATGAAGACAGGCACAGAGTACAGGAAGCGTAATCATAGGATAACTCAGGATGAAGACAAACGGACTGAAGAAATTGAACTGAGGAAATTGAGAAAATCTTCAGTCAAAGTCTTCAAACACAGATATGAATAAACATACAACACAGTTATGAGGAAATGAAAGAGTTGAGGAAATAAAACCAGTAAGCTCGGTGAAGACAATTATTTGGTAGACCAGTTCCAACTGCTGTCTCAGTTGTACGTCTGATTGGAGCGGCTGAGTATTTAAACTCGAGGACACACAGTCCCGGACACCCAGTCAAGGACACTTAGTCCAAGACACCCAGTCCTCACCGTATTCTCTTTGGACTAAGGTCACACAGACCTCGTCCAATCACTCATGGTAAGTCTTCAGGCGACTTCCAAACCTTCACAAACTTGGTCACTTGGCAATCCACAATTCCTCTTGGATGCTCTAGACCATGACGCCTAACCGTCTGGAAGAAGCACAGTCTTCAAAGGTAACAAGTGTCGGATCCACTCAGGATCAATCTCTTCAGTGATGCTCAATCACTTGGGGTTTGTAGGTGCTTGGGTTTTGGGTTTTTGATTTTTCTTCACTTGATGATTTTCGCTCAAAGTCCTCAGAGGATGGGTTGCTCTCAAATGACAAGTGTTAGTTTCTCTCGGAGCAGCCAACCAGCTATTGGTTGTAGGGGGCGGCTATTTATAGCATAGGGAGCAGCCTGACATGATAAGACATAAATGCCCTTCAATGATATGACCGTTAGGTGGATAGATATTTTGGGACAGCTGGCGCATAGCACAGCAACGGTCGGAATTTTGAGTAGCAAAATCCTATGGTCTATCATGTTCCTCACTGTGTAGGTAATCCACACTGGCGAATTCCTAACTCCTTAGTCAGGACAAATTCCTCAGAGACCAGAAGAACTTCGTCTCTGTCACTGAAGAAATTGACTGAACTGTATGAGATTTCCAATGGCTTCACTCGAAGGGATTGGTAGGTGTAGTATTTTGAGTTGAGCATCACATGGAAATTTTTCCTTAGTATTTCCTCGACCCCCTTTAACAGTACAGTGTTTCCGATGACTCAAGAAAGAGAAAAACAAAACTATGAACACGAAAGTCTTCCAGCTTCATATTTCTCGCATGAATATCAAGTCTTCACGGAGACACCAATTTCTTCACTGTCAAAGTCTTCATGAAAGTCTTCAGAAATACCAAAATCTTCATTCGAAGATATTCATTTTTAGGGGTTGAATTTTCCTGTAAATATCAAACTCCTCATAGACTTATAGACCTGTGTACACTCACACATGCATTAGTCCCTTAACCTATAAGTATTCAATACACCAAAATCACTAAGGGGCACTAGATGCACTTACACGTCGTCATCCTCCCCGTGCTCCCTTGGCCGCCTCTGCCCCGTGAGAGACTCCACTGCGCCTCCCTCGTTGCTTGCCTCCAAGTTCATGCGCGCGGGAACGCGTCGGCGGCACCGGCCACGCGTCCGCGGCGGCGCCAGCTCGGCCTCCTCGCCCCACGGCTATATAAGCCCGCCCCGGGTGCGTTTCTCCTCACCAGCAACCTCTACCCACTCCCCCATGACTCCCTGACCACTTCCCTGAGCTCGAGTCACCCTCCACGACCACCATTGCCGCCATGGCATCCTCGGGTCTCCTCCTCGATAGGCTCAAGCCGAAGCCCCTCTCCTCATTTGTCCTCCACCAGTAGACCTACCATACCCCGGTGAATCTCCCCACCCTCTCCGTTTCTCTCCAGAGCCAGCATGGCCGCGCGCCGCCGAGATGGTCCGCCGCTGTTGCTCTCTGCCTCCGATGGTTGCCACCGCAGCAGCACTCCCCGGAGCGCGTGTAGTTCCTGGATGGGTGCGGGCCTCCATCCCGAGGCCACCGGTGCCCTCTCCTTGGCCAGAGATGGCCGGAGTCGCCGTGCCCAGCGGCGGCCATGCCCCTACCCAGTGTTTTGTCGAAGAGAGGAGGAGCAGGTGCGGGGAGAAGAAGAAGGAGGCGTGGGAGGAGAGAGAAGATGCGGCGGGCCCCACGCGTCATCGACCTAACGCCCGCAAGCCACACCCTCCATTTGCATGATTGCAATGCAGTGACATGGTTTATTTATTTGAACTTGTTTAAAACATTGCATTAGCTATGTATTATCTATTCATGGCATGACTCGGAGTATTATTTTGATGTTGATATTGCGATGATATTGCTTGGAGTTCTAGGACTTATATTTTGATGATTATGTGGATGACATGTTGACTTTGGATTCTTAGTGGCTAGTATGATTATTGTCATGATGTATCTGTTATTATCTTGGAGCACTACTTTGAATATCATGTTGCCTTTGGATTATTAGTGGCTAGTGTTATTTTCATCATGATGCTAGTTGATATTATGTTATGGAATATGATGATGGAGATGATGCTTGCCTGTGGATCATAGCTGGTAGTTATTTGAGTTGTAGTAGTATGGTTCTTGGGTTCATCATGATAGTAGTGTTATACTGTCCTTGGAGTATTTTGGTATGATGATATTAAGCTTTGGATTAATTGTTGGATATTGCTATGACTTGGGTTATAGGTTGATAGATGATATCGGAGTATCAGTCTTTACTATTATATTCTGGGGTTAAATTTTGTCATTAAGTTGGTCAGGTGCCACCGAACCAGGCTTTTCCAGTGCAACCACATTTGCCTTTATGGGAAGGCCCTAATGCGATCTATTGTCGTGCCTCTCGTCGGTGCCTCCAACTAGGGAAGGTTATGGGCACGCACTACCCTGATCAGGTAGGCGGACATAAGCCTTGTGTGCCCGTTGTTGTTGTTATGTGCACGGTCCCCGTGAGGGACGTTTTGGCCACGACGATGGTCGTTGTGTCTTTGGTCACTGGTAGAAAAAGGGCCTGTTGTCCCGGTTCGTAAGGGCCTTTTGTCCCGGTTCTGGAACCGGGACTAAAGGGTCGGTACTAATGCCCTGTCCCTTTAGTCCCGGCTCAATCCAGAACCGGGACAGATGGGCCTCCATGTGGCCTGTGTGCGGAGCCCAGGCAGGAGACCCTTTGGTCCCGGTTGGTGGCACCAACCGGGACCAATAGGCACCCACGCGTCAGTATTTCTGTGGTTGGGGTTTTTGTTTTTTTTAAAGGGGGGTGTTTGGGGGTTTTGGGGGGGTTAATTTAGGTGTTTCATATATTGTGTTAGCTAGCTATAATTAATAGAGAGAAGTGTCCTCTCTTATGTCCATGCTTGGTCGATGCTATGTACTATACATACGTATAGAGAGGACTAGACACGCTAGCTAGCTAGTAAGCAAATGAAGGAAACAGAAGATCGTCATGAACATATATGCATACAGAGAGAAGTGATATCGACCACCTCTCCTTCTCCGAGAGATTGGTCGAACAACAAGTTCTCGTATATCTATCCGACACTACCGGCTACATATATACAATAATTATCTCTTACAAATATAATCATACGGACTCATGGTCCACATAGTATTCTCCGTCTTCAGCGATCACGTGGTCAAGAAACAATGCCGCCAATTCCTCTTGAATTGCTCAGTCCAAAGATCATTTTTCTGCACATCATTGACATAAGACACCTTAGGGTCTTCTGTAGCTGGCTTAAACCATTGCTGGATGCTTATCGGGATCTTGTCCCTAACCAGAACCCCGCACTGAGGAACAAATGCATTCTTTGTTCGGATGGGTTCAATCGGTTGGCCGTCGGGCGCGATTGCTATGATCTCAAACTTTTCATCCGAGCTCAACTTTTTCTTCGGTCCTCGTCTCTTTACCGAAGTTGTGCTCGATCCGGAGGGCTAGAAAAAAGAACAAAGACTTAATTAATATGTGTACATACCAAAACAATGAATGCATCAATCAGCTAGTCAGCACAGGCTTAACTAATATATATACCTGGCTGGACTCGGTTCGGTCACCGGAGCCGTCATCACGGTCTCCTTCTTGCACCGGCATTGGGTCACCGGAGCCGTCCTCATGTTCTTCTTCTTGCACCGGCATTAGGTCACCGTAGCCAGCTTCTTCACCCTCTACTTCCAGACCATCGGTGTCGTTGAGAAACAACGAGACGGCATCACTTCCTTCTGCGATTATGTCCCTCAACAACGCTTCTTTTGCTTCGTCTCGGGCGGTGTCCATAGTTTCTACAAATATTTACAACATGGCAATTATTATTCAAACATGACAGATGGATATATTAGTGGCAAACGTAGAACTAGCTACCTAATCATAGTAAGGAATCATATATATTAATTAGTGGCCTCGACGCTGCTTCTCTAGGGTTTGGGGTGGCCTCGACAACGCTCCAAGGGTTTGGGGTGGCCTCGACAACGCTTCAAGGAGGGGGTAATATCGACCCCCCCCACGTGTTGAAGCTATCGGGAGGGGGTATATATCGACAACGACGACACTACATCTATGTCCCTCGATGACCCTCGTTCCCGATAAAAAAAGAGGAAGAAGAAGAAAAAAAGAGGAGAAGAAAGAATACAACTCCTCTATTCTTTCTTCTCCTCTTTTTTTCTTCTTCCTCTTCTTTTTTTATCCTCTTCTTCCTCTCATGTTCGAGAGGATCGCCGAGGGGTCGGGAGGTTGCCTAGTGTCAAAGGATTCAACAAAAACATGTCTTCATCATTAGGCGAAAGTAACAGGTGCATGATGGTACGAAGCTCTACAAAGTTATTTTGGAACGGAGTCCTAGATAGGATAATTCACTTTTTGGTACAAAGTTCAGCAAGAACCTTCCAAATATCGTTTTTTGGAAGGCCTTTGCTGAAATTCATACAAAAAGGCAAATTATCCTATCCGGGACACCATTCCAAAATAACTTTGGAGGACTTCGTCATGCCCTGGTTACTTTAGGCTAATGATGAAGCCATGGATTTCTTCAATACTTTGACACTAGGAAACCTCTCTCGACCCCTCGGCGATCCTCGACCCCTCGAACCCTCAACGACCCTGGAACCCTCGACCCCTAGATGACCCTGGAACCCTCGACCCTCGATCCCTCGACCCTATAGAACCCTCGAAACCTCGACCCTGAAACCCTTGACCCTTGACCCCTTAACGACCCTCGACCCTCTACCCTAGTTCCCGACCCTCGACCCCTCGGCGATCCTCGACACCCTCGTCCTCGATAAAAATTAAGAAGAAGAAGAAGAAGAAAAAAGAGGAGAAGAAGAAAGGAATAGCTAGAGGAGAAGATCGAAGAAAAAAAAGAAGAAAAAAAGAGGAGAAGAAGAAAGGAATAGTGGAGAAGAAGAAAAAATAGAATATATTCTATTTGCTCTTCTTCTCCACTATTCCTTTCTTCTTCTCCTCTTCTCTTTCTTCTTTTTTCTTCTTCTTATTTATTTCTCCTCTTCTTCCTCTCCTCTTCTTCTTTCTAAGTCATGCTTATATACACAGAGTATTGGTCCCGGTTCGTACCCGTCTCGACCCCTCGTCCCGCTCTCGACCCCTCGACGACCCTCGTCCCTGATAACATGTTTTTTCTCCCCTCGACCCCTCTCGACCTCTCGTCCCCCTCTCGACCCCTCATCATCATCTATCACCCCCCTCGTTTTATTTAGCATATATCCATGAACAAAAAAATAATTCATATATAGAAAAAAATGCTATATGAACATACATACATATGAGCATATACAGAGAGCATATACATAGCCAAATCCATATACAGAGAGCATATACATACATACGTACATACATATGAGCATATACATACATACATAGCCAAATCCAAATACATATGAGCATATACATACACATATGAAAAAATTTATCACACACAGAGAGCAGCGGCGGCGGCGGCGGCGATGGTCGGAGTGACAGGATCGATGGGAAGGGGCGGGGAGCTCACTGGGGGCGCGATGGGAAGGAGGCCGGGGACGGGGAGGAGGCCGGCGACGGCGCGGGGGAGGCCGGTGACGCGGCGCGGGGCAACGGGGAGAGGGCTGGAGATGGCGCACGCAGCGACGAGGAGGAGGCCGGCGATGGCGCACGCAGCAACGGGGAGAAGGCCCGTGGCAGCGCGGGGCGACGGTGACGGGGAGCGGGCAACGACGGGCTCGGGGCGGCGACGACGACAACGAATGGCCTGGCAGCGTCGGGGGCGAATGGGAGCGGTTGGCGAATTTTTCACAAGTGCTACCTTATATACCCAGAGCAATGGTCCCGGTTCGTGGCACGAACCGGTACCAATGCACACCTATGGTCCCGGTTCGTGCCACCAACTGGGACCATAGGTCTCTTTTCAGCAGCCGAAAGGGCGGGAAGCAGAGGCCTATGGTCCCAGTTGGTGGCACCAACCAGGACTAAAGGGGGGCATTGGCCACGGTTGGTTCCACGAACCGTGACCAATGCCCCCTTTAGTCCCGGTTGGTGCCACCAACCGGGACCAATGGCCTTGTGCTGCCCCGCGCCCAAAAGTTTAGTCCCACCTTGCTAGTTGAGAGGGATCGGGAGTGGTTTATAAGCGCTGCTGCGCCCACCCTCTCGAGCTCCTCTCAACTGCAGGCTTTCAGGCCTAATCTGTCACTGCAATGCCTGTGGGCCTACTAGGCCTGCTGCGGGCCTGAATCCTGGCCCATGGTAGGGTTTCTAGTCGTATTCAGGCCGTGGTGGCCCAGTAGGTGGCATTTATTTTGTTTTTTTGTTGCTTTATTTATTTTTCTTTTGTCTTTTGCTTTATTTTTTAATTATTTATGCTTTTAGTTTTAGAAAAATTATAAACTTTTTGTTAATGCCATTAGTTTTCAAATTTGAAAACACTTTTTTTGTTTTCTTTGTTGCTTTATTTATTTTATTTTGTGATTAACTTTACTATAAAAATAGTTTTTTCCTATTTTTTGATTTGTTTTTTGCATTATTTATTTTCTTTTGTTTTTTGCTTTAGTTTTTAATTCTGTTTGCTTTTAGGTTAGCAAAATTATAAACTTTATGTTAGTGCCATTAGTTTTGGAAAGCTGTTGGGAGTGGGTCGTAGTGGCCGGGAGAGTGTCATGGCAGTAGAACGGTTTTGTCGGAAAGCCGTTGGTCCACCCGAATGGGAGTGCGAGGCCATGGATTCCGTGGTGTGGGTAAAGTGAGCTAGCTCTGCAGAGTGTGTATTTAAATCTATCAATAGCCGCATCCTCGGTCATGGGCAAGGGTTCATACTAGGTCACACCGTTCAATCAACATTCACATGATGGAATGACTTATAGGTGATATATGCATATGTTGATATGTTGAGCAGTACAGATTGGCAGGATGTTGATGATGATGTGGGAGACCAAGTGTTGGTCATGATAGTGATCGCCGGAAAGATCACGGTTGAGACCAAGTGTTGGTCGTGGTAGTGATCGCCGGAATGATCACCGCTTGGTTTGGATCACGAGGTGATCGAGATGGTATATTGCTTGGTCGGTTAGCCCAGAGAGAAATGGTTATGGAGATCTGAGATGGAGATTTATCAGTATTGTATCAGTTTCATACAATGTTTAGTAGTTGTTTCATCATAATAGTTGTTAATTTAATTAACCTGTTAAACACTATGCTATTGTCTTGCCTTGATGTTATGGTTGTTGTGAGCTTGCTAGTACATTCAATGTACTGATCTAGCGTGTCTTGCCAGATTGCAGGTGCTGCCATGATTTCTTGATTGCTTGTCAAGGTTGTCGTGCGTGCGCGCTAGATTGTGTCCTAGCCAGAGTCCCTGCGGAGTGGAGTTCACCACCGTCGTCGTGGTTCCGCTGCTAGAAGTATCCCGCTGCTGCGAGTTCTTCTGCTGCTAGCATAGAGCAAGTGTAGTATCACAGGCGTCGTGTCGCCATGCTGATGTGATTCTTTGTATCATCAGACCCTTGTATTATTATTCCTGTAATAAGAGCTGATTTGTTCTATGTCAAGAATGTCGTATTCCATAGACTTCTCCTCGATCTCTGGGCTAGAATACGGGGCATTCCGGTTTCTCTGAGCCGGGGTGACACAACCAATGACGGTTTCAAAGAAACTTATTCCTTAGGGTCGTCGAGATGTGGCAAGGCATGTGGCGGGAGGTCGGATCTGCCCACACTACATACAGCAGCGAGGAAGAAGGGGTCGGTGGCCCTCCCGCATAGGCACTGGGTGAAAGAGAAAAGCGCAGCCGGCAGTGGATTTCCTCCCTCGCCGAAGGCGATAGATTGAATGTTGCACCTCCTCCCCTTCCCGGTGCGACGGGATCCTGACGCCTCCTACGCCAGCTGTGAGGGGGTGAGTGAGACAGACGCCACAACGCAGTCTTGTTTAGATCTGGTGAAGAGGGTGAGAGACTGTGAATATAGCAAACCCTAGCAAAGGAACACTGAGCCTCCAGCGTGTGTATATATATGTAGTGCGACAAGAGTGTCGAGAGTGCAAACCCTAGCGAACAAGCGCTGAGGCACCAGCTTATATATATACTGTAGTATGGACTGAGCTCCAGTGCCTTAACTGCACCTGCTTTTGGCTATATGACAGGTGGGCCAGCCACATTTTGGGCCCACCTGTCATAAACCCAAAGGCAGGTGCACTAAAGTCAATGAAGCTGCGTCCATATAGTACTCGTTTATACCACTAATATATAGTGGAGTGGTTTTCTTATTCTCTCCATAACAATCATTTTAAATTGTGTAAGTATGAAATGAAATTCTTTATTTAATGTACCAGTGAAGAAAACTACTACTCCCTCTGTTTCCTAAATATTTGTCTTTCTAGAGATTTCAACAAATGACTATATATGGAGCAAAATGAGTGAATCTACACTGTAAAAAATGTCTATATACATCCGTATGTGGTAGTCCATTTCAAACCACTTGGAAGACAAATATTTAGGAACAGAGGGAGTACTTCTGATGAACTAACGATCCAAGCGTCCTGGTCGCACTTCCTGTCCTTCACGTGCGGTACACTACCCTCCCTTAAGTAAACAACCACACATGCACCAAATTATCGGAAACATGTGAGAGTGTGTACAAATAAAGAATTTTAATTTCAATTATCAGAAATGTTTGAGAGTATGTACAGTTTGCCCTCTGTAATAATTATGGTTTGTTGTGTTCGCCTAAACTTGGTCAAACTTTACAAAGTTTGACTTCAGTCAAATCTAATATGCTGAGTAAATAAAAATGGAGGGCTACTACGTCCATTCAGGTTTTTAGTCCAGACCATTTTTTAAATCAAAGTTAATACCTGGACAAATAAAATTACAGGGGAGTTGGAGAAAAAGTTGTGAGAAGGCTTAGAAATCAATACAAAACTTATGCTCTTAGTAACAACGTCGATCCTTCTTCGAGGAAACATTTGGTTCATAGCCAATTGTGTGATAAAATTGCACCAACGTGAAAGACGACTGCGTCTCCAACGCAACCAAGGTGAACTGACGAAGGATATCATCTTTGTGGGTAACAAGCAAATAGCACTGATGGAAGAAAACTTGTTTTTTCATTGAAAATCGATCAGCTTCACCAGACGACGCAACCATGAGGCGCAACCATGAGCATTGATAGGTCATCGTGGTGATGCATCATCGATTTGGCATCAAGTTTGGGTGAGGCACCTATGAAGTTCGACAAGTCCTCACTGTGGTCTGTTTCTTCTCAGTAATCAAGCTCGAGGAAGGAAGAACCACGTGTAGAGGACAGTGAGGCGGAACAACAATGGCCATCCAATTTTGTGCAGTTCCACTAAAATTGAGGAAGACATGCCCGGGTATGGAGATACGCATGGCTGTTTCCAAAAATATAAAAAAGGGATATAGTGTTGTTACTTTCTTTGACAAGACTAACAACGACATCTCAATTGTCAATAAGAATTATGAAAAGTACACCAACAAACAGAAGCATCATGATTATCTTGATGGGAACTAAACCAGGATACCCGAGAAAAAAAGCATTTCTTCATTTAACCAGTGATAGTATTCGATTAGCAGCAGCAATAGGAGCATATGGACACTGACCGCACAACCACCATGTACTTTTTGTCAAAACAACATGTATACCTCCACCGAGGTATAAATTAGGACAACTTTTCGAGTGGCATTTCCTCTATAATAGTAGGTGATGTTGGACCAGCCGACGAACCCTAGCTACTATACATGGGGAGCTGGGGAGTAGTCGCATAGAAGAAAACCCGCATGCAGCGACCAAGGGAGCTGGACTAGTACAAGAAGTTATACCTCAGGTGGGCGAGATGTCGCTTACGTGGGCGGGCGAGATCTGCCCACACGACGGTAGCGAACAAGGGCGCGGAGAACCATCGTCTGCGACAGCGCCGGCTCCGAGAGGACGGTGCGCATCGGCTTCCTCCATCGCCGACGGCAACAACGTCAACGCTGCACCTCCTCACCTCCTGCAGCGAACAGGATTCGACCGGATCTGTGAGCACCGGTGAGGAGAGAGATAGTATGGACACTATCATCTTGTTTTGATATGGAGAGGGTGAGAGAACGATACGTGATAAACTCTATCAAACAAGAGGCTATAATTGAGTAAAATATCTCTCCATAGCAATGGTTTTAAATAGAATACGCGCGTTCCCGGAAAAAAGAAACAAAAACTGGCGGACAATTTTTTAACATACCAAGAAAGAAAACTCGATCAAAAACAAGCCCCTGCTTCCAGATCGCGAGAGTCATCACACACACACACACACACATAGACATAGACATGCATATCCGTGTTTACGTAAAATTCCAGTTCCATCTCCATCTCCAATCATATTTGTCCAACTGGCACATTATTTACGTTGTTAATTATATACGCGACAATATTAACATACAACATCTCTTGTTTGCGGGCGTCTGGACTGCTGCCACGGCCGCTCCTGACCAACCCGAACCCTCTTCATGACCTGCGCGTGCTTCCCACCCGAAACGGTCAGTGCCGCATTCATGCCCGGCCAGACTGGACGTGACCTCTCACTGGCGCTGGCATTGAAGCGGCACGCTGGCCGAGAGAGCATCGCCCTATGCCGCTTCCTGGTGCACCGACTGCTCCGCGTTCAAAGGTCGCAATAGCCGGCCACAACATGCATGTAACAAGTTCTTGGGAGTCCGTGCTGCAGCTAGCTGTCCTCCCCCAACTAGTCAATCTCTTGTAGTAGTACTAGTCCTCCATGGCACGATCCTTCGACAAGCAGGCGGGAAAGTTATTGTATACTCGGTTTGCACTGAGTGGCATGCCGAGCAACCGTGGGGGGTCGAGTTGTGGAGGAGGGTGAGACATGAAAACGTGCTGCTGCTCCGGCTCTGCTACACTTCTGTCGACTGAATTGACTTTTAGGTCAGTCGATTTTCAGGGGGTGGCGGTGCTCGCCGGAGTTAAGGAAGAACCACCCCCAGCGGGGACGGGGGCTCGCCGGAGAGGTAACCCACTATCTATCTTAGGGTTCAGGGTGGGGTCGGGTGGCCTAGGGGGCTGGCCGGGGCGGCGGCGGACTGGCGGTGGGAGTTTTTTCGGGGCGGCGAGGCAGCACTGGGGCCGGCGGTTCGGCCGGTGGCGGCTGGCGGCTGAGGGGGTGCAGGTTAAAGATGAAGTGCAGGGCCTCCCTAAACTACATGTCAAGTGCCTCTCTTCTACCATTGCATTCAGTTTCGATGGTAACATTCAGATTCCCCAGTAAATTTTAGTTTCGACAGTTAAGTTCAGAGTCAACAGTTTTTACCTCATCTGTTGTAGTCAGGTGGTTTTTGATGATGTAAATTTTACATTTATTTTACATCATCTATTGGAGATGCTATTAGAATCCCTCTTGAGATTGATGAGGTCTGTCTTGTGCTGCTTTAGCCTTGACGTCATGTTCACCTCTTGGACTCCAAGTCAGGTCCAAATTAATGTTCAAACTTGAGTTATAAATTAGTTGTGGGGCACATATCGAGGAAGAAATGAATAGTATCTCTGTCTAATATCTGGTTCACCTAGCGTATGCCTATGTTGTTCATCTTGGGTGGGAAACAAATAGTAAAACAATCATCATATGTCTTTTTATTAAATTAAAGCTATCATCAGCCAACTATCATTATTTTTGGATCCATCCACTGGTTGTTACCATTACTCTAAATTTTTGCATGCTCTCCTTACATAATCTCACCATATTTTTTCGTATGCATGTCAGATATTATACACAGTCATGCTGAACATGTAGAGAAAAAGAGAAGAGTTTTGCGCGGCAATACAATGTCATCTAGACATCGCTCCATGGTGGGTTCAGTGGCAAACCATCCCCAACCCTCTCTAGATTGTAATCCAGAGGAAGATATCTGTTCTGAGGCAGATTCAAACGCCGCTGACCAATCCTATTTACCCCCCCCCCCAATGGGTTTGCTCTACCTTGGCATGATGATGTTAGTCATATCATGCATATGTTGCCTTGTAGTCCCTACTTTGGACCTCATATATGTCATCTGCTTAGTTTGGACATGTTCTGTAATGCCACCTGTTTAGTTTCTATATCATATATGGGAATTATGCAGTCTCATGTCTTTTAGCCAGCCATAATATATGTGAAATGTGCAATGCCATCCTGTTTAACGACGCATCATATATTTGAATGATATCTTGCCCATTCTTTCTTCATTACATTTCCATTTGTCAACAATGTTTATACATTAAACTACTCTTCCTGTGAATCAGCCATTTGGGTGGGAGATTGAAAAATCTGGAGTGAAAACAAGGCCTTCAGAGCAGACAGTGCTACATGTCGAAGCAGATCTCTTGTTGGGTCCCGATAGCTCCGCAGAGATGTATTCAGAGATTGATGACCAGTCCTATTCCCCCATCGAGGTGTATGCTCTAACTTGCCACAGTTATACTGCTCATAGCATGCATATGGTGTCTTGCATTGCATAGTTTAGACATCATATACACAATATTCAACACCATGTTCTTATTTCAGACATCATATTGAATGCCCTCTGTTTAGCATATAAATCACAGATGTGAATTAAATGATGCTATCCTGATTACTTATATAACATGTAGATGAATTATGTCATGCGATCCTGTTTAGTTATTCATCATATATTTCAATTATGTGATCCTATGCTATCCAGTTTAGATAGACATCATATATGTGAAATTATGTCATGCTATCCGTTTTAGTTAAACAATATACATGTCAACTATTTCAAGCCCTCTTTTTCCCACACTATCTATTGTATCTGTCCCTCATGCAATGTTTGTCCATTCAATTATGTTTCCTATTTATCAGCCATTTGAATTGGAGCGGGTGATGCCAGTATCTAGCGGACTAAAAACACGATCTTCAAATAAAACAGTGCTACCTCTTGGTGGAGATAGCACCCCGGTTGTACATGCATGAGAACAAGCCCTACCACACATAACCCAAACTCTCACAGATTGTACCCCTACTACGATGGACAGAGAACCAGCTTCACCAAAGCTAACCCCTTCCCAACAGATAGTAACCCAGTTCTTGTTGACACAACACCATCTCCACCACAGAGCTCCCAAACAAGAGAAGTTAGTAAGGCAGCTCCAGTGCCTAATGGGCTAGTACTACCACGGCGAACCCCAACTCCACCAGTTAGTAGGCCTATTCGTATGGAGGAAGCACAACCAGCTAGTCGTAGTTTAGCATCTATCGCATTTGATGTTGTTAAATCGTATGTGTGTATCTTCCCATCTTGGAAATATTATACTGAAGATGAAGGAAAATGCCAGTTGCAGGTGGTTGTCCAAGAGTTATGTGTAAGTAATGTTATTCATGGAAATTACTTTGCTTTGTCCCATACATCCTACAATCATGATGGTTATAATACATCAAATTTTCCGATTTTTCTCTATAGAGAAGGACCGATTTGGAAACTCAGGATGAGGTAACCTGTGCTAATACCTCTGCTATCTTTAAGAATGCTTGCTGGCAGTATCGGAATTACCTGAAGAAAATGTACTTCACCAGCAAAGAAACTCATCAAATTCCCTTACGTTCTCCTGAGACACATTTACTGGACGATGACTGGGAATGCCTTGTTCTGTACTGGTCCCGTACCAAGAATGTGGTGAGGTCTATGAGCTCATTTTCTATTTTAAGTACTATATTCTTGCGTCTTACTTTACTCTGTTCATATAGAACAAGTGCCTAAACCTGAAGAACAACTGTTCTAATTTAAGATTCCATTGCTATCATAGTTCAAAAAAGCGCTAGGCGTTAATTGTGTGTTTTGCCACCGCCTTGCGCTTTACTGACCAAAGCGCATGCTTATGCGCAGTTATGCATAGATTAAGCGTAGTTATGCGCAATGCGTTTTGCCAACGCCTAGAGCCTATGCGTGCTTAAGCGTTCGCTGAGGCGTGCCTTTTTTAACTATGATTGCTATCGTGCATACTGAAGGATCCAATCGGAACTCCAATGGCACAGTAGGTATGTTCACGCATGTTTCTTTAATAGGTTTGCTCCTATAAATAGCTCTATTGATTTCAATTTCAATTGTGTATACAGTTAACTTCTCATATCATTCACATTACTAGCATTACAACATAGCCAATAGTGTTGTTGTACATGTAGACCCGTGGTACCCATCTGAAATCATGTTGTGCCATGTAGTTTCCCACGCTTTGTATTCTTTCACTTCTACTTTCTCTTGAATTGATAGGATTTGAACTATGTCTCTATTTTGATTTGGCAAGACAATGTAGTGACCATAGGACATAGATATATGTTTGTTTGATGCTTTTGTTATGTACTAGTACTTGGCAATAGAAGACTTCGTAGTTTAATCCTATCCACCTCAGTAATGAACTGGTTCACCGAAATGAGTTTCATATACTAGTACATGCTAAACCTGTTATGTGTCTTCTTGTTTCTTCTTTTAGAATGCTGACAGAATATTGAGGAAGAGTGCCTTATTAAGCAATGGTAAAGGAAGTAATGTAGATAAGGTTTAGGATAGTGACACATCCTTGTTGGTCTCCAACAAAGCTGATAAAACAGCTAAGGAAGACTATCTCGAAGATAGTGAGACAACCCCAAAGTCCTGTCTTGGTTTAGTGTTCGAGTTACCGGCCACTACCGCTTGCACAAGCTATTCAAACTCACTGTCTAAATCAGCTCGGTTTATTGGGACTCAACTACAAGCTGAAAGACATCAATCAGCTGGTGTGGCACCCAGAACCCCCCGTATTCCAGCCCAGAGATCGAGGAGAAGTCTCTGGAATACGGCACTGCTTGACATAGAACAAATAAGCTCTTATTATAAGAATAATAATACAAGGGTCTGATGTTACAAAAAAGCACATCAGCACGACGACACGACGCCTGCGATACTACACTTGCTCTATCCTAGCAGCAGAACAACTCGCAGCGGCGGGATACTTCTAGCAGCGGAACCACAACGAAGGTGGTGAACTCCACTCCGCAGGGACTCTGGCTGGGATGCGATCTAGCGCGCACGCACGGCAACCTTGACAAGCAATCAAGCAATCATGGCAGCACCTGCAATCTGGCATGACACGCCAGGTCAGTACATTGAATGTACTTGCAAGCTCACAACAACCATAACATCAAGGCAAGACAATAACATAGTGTTTAACAGGTTAATTAAATTAACAACTATTATGATGAAACAACTACTAAAGATGGTATGAAACTGATACAATACTGATAAATCACCATCTCAGATCTCCATAACCATTTCTCTCTTGGCTAACCGGCCAAACAATATACCATCTCGATCACCTCATGATCCAAACCAAACGGTGATCATTCCGGTGATCACTACCACGACCAACACTTGGTCTCAACTGTGATCCTTCCGGCGATCACTACCATGACAAACACTTGGTCTCCCACATCATCATGAACATCCTGCCAATCTGTACTGCTCAACATATCAACATATGAATATATCAGCTATAAGTCATTCCGTCATGTGAGTGTTGATCGAACGATGTGACCTAGTACAAACCCTTGCCCATGACCGAGGATGAGGCTATCGATAGATTTAAATACACACTCTGCAGAGTAGCGCACTTTACCCACACCATGGAACCCATGGCCTCACACTACCATTTGGGTGGACCAACGACGTTTCGACAAAACCGATCTACTGCCATGACACTCTCCCGGCCACTCCGACCCACTCCCAACTGCGCTAGTCCAGGGTGGCCCCGTGTCAACCAAACACACAACAACCACCGTTGTGGCCAAAATGTCCGTCACGGGGATCGTGCACATAACAACAACAACGGGCACATAAGGCTTATGTCGCCTACCTGATCAGCATAGTGCGTGCCCAAAACCTTCCCTAGTTGGAGGCATCGGCGAGAGGCATGACAGTAGATTGCATTAGGGCCTTCCCATAAAGGTAAATGTGGTTGCATTGGAAAAGCCCGGTTTGGTGGCACCTGAACAACTTAATGACGGAATTTAACCCCAAAATATAATAGTAAAGAATGATACACCGATATCACCTATCAACCTATAATCCAAGTCATAGCAATATCCAACAAATAATCCAAAGCTTAATATCATCATACCAAAATACTCCGAGGACAGTATAACACTACTATCATGATGAACCCAAGAATAATACTAGTACTACTCAAATAACTATCCAGCTATGATCCACATGCAAGCAACATCTCCATCATCGTATTCCATAACATAATATCAACTAGCATCATGATGAAAAATAACACTAGCCACTAATAATCCAAAGGCAACATGATATTCAAAGTAGTGCTCTAAGATAATAACAGATACCATCATGACAATAATCATACTAGCCACTAAGAATCCAAAGTCAACATGTCATCCACATAATCATCAAAATATAAGGCCTAGAACAACAAGCAGTATCATGGCAATATCAACATCAAAACAATACTCCGAGTCATGCCATGAACACATCATACATAGCTAATACAATGTTTTAAACAAGTTCAAATAAATAAACGATGTCACTACATGGCAATCATGCAAATGGAGGCTGTGGCTTGCATGCGGTGGTAGAAATCAACGAGAACAAGTGCGAGAAGCTCG
Organism: Triticum dicoccoides; assembly: GCF_002162155.2. Classification (NCBI taxonomy): domain Eukaryota; kingdom Viridiplantae; phylum Streptophyta; class Magnoliopsida; order Poales; family Poaceae; genus Triticum; species Triticum dicoccoides. The sequence continues at coordinate 171,850,867 of NC_041380.1, forward strand.
GGGAAAGAATCGCCAGAAAACGTTCTCTCTCGGAGGGGCTGAATAAGGAAGGGGCAAAATGTTCATTTTCAGAATGTTAAAACACGGTGAAAATGATTCCATTGGAGCGGGCTCGATGAAACAAAGAAGTGGGCTTTGGAATCACCTCATTTGGAGTTAGGAGCAAAAAGATATGATAGTTTTTCTGCCAGGGACCTATTTGTAATGAAATCATCACAAACAAGTCCTCAGTAGGAAAAACAGAACGCGCCTTCTCAGGAAATACATTTTCCAGAAAGGAAAGCATATTTTGGCTTGAAGAAGAAGCAGAATGCGCTTTTGATAAGTGAAGGCGTACTTCGTGGAGTATGTCTCCACTTATCCAGCATGGCGGTGGCGGGGCCGGGCGCTGGGTCGATGACGCGTGGGGCCTGCCGCATCTTCTCTCTCCTCCCATGCCTGCCCCTCCTCTCCTCGACAGAACGCCGGGCAAGGGCGCGGCCGCCGCTGGGCACGGCGACTCCGGCCATCTCCGGCCAAGGAGAGGGCACCGGTGGCCTCGGGATGGAGGCCCACACCCATCCAGGAACTACACGCGCTCCGGGGAGGGCTGCTGCGGTGGCAACCATCGGAGGTAGAGAGCAACGGCGGCGGACCATCTCGGTGGTGCGCGGCTATGCTGGATCTAGAGAGAAACGGAGAGGGTGGTGAGATTCGGCGGGGTAAGGTTGGTCTACTGGTGGACGAGAAATGAGGAGAGGGGCTTCGGCTTGAGCCAATCGAGGACGAGACCCGAGGCGGCCATGGCAGTAATGGTGGTCGTGGAGGGAGACTCGAGCTTGGGGAAGTGGTTAGGGAGTCGTGGGGGAGTGGGTAGAGGTCGCTGGTGAGGACAAACGCACCCGGGACGGGCTTATATTGCCGCGGGGCGAGGAGGCCGAGCTGGCGTCGCCGTGGACGCGTGGCCGCGCTCATGAACTTGGAGGCAGGCGACGAGGGAGGCACAGTGGAGTCTCTTATGAGGCAGAGGCGACCAAGGGAGCACAGGGAGGATGACGACGGCGACGAGCAGGGCCAAATAGAGCACTGTGAGCGTCAGTGAGCGTCGGTGAGGGGTTTTACTGAGAGGGAGAGAGGTCCAGGAGGACGGCGACAACGTGGTAAAACTCTTGGAAACGCTCACGCACGCGAAGACGACGAGAGGAGGAGGGTGTCGAGCACAAACAACCACTGGACACGGACATTGCACACAGAGCGCGTGCACCGGCACGCCATTGTCATGGTCACCATGTGCACTGTTTTGTAGTGGGGGAGAGGGGCTGGAACGGGTTGTCTAGTGTGTAGTCCATCCAGTGGAGGTATCAACTATAGTGGTAGATCGATTTAAATTGCTATGGTTAACTGGTAACCACCCTCTGAACTTTATTGCAGTAAACTTGAGTGAACACTGGTGATCAACAGGGATTTTACTGGCCCCAAAGAGTTTGTCTGGGGTGATTAACTAATGAAGGACTATGATCCTGGAGGTTTTGAGGCATAACGGGGCACAAACTAAGATAGTTGCTTTGTAACTCACGTTATGGGTCCAGAATCAAGATTTGGATGATGCACTCACATCGAGTAACCACTTGACTTGAGGTAAAACATGACAGGGCTTAGTGATTTAGCCAGACAAAGGTGCTATAAAAATTTCTTACCCATTGGTTTTACCAAAATGGTACTTCCTTCACAACTATCCCCTCTGTGCAGAAACTTGCAAAAATTATAGGGAAATATTGGCTTGATGAAATGGTGCCACATTTGGTGGAGAGAACTTATTTGGGTAGGAGAATGCTCTGGCAAATCTTCAGGCAAAATGAAGCAATATAAAATATACTTGGTTCACAACCTGAAAATATTAACAGAATCAAATATTGATAGAATATTGGGCGGGGCTAAATTTTGGAGGAGAGCAATGATATGAGCACAAGAAGAGGCGTGAAAAATTTCAACTCATTTGGCTAAACCTAGCTAGCACTTCCTTCACAAAGGCTTCCCTCATACAGGAACTTTGAAAAATCACTGAGGAAGTTTGGCTAGGCAAATAACGTTGAATTTTGGCACAAGGAAATTATTTGGATGAGATATCATGCCCAAAAAGTTTGGGGGCAAATGGGAAAGGATAAATAGCACTTGCTTCACAATGTGCCATTTAGGACAGAATAGGAAATGAATTTATTGACCATGATGGTAAACATGGCCAATTAAATATTTTGCCAAATTTGATGAAGATATGACCCAAAAAATTTATAAGAACTTTTTGGGGATTTTTGGATGGACAGAAATATAGGTTGCCTCACAACCTAGGGCAGATAGGGTTATTCCTTTAATAGGAAAAGGAATTTTCCCTAGAAAAGAAATTAGGGTTTGGTCAAGCAGTGGAGTGACATGATCTTGGCATAGTTTTTTGGATGATGAGCCACTTGGGAGAGGAAATGAAGATGATTTCCCCGGTGACAAGGCCACATAACCACTCCAAAAACAAAAACAGAGCAAAAACCAAAATCAAAAAGAGAAAGAAAAGTGGCAAAATCCAGGTTGTTACAACTCTTACGCCCTTAAAGAAATCTCGTCCTTGAGATTTAGTTGCTCAGGGAACAAGAATGACTTTAGGACACCGTTTCCAAATCGGGGATCCTTTTTCCCTTTTTTATTGCTTCACTTTTCCCCAAATCCTGACAGGTCTTTGCTCATATACCAATTTATTTTTACTGACGTTGATTCCCCATACCTGTGGTGGTATCCAATGGATCAGAGCATAAATTTTTCCTTCGATCATGAAAACCCTTTTACTTCTGTCATGCAGTTGCTTCAAATAAATGCAAGCCTTCTGGGTTCAATAAATGCTTAGAATTAATCAAGACCATCTTCTGACGGGATCTGACTGCTCATAGGTGGTACTGTTTTTTTGATTTATTTCTTTGGCTCGAGCGTGAGATATGAACCAAAGATCTGACTGCCTTTTTTCATGAGCAGTATAAGGGTGTGTGGAGTTATAGATATATCATACCTTTAATATTATCATCTTGAGACATTGCCCGACAGGGGGCTGACGGCCAAATGCTTTTCCTGACTGACTGACCATGTACTTGATTTCATCGGTGAGTATACCGGTTCTGAGCTGATTATTCGGTTTTTGACCTTCTCATTTTGTTGGTATACCTATTTGGATTTTCCGTATTAACAATTTCTAGCGGGTTAGCGAGGTATGAGATCCTTGAAAAACAGAGTAGGCCACTGAGAGTATGCCTTTGTGGATCCATATGGAATTATGGCCTCCAACTGACTTGGGGTATCCGGACCCTGATGGTCGTGTAAAATCACCATACCTTTGTTGTCAGTCTCACCCTTTAGTGGTCATGATTTTCTTTGTCAGGATACCTTACTGAAATAACCTGGCCACAACTATCCTTGATTCTTCGTATGACCATAGACGAGATTAGTGCAATATTTTTGACATTATTCATGGTGCCTATTTTCTGACCTCGGTCCGCACAAATATGAAATATGTTCGGGGCTTGTAGCTATACAGAGCTCTTTGTTGAGGCCAACCATATAAGAGGGTGACAAGGTTTCATGATATCACCTTGTCTGGTGCGGGAATAATGACCTTGATGACAATTGTCAAGACTGTTGATTTGGTGATGTCATCCCCAGATCTTGTCAATTCTTATAATTCATGAGATGTATCTCTACTTATCTTCCTTTGCATGATTCATGAGGCTATGGGATCCGTACTTTCCTTAGGTATATCTGTTGGATCCTTGCCGTACCTCGTAAGAATGACTGATATGATTGGGGATGCATGCTCACCATATGTGTAAGAATCATATGAAACCGAACACTTGATCCTTGAGGTAGGCATATGTCCTGATGCATATTCTCCAAGGATGGTGCAATATTGTGATACTGGCACGGACTAAGTGGCTTACAAGAGAAGCCATGTGAATAGCTTGCTGAGGAAGACTAGTTAGCTTATGCTCAAATCTTTTGTCTAGGTATCGTGTTGAAGAAGGCTCTATAGCTTACACACGAAGCTTGGTCTGATTATTGTGCTCGAGAAGCCTTAGTTCCATACTTGAGAAGTTTCTCCTCGAGTTTGCTAGTGGAGTGACATGATCTTGGAATTTTTTTTAGGATGATGAGCCACTTGGGAGAGGAAATGAAGATGATTTCCCAGGTGACAAGGCCACAGAACCACTCCAAAAAGAAAAACATAGCAAAACCCAATAATTAAAAAAGAGAAAAAAAGTGCCAAAATCCAGGCTGTTATAGCTGGGCTGCGACAAGAAGTGGAAGGACTGCGGAAGTCCGTGGAGCATTCAGATGCATACTTTCTGGTGCAACAACAAGCGTTGGAGGATTTTAGCACCAAACAGGACAAAGCTAATAAGCTTGCTAAACTTATTGCCAGCATGGTGGATACCCAGGATAATGTTTCTTATGCTCTTCTGAAGTTGTTTCAGTTATGCTCTTGTTTTGCTGCCCCATTTATTTGCACTGGTGGCCAATTTTGACGGCCAGTGTATGTAATATGCTGGTTTGTTCCCTATATTTGCATTGGTGGCGAACTTTGATCCCAAGTGGATGTAATATGTGTAATAGCGGTAATAGGCTAGCGTTAATTGCTTGCTTATTTATTTCATTATTGTCTTATTTAGTTGTTTGCTTGTAGTCACTGTAGTTCTTTTTCTGTGTTTTTCCAGTGGCCAGAATAACCTATTTTTGGAAACTAGGACAGAATAATCATGGCAATACACGGACTATTGTAACCATGGGCCTCCTGCGGGCCGTATGATCCATGGGCCTTCTACGGGCCGTAGGATCCATTGGCCTTCTATACGGGCCATAGGATCCATGGGCCTTCTATGGGCCGTAGGATCCATGGGCCTTCTATGGGCCGTACAATCCATGGGCCTTTTACGGGCCGTAGGATCCATGGGCCTTCTACAGGGCGTATCATCATTTTGCCAATCATGGGTCGTACTATTCGTGGACCATAACGGGCCGTTAATAGGCCGTATTTGATAACTCTATGAAAACAGCCCAACATGTGTTTTTGACATGAAAACGGCCCAATGTATTAACGGGCCACAAACGGGCCAACTGTAACCACAGGCTGAATTTGGCCGACAAGCAGAAAATGACAGTAACGAGCCGTAAGTAACCGAATGCTGGAAATGAGCCCAAGAATGAATGGGCCCTAAGAAGGCCGAAAGATAATCTGGGCTGGAAACGGCCCAATGGAACAATGGGCCGTTAGTGCGTATGAAGTGATACAATGTTCATTACTAGCCAGTTTCACCACGGGCCGTTCATGGGCCAAGAGTTACAAAGGGCCGGAAGTTAAAATGGGCTAGAATCATATTGGACGGCCCACATGACGGTACTAGGCCTAATTCGGAGAGGTCATAACGGGCCCTGGGTTAGCGGGTTGTAAATGGGCTATATGTGAACAGACCATTAACAGGCTTTCCGTGGGCCGGCCCGCCACCTTTTGACCAAGTCAAACGGGCCGGCCTTTTCATAGAAATGGGCCTCTCTTGGGTCGTGCCCCGTGTCGACGTATCATAGGCGCCTTGGTTCGAATGAGTGGATGACATCTGTCCCAACGGTGAGCCGGCACGTGTTTCCTCCAGCCAATGATGATTTTACACGTGGAACATCCCCATTGGTCAGGGCTGTTAACGGGTTATCAGATCCAAAACATGACCCGATAGCTTAACGACATTCTATTACGCTGGATGGCACGTGTCGGTCACCCTTGATGAAAGCACTTCTGTGACGCGCGATTTATTGTCATGGAAGTGGACACTTCCGTGATGATAATTTTGGTATTGTCATGGAACACTTCTATGACAACACAGGTATGACTATCTTGATTCTCTCATAAAATCGTCATGGATGTACATGCATGACGAAAAACATGACCTAGTGTGACAAACACGTATTATCACGAAAGTGTAATTTTTTTGTAGTGCAAGGTCAAGAACGTGAAGCACAAGGGAGTGGTCGTACTCGCAGCAGAGCTAGACACAAAGCGCGGCTGGGACCTCCCCGAGTCGTCCAAGGGTAGCCTTACATTCTGTGCCTTCCACAATGTGCATAGCCAAAACACCAGCGATTGTCAACAGCTCAGGGCCATTCGAGATGGACGCTTCAGTCGATGCCCCGAGCGCAACGACCGGGCTATGGCCGAGGAGGAGGATGAGGAGAAGGACGCTAGGACGACCGCTGTCGGCACCCCGATTCTAAGTCACACCGATCTAGCCTGTAACACCTCATATCACTTTGAGACCTCATGCACGGTATTCCCATGGGTGTCGCCTTACCATGGCCCGGGACCATTTGCGCCTTTTGGCTCACGTATATGATAGTATCGCTAGCATCCATATGACAGAGAACCCGGGCCGACATGGCTAGTCGTGAACCCAAAGCGGTGCTAACCTATGGGGACAGGCATACATGAATCACATCGAGCATCTCGGTCAACAGCATATGAATCCGGGCTGTAGTACTGGGCTAACAGGACTCCGGGGAACCAGGGCTGTAGCAGGCTAGGAAGGACTCCGGAAGTCACCGCGTGACATTTCCCCGAAGGGACAGACATAGGAACGAAGTGGAACACATGCCGGCCAGTCAAGTGTTCTGAGCAGTAGTGCTGGGCTAGCAGGACTACTATGGCTCAAGGAAGCACCAGACTACATTTCCCCATAAGAGAGGCTGCCAAGGATAAACAACTAGATTGTCGGATCCCACACAAAGCAATACACGTCACACGTACGCATAACATGCAAGTATGTGCTGTACAACATGGCATCACAACATAACGCAACTCATATAGATAAAGGCTCAGAAGAGCCACATAGCATCAATACAAACAGGGGTCACATGACCCATCATTCAGAGCATACAAGCAACGGAAGCATTACATGTCTGAGTACAGACAACTACAAAAGAAAAAGGCCGAGAAGCCTGACTATCTACAAGTCCCTCCAAGGTACAAGATCGTAGCTTAGGTAACAAGCTACTCGTCGAAGTCCAAGCGGTACTACTAGTGAGACAGATGTCTCACCTGAAAAACATAAATAAAGAAAACATGAGTACAAAGGTACTCAGCAAGACTTACATCAGATCCTATCATACATGCATTTGTATCAAGAAGGTAATGTGGGGTTTAGTTGCAGCAAGCCATCTTTGACTCAGTGGCTATCCTGTTCTACGACAATGAGAAACTTCTTTGAGGTGAGGCAGCGCACACGAGTCCACTAATCACCACATCAATACACTACTATGGATTCATCCCCGTCTCTTCTACGAGAAGGCCATCCATAGCACTCACACTTGTCTTGAGCATTTTAGAGTATCCACTTTAAGTTGTCTATGTACCACGTAAGCATCCAAGAAGTCCATAACCGAGGACACGGCTATTCGAATAGATCATGATAACCTTGCAGGGGTGTACTTCTTCACACACGCTCTCACCACTTATCACCATATACACTTCATGTATCTCGGCAACCTTCAAGTGGTAGCCTGGCGAGGGTGTCGGCCACGACCTAACTAACCACACAAGACTCTAGTCCAGGTTTATCGCCTATTCGGGTTCCATCCGCAAGGAGATCCGGCCGGGGTGTCGCTCACGGCCCCAAACGATGTGTACAGGGTTCCTGAGCCCACCATCCGGGTGCCACTCGGTACACCGGGCCACGGTGCCTAGTCTGTCCCAAGTCCACCCTGCCAGGTAGTAGCTAGTCATTGGACAACTTACACAGAACTCAGTTCTTAAGGAGGGTCCCAATGAGACAACCCACCATGTACTCCTACATGGCCTCTCACTGCTACCTTTACCAAATCGTGTTCACACGCTTAACTCTCAGCACCAGAACATGTCATAACACTCCAATTCATTCCCGATGAATCAGACCTGACACAACTCTAAGCAATAGCAGGCATGGCATGGTAGAAGCATAACATGGCTCAATCAACTCCTACACATGCTAGTGGGTTTCAACTATTTACTGTGGCAATGACAGGTCATCCAGAGGAATGGGTTCAACTACCGCAGCATAAAGTAGCAGTTGAATCATTGTTGTTGTAATGAAATAAAAGAGAGCAGGAGCGAGAGAGTGGGATTGTATCGGAATGAACGAGGGGGTTTGCTTGCCTGGTAGCTCAACGGAGGGGGCACTGCTCCACTGATAGGTACTCTCGAACACTTTCCGGAGCAGGACCTATCGAGAAGGAACGGTGTCAGAAATCAAACACAAGCATATGCAACATTATGATGCATGAACATGGCATGAGTATGTGATGTTGTTTGAGTTAATGCATCTAGCATTTATTTGGTTGAAGTCCATTTGAACCAAGGGTTCAAATACAACTCCAAATTAAGTTCTTAAATATGCCATAAGTGTGTTTTCATATATACAACATGTATAGATGGTTTGTCATGCATGAAAATGGTACAGATGGATAGATTGAATTTTTCTGATAATTTTTCATATATAAATTATTTCAATCTGTCCTACGGTTGAATTTCTATGAATTTTTGAAGTTTATATCATTTTCTGGAATTTCCTGATTTATTTTTAAACCAGAAAATGATATATTGCGTCAGCAGGTCAAAGGTGGCTGACCAGGTCAAACCTGACGTGTGGGGTCCACACGTCAGTGTCTGTGGCTAATCCTAATTAAATTAAACCTAAACTGGCTTAGTTAATGGGGTTGGGCCCACGCGTTAGTGACCCAATTACTTAACAGGGTTAAATTAGTTGTTAAACTAATCCTAACTAAAAATTAATATAGCCGGGCCCCACATGTCAGCGACCCACGGGAGGTCAAACCTCCTGGTCAGCGGGGTCAAAACCCGCTGGCGGCTTGACGCCAGCGAGCCAGACGCGGCGGAGGGCCTCGGATTCGTCGCTCCAGCGACCATTCGGGCGGCGGAGACCACCTATGTGAAGCCCAGGCTCGCGCGCATCCAGTGGGACACGCGGAAGACCGTGGGGTGGTCGGAGCTTGCCGGAGCGAAGCTCGCGGCGGCGGCCGAAGCTCGGCTCAAGCGGTAGAGGGGCTAGAGGGTGCCGGAGAGGCAGGGAAGAGGGGGCTTCGACAGCGGGGCTCACAGCGGATCCAACGGCGGGGTCGGCGAGCTCGGGGAAGGCTCGGTGTAGCCGGAACGTCGCCCGCGATCTCGGGTGGCTGACGAAGAAGACGACGGCGGTCAAGACGATACGGGGCGCCCGGAGTTTCCTGGCTTGACGGAGAGGACGAGGAAGGTGGCGTGGAGCTTGTGGGCACGTCGGAGGGGCGAGGCCGGGGCGGTGGCTACGGCTATGATGAACGGCGGTGACGGCAGCGTTCGGGCACGGTGAGAGAGAGCGAGGGAAAGGAGAGAATGGGCACGGGAGAGTGAGGGGGAAACGAGGCGTCGTGGCGACGTCCAGGGAGGCCAGAGCGACGAGGAGGGGAAGCAGGAGGTGGTGGGGAGACGTGGCCACGGCCGGCTGGCGCGGCCACGCAGCAGCTCCTACTGGCAGGAGCTTGAGGAAGCTCCTGGCAGTTGGGCTGGGCCGGCCTGCTGGGCCGCTGGCCAGGCCAGGCTGCATAGGGGCTGCAGGTAAGTATTTCCCTTACTTTGTTTTCTTTTCTAATTTTCTGACATTTGTTTTGATTTGATAAAAAGACCAAATCATTTTATTTAATTCTGACAATTTTTGTAGGGACCTAAGGGATTATTCCAAAGCCCCTCACCAAAAATTCAGAATTTTTGGACATATATAAAATATATAACATATATATCCAATGCAAATAAATATTGGATTAATTCCAAATGCCCAAAATAAATACTTATGAGATCCTAAAAATATTGGTTTGATTTTTATCTCTGTCCAATATTTTCAGAGAGCAACATGAACATTTTCTTGGACCTTTTTAGAGCAATTTTTTTGTATCTGGGTTATTTCCAAAAATGATTTATGAGGGTTTCACAATCCCCATTTCAAAGTTAAATGAAATTTAAACATGATGCACACATGACTAGCTAGCCTAGGTCATACCAGAACTAGGGATGTGACAACTCGCCCCCACTCGAAGAAATCTCGTCCCGAGATTCAAGAGTCGGCGGGAAGAAAGCGGGGTACTCAAGTCGAAGACGATCTTCACGCTCCCAAGTAGTTTCTCTCTCGGAATGATGAGACAACTGAACCTTGAGAAACTTGATGTTATGACGTCGAGTGACACGCTCTGCTTGTTCAAGGATGCGAACAGGGTACTCTCGATATGTGAGGTTATCTTGGAGATCAAGCGTTTCATGGTCCACTCCGCGGATGGGATCCGAGAAGCAACGCCTGAATTGGGAGACGTGGAAGACATCATGAACTCGAGAAAGAAGTGGTGGTAGTTCCAACTGGTAGGCAACCTCTCCTCGTTTAGCGAGAATGAGAAAGGGACCAATGTAACGAGGAGCCAACTTGCCCTTGATACCGAATCGATGGGTACCCTTCAAAGGGGTAACCCGACGGTAAGCTTTGTCGCCAATTTCATAAGCCACTTCTTATGACTACGGTCATACTGGCTCTTTCGATGAGATTGGGCTGTTTTTAAATTCTCACGAATGATGCGAACTTGCTCTTCTGCCTCCTGGAGCATATCTGGTCCAAAGAATTGTCTTTCACCGGTTTCTGACCAGTTCAAAGGTGTTCGACATCTTCGTCCATACAGAACCTCGAAAGCAGCTTTCTTGAGGCTAGATTGGTAGCTGTTGTTATAAGCAAACTTGGCGAAGGGAAGACACTTCTCCCAATCCATACCGAATGAGATAACACAAGCTCTAAGCATGTCTTCAAGAATCTGGTTGACCCTTTCCACCTGACCACTTGATTGAGGGTGGAAAGCGGTACTGAAGGAAAGATGGGTGCCCATGGCAGTTTGGAAACTCTCCCAGAAATGAGAAGTGAAAAGACTACCACGGTCTGAATTGATCTCTAGTTGAACACCATGAAGTGACACTATTCGAGAAATATATAAGTCAGCGAGCCGACTAGCAGTGATATTCTCTCGAACAAGTAGGAAGTGAGCCACTGTGGAAAGACGATCAATGACTACGAAGATAGCGTTATTCCCTTTCTTGGTCCTGGGAAAGCCGGTGATGAAGTCCATACCAACTTTATCCCATTTCCACTCAGGAATAGCTAAAGGTTGAAGGGTGCCAGTAGGCCTTTGATGCTCTGCCTTAACGCAACGACAAACGTCACAGTTAGCAATAAACTGAGCAATTTCTCTCTTCATCCTAGTCCACCAGAACCTCTGGTGTAGGTCCTGATACATCTTAGTACTACCGGGATGAATCGTGAGAGGAGATTCATGAGCCTCCTTAAGGATTAATTGTCGAAGATGTTGATTCTTGGGAACCACCAAGCGACTCTCAAAGAAAACAACACCACGATCATCTATAGAGAAACTACCACCAACTCCTTTGTTAATGTTTCTCTTGATCCGGGAAATTCCCTTATCCTGCTTCTGAGCAGAGATGATTTGATCCACAAGAGTAGGTTTCACCACCAAGGTAGAAAGGAATCCATGAGGAGCAACGTGGAGGTTAAGCTTACATAATTCCTCATGGAGAAGTGGTTGGCCCTACTACAACATGATATTGTTGCAATAGGACTTACAACTTAGCGCATCAGCCATGACATTCCCCTTGCCTGGGGTGTAGGTAATCCCTAAGTCGTAATCTGAGATCAACTCCAGCCAACGTCTTTGCCTAAGGTTCAAATCTGGTTGGGTGAAGATATATTTGAGACTCTGGTGATCGGTGTAAATCTCGCAACGTTTACCAAGAAGGTAATGTCTCCATGTCTTAAGTGCATAGACTACGGCTGCAAGCTCTAGATCATGTGTAGGATAATTATCCTCATGTGGATCCAACTGTCGAGATGCATAGGCAATCACATGGCGATCCTGCATAAGAATGCAACCTAGTCCCTGTCGTGAGGCATCACAATAGATAACAAAGTCCTTAGTGAAATCCGGTGGCACAAGTATGGGAGCAGAAGTCAGGCGTCTTTTCAGTTCCAGAAAACTGTGCTCACACTGTGGGGACCACTCAAACTTTTTATCTTGCTTGAGAAGTTCCGTGAGTGGTTTGGCCACCTTGGAGAAGTTCTCAACGAATCGGCGACAATAACTGGCTAGACCAAGGAAGCTCCCAACTTGCTTAACTGTTTCAGGCAGAGTCCAATCAAGAACGTCCTGAACTCTCTCGGGATTGACGGCAATGCCCTTACCAGATATCACATGTCCTAGGTAGGTCACTTCTGGCAACCAAAATTCGCACTTGGAGAACTTGGCATAAAGACGGTGCTCTCTGAGTTTTCCTAGCACAAGTCTAAGATGTTCGGCATGCTCTTCCTCGTTCTTCGAGTAAACAACGATATCATCGAGGAAAACCACGATGAACTTATCTAAGTACTCCATGAAGGTCGAGTTCATCAAGCGGGAGAATGTAGCTGGAGCATTAGTTAGACCAAAGGACATGACGGTGTACTCATACTGGCCATAACGAGTGACAAAAGCCGTTTTAGGAATGTCCCCGTTTCTGATCTCGATTTGGTGGTAGCCTAACCTCATATCCATCTTGGAAAAGACTGAGGATCCATCGAGCTGATCATATAGGTCGTTGATCCTGGGGAGCGGATACTTGTTCTTTATTGTGACCAAATTAGCGGGACGATAATCTACAACCATCCGGTCCGTACCATCCTTCTTCTTGACGAAGAGAACGGGGCAAGCCCAGGGAGAAGAACTAGGATGGATGAAACCCTTTTGCAAGGATTCATCGAGTTGTTTCTTAAGCTCGGCTAGCTCTAAGGGTGCCATCTTGTAAGGTCTCCTAGAAATTGCGGCGGTTCCTAGGATAAGATCACGACGCAACTTGGGGTTGAGACCCTTCCGGAACCTAACTTGCTTCTTGGCGTCCGTGGACACTTCTTCTGTAGCATAGCGGGCAAGGTTCTCAAATTCTCTACTGTAAGCATCAACAGCCATCTTACCCTGTGTGAAACTATAGAACTCTTCTCTCTTGCGGTCAATGAGGGCTTGAGGAATGTGATGCTCGCGAAAAGCCTCAATGAAATCTCTCCAGGTGGTTTTCTGGCCAGCTGGAAGCATAGCCTCATAGCTCTGCCACCAAATACTAGCAGGACCTTCCAGATGATAAGCAGCGTAGGTGACCTTGTCACTTTCAGCTAAGTTCGTAGAACGCAGCTTGTGTGTGATACTACGGAGCCAGTCATCTGCATCGAGTGGTTCAATGGAATGATGGAAGGTAGGTGATTTCAGACCAATGAAATCATAGATGGACGCTGACTCTTTGCACCGGGGTGCGGTGTTCTCCTCGATACGTGCTAACAAGAGGTTAGACTCATGCTTGTTCCTCTCCATCTCTAACATGAACTCTGCCAATGAAGACTGGTCGGGAGGATCCTCATCCCTACCATCTCCGTGGTTCCGGCTGCGGGCAACAGAACTTCGGTTAACCGGCAACATCCTGAAGAACCAACCAAGGAAACAAGGATGGATTCAGCATCATGATAAGGATGTAGAATATAGTACGAGGAAAAATACTATCTCTTGAACTCCTAGGACAATTCCGGCAGCATAACGGCAGTAAAATGCTCGAAATGAGACATTCTGCAAAAGATGGAGTAGCACCATACTCAACATCATCACTCAAGGTTCTGGGATATTGCTAAATAGGTTCTGGGATATGGCTCAGACCAACCATACTTTAGAGACTATAGAGTAGTAACACATGTTCCTGATAGACGGAAGAGAAAGCCTAGTTCCTTAACCCCGTAGGAAACATAGGATGACTCAGATCAGAAGGCATGAGGTATAAGGAGTAAAAAGAGCCTTACGTTCCCTTCCACAATCAATTCCCCTACATAACTAAAGAATTTCTAGACTCAACTTCGACCAGGTTGGCTTGGAAATCCTACAGGTAGTCAGGCTCTGATACCAACGCTGTCGGGACTCCGATTCTAAGTCACACTGATCTAGCCTGTAACACCTCATATCACTTTGCGGCCTCACGCACGGTGTTCCCACGGGTGTCGCCTTACCATGGCCGAGGACCGTTTGCGCCTTTTGGCTCACGTATATGATAGTATCGCTAGCATCCATATGACAGAGAACCCGGGCCGACATGGCTAGTCGTGAACCCAAAGCGTTGCTAACCTATGGGGACAGACATACATGAATCACATCAAGCATGTCGGTCAACAGCATATGAATCCGGGCTGTAATACTGGGCTAACAGGACTCCGGGGAACCCGGGCTGTAGCTGGCTACGCAGGACTCCGGAAGTCACCGCGTGACATTTCCCCGAAGGGACAGACATAGGAACAAAGTGGAACACATGCCGGCCTGTCAAGTGTTCTGAGCAGTAGTGCTGGGCTAGCAGGACTAATATGGCTCAAGGAAGCACCAGACTACATTTCCCCATAAGAGAGGCTGCCAAGGATAAACAACTAGATTGTCGGATCCCACACATAGCAATACATGTCACACGTACGCATAACATGCAAGTATGTGATGTACAACATGGCATCACAACATAACGCAACTCATATAGATAAAGGCTCAGAAGAGCCACATAGCATCAATACAAACAGGGGTAAAATGACCCATCATTCAGCGCATACAAGCAACGGAAGCATTACATGTCTGAGTACAGACAACTACAAAAGAAAAAGGCCGAGAAGCCTGACTATCTACAAGTCCCTCCAAGGTACAAGATCGTAGCTGAGGTAACAAGCTACTAGTCGAAGTCCAAGGGGTACTACTAGTGAGACAGATGTCTCACCTGCAAAACATAAATAAAGCAAACGTGAGTACAAAGGTACTCAGCAAGACTTACATCAGATCCTATCATACATGCATTTGTATCAATAAGGTAATGTGGGGTTTAGTTGTAGCAAGCCAGCTTTGACTCAGTGGCTATCCTGTTCTACGACAATGAGAAACTTCTTTGAGGTGAGGCAGCGCACACGAGTCCACTAATCACCACATCAATACACTATTATGGATTCATCCCCGTCTCTTCTACGAGAAGGCCATCCATAGCACTCACACTTGTCTTGAGCATTTTAGAGTATCCACTTTAAGTTGTCTATGTACCACGTAAGCATCCAAGAAGTCCATAACCGAGGACACGGCTATTCGAATAGATCATGATAACCCCGCAGGGGTGTACTTCTTCACACACGCTCTCACCACTTATCACCATATACACTTCATGTATCTCGGCAACCTTCAAGCGGAAGCCTGGCGAGGGTGTCGGCCACGACCTAACTAACCACACAAGACTCTAGTCCAGGTTTATCGCCTATTCGGGTTCCATCTGCAAGGAGATCCGGCCGGGGTGTCGCTCACGGCCCCAAACGATGTGTAAAGGGTTCCCGAGCCCACCATCTGGGTGCCACTCGGTACACAGGGCCACGGTGCCTAGTCTGTCCCAAGTCCACCCTGCCGGGTGCCACTTGGTAGAAAAATAGCACTACCTACAAACACCAGAAACTAGTTGCAACTCCTGGACAGAGATCAAGTTGGTTAGTAAGTCGAGAGAGCTTGGAGCACCCGGAGCCCAATGTGTGGTAGTAGCTAGTCATTGGATAACTTACACAGAACTTAGTTCTTAAGGACGGTCCCAATGAGACAACCCACCATGTACTCCTACATGGCCTCTCACCGCTACCTTTACCAAATCATGTTCACACGCTTAACTCTCAGCACCAGAACATGTCATAACACTCCAATTCATTCCCGATGAATCAGACCTAACACAACTCTAAGCAATAGCAGGCATGGCATGGTAGAAGCATAACATGGCTCAATCAACTCCTACACATGCTAGTGGGTTTCAACTATTTACTGTGCAATGACAGGTCATGCAGAGGAATGGGTTCAACTACCGCAGCATAAAGTAGCAGTTGAATCGTTGTTGTTCTAATGCAATAAAAGAGAGCAGGAGCGAGAGAGTGGGATTGTATCGGAATGAAAGAGGGGGTTTGCTTGCCTGGTAGATCAACGGAGGGGGCACTGCTCCACTGATAGGTACTCTCGAACACTTTCCGGAGCAGGACCTATCGAGAAGGAACGGTTTCGAAAATCAAACACAAGCATATGCAACATTATGATGCATGAACATGGCATGAGTATGTGATGTTGTTTGAGTTAATGCATCTAACATTTATTTGGTTGAAGTCCATTTGAACCAAGGGTTCAAATACAACTCCAAATTAAGTTCTTAAATATGCCATAAGTGTGTTTTCATATATACAGCATGTATAGATGGTTTGTCATGCATGAAAATGGTAAAGATGGATAGATTGAATTTTTCTGATAATTTTTCATATATAAATTACTTCAATTTAAGCTATGGTTGAATTTCTATGAATTTTTGAAGTTTATATCATTTTCGGGAATTTCCTGATTTATTTTTATACCAGAAAATGATATATTGCGTCAGCATGACAGCAGCATTGCGTCAGCAGGTCAAAGGTGGCTGACCAGGTCAAACCTGACGTGTGGGGTCCACACATCAGTGTCTGTGGCTAATCCTAATTAAACTAAAACTAAAGTGGCTTAGTTAATGGGGTTGGGCCCATGCATCAGTGACCCAATTAGTTAACAGGGTTAAATTAGTTGTTAAACTAATCCTAACTAAAAATTAATAGGGCCGAGCCCCACATGTCAGCGACCCACGGGAGGTCAAACCTCCTGGTCAGCGGGGTCAAAACCTGCCGGCGGCTTGACGCCGGCGAGCCAGACATGGTGGAGGGCCTCGGATTCGTCGCTCCGGTGACCATTCGATCGGCGGAGACCACCTACGCGAAGCCCAGGCTCGCGCGCATCCAGTGGGACATGCGGAAGACCGTGGGGTGGTCGGAGCTCGCCGGAGCGAAGCTCGCGGCGGCGACCGAAGCTCGGCTCGAGCGGCAGAGGGGCTAGAGGGTGCCGGAGAGGCAGGGAAGAGGGGGGTTCTATGGCGGGGCTCACAGCGGATCCAACGGCGGGGTCGGCGAGCTCGGGGAAGGCTCGGTGTAGCCGGAACATCAACGGCGATCTCGGGTGGCTGACGAAGAAGACGACGGCGGTGACGAAGAAGACGACGGCGGTGACGACGATACGGGGCGCCCGGAGTTGCCTGGCTTGACGGAGAGGACGAGGAAGGTGGCGCGTAGCTTGTGGGCATGTCGGAGGGGCGAGGCCGGGGCGATGGCTGCGGCTATGGCGAACGGCGGTGATGGCAGCGTTCGGGCGCGGTGAGAGAGAGCGAGGGAGAGGAGAGAATGGGCACGGGAGAGTGAGGGGGAAACGGGGCGTCGTGGCGACGTCCAGGGAGGCCAGAGCGACGAGGAGGGGAAGCAGGAGGTGGCGGGGAGACGTGGCCACGGCCGGCTTGCGCGGCCATGCAGCAGCTCCTACTGGCAGGAGCTTGAAGAAGCTCCTGGCAGTTGGGCTGGTGTAGGATCGAAAGTATGTCTAGAGGGGGGTGATTAGACTACTTGACCAAATAAAAACTTAACCTTTTCCCAATTTTAGTTCTTGGCAGATTTTAGCTATTTTAGGACAAGTCAAGCAATCATCACACAATTCAAGCAAGCATGCAAAGAGTATATTGGCAGCAGAAAGTAAAGCATGCAACTTGCAAGAATGTAAAGGGAAGGGTTTGGAGAATTCAAACACAATTGGAGACACGGATGTTTTTCCCGTGGTTCGGATAGGTGGTGCTATCCTACATCCACGTTGATGGAGACTTCAACCCACAAAGGGTAACGGTTGCGAGAGTCCACACAGGGCTCCACCCACAAAGGGTAACGGTTGCGCGAGTCCACACAGGGCTCCACCCACGAAGGGTCCACGAAGAAGCAACCACCCACAAAGGGTCCACGAAGAAGCAACCTTGTCTATCCCACCATGGCCATCGCCCACACAGGACTTGCCTCACTAGCGGTAGATCTTCACGAAGTAGGCGATCTCCTTGCCCTTACAAACTCCTTGGTTCAACACCACAATCTTGTCGGAGGCTCCCAAGTGAGACCGAATTTGGTAATTTGCTAACCAGAGAGTTGGTCAGGCAAACTCGGTGGGACCGATTTGCTCTTTTGGTGAGACCGAAAAGTTACAAAGGAGAAACACTGAATTTACATTGCAATCTCGGTGGGACCGATTTGCTCTTTCGGTGAGACCGAAAAGTTACGAAAGGGAAATAGAGAGTTTGCAATCCCATCTCGGTGAGACCGAGATCCCTATCGGTAGAACCGAATTTCTAGGGTTTGGCAGTGGCTTATGACTAGTGAAACTCGGTGGCGCCGGATAGGAAGAATCTGTAGGACCGAGTTTGGCTTAGGGTTTAGGTCATATGTGGATATGGGAAAGTAGTTGAGGGTTTTGGAGCATATCACTAAGCACATGAAGCAAGAGGCTCATTAAGCAACACCTCATCCCTTCTTGATAGTATTGGCTTTTCCTAAAGACTCAATGTGATCTTGGATCACTAAAATATAAAATGAAGAGTCTTGAGCTTTTGAGCTTGAGCCAATCCTTTGTCCTTAGCATTTTGAGGGTTCCACTTTCACATCCATGCCATGCCAATCATTGAGCTTTCCTGAAATAATCATCTTGGAATAGCATTAGCTCAATGAGCTATATGTTGTTATGAATTACCAAAACCACCTAGGGATAGTTGCACTTTCAGCTGGGCCGGCCTGCTGGGCCACTGGCCAGGCCAGGCTGCACAGGGGCTGCAGGTAAGTATTTCCCTTACTTTGTTTTCTTTTCTATTTTTCTGACATTTGTTTTGATTTGATAAAAATACCAAATCATTTTATTTAATTCTGAAAATTTTTGCAGGGACCTAAGGGATTATTCCAAAGCCCCTCACCAAAAATTCAGAATTTTTGGACATATATAAAATATATAACATATATATCCAATGCAAATAAATATTGGATTAATTCCAAATTCCCAAAATAAATACTTATGAGATCCTAAAAATATTGGTTTGATTTTTATCTCTGTCCAATATTTTCAGAGAGCAACATGAACATTTTCTTGGACCTTTTTGGAGCAATTTTTTATCTGGGTTATTTCCAGAAATGATTTCTGAGGGTTTCACAATCCCCATTTCAAAGTTAAATGAAATTTAAACATGATGCACACATGACTAGCTAGCCTAGGTCATACCAGAACTAGGGATGTGACAACCGCGGCCCCCGCCAGGAGTGGCGCGACCAGCCTCGCGAGGACCGCTAGCAGGACCAGCCTCACGAGGATCGTTCTCAGTGCAATCCTGGTCTCCCTCCACTGCCGTCACCACCAAGGAGGAACGATGACCACCAAGAGGACGAAGGGGCTGGGGGCTTCCAGGAGCCGCACGCCATCGCTTGCATCTTGGGTGGTGATCAGGCCCCTGCTTCCCAGCGCATCTTCAAGAAGTTCTCTCGCGAGGTGAATGCAGCCCTCCCCAAGCTCGAGGCCACACGCCCGCTCACATGGTCCAAGTACGCCATATCCTTCAACTCGGCGGACCAGCTCAAATGCGCGACGACCGCCGGAGTCCTCCCGATGCTTTGTTCACCCGTCATCAGCAATGTCCAAGTCACCAAGACCCTCATGCCGGTGGCGCGGGGATCAGTGTCCTGTCTGTCGAGACGTTCGATAGCCTTCAAGTGCCATACGATCAGCTTCAGCCCACCAAGCCTTTCTTAGGAGTAACTAATGGCTCCACCACCCCGATAGGGCAAGTTCGTCTCCCTGTCACCTTCAGCCAGCGCGACAACTACCACACCGAGCTCGTCGACTTTGACGTCGCCCACATCCATCTGCCATACAATGCCATCCTCGGGTACCCAGCGTTAGCCAAATTCATGGCAGTGATGCAACATGGCTACAACGTCCTCAAGATGTTGGGAAGCGGCGGAATCATCAGAGCCCCCTGTGAAGAAAGAGATGTGGTGTGATCCCTCGAGCGCGCCTTCCAAGCTGCTGCAATCGAAGACCCCGAGAGCGCGGGTGTGCAGTGCCCTCCTGAGGCCAACCCCAAGAAGAAGAAGCAGCTACTCCGCACAGGGCCTCAGGGGAGCGGCGCCTCTAGCAGTGCCACCTCAGGATCGGCGCCCGCACCTGGGGCGCCTCCCTCCCTTGCTTAGGAAGGCGCGTCCGGCACCCTCCTCGGGCAGGGCTCGAGGGCTCTCTTCTAGAGGGCCTCCGATCTGGCCAACATCACGAGGGAGGTTCTCGGGCACCACAAGGAGGCATGCTTCACGACACATTTCCCTCAAGAGGACACCTGGCAAGGAGCGCCCGACGCTCAGGAGTTCATCGTCAAGGCTACTTAGAAGTTTCAGGAAGCAAGGGAAATACACGGCAACCGCCGTCCACCTGGTGCATCTCCCCACCCGGGTGAGGGTGGTGATCTCCGCTTCTGCATCGACATCCCAGGGCTCAACAACGCCGCCTCTCAGGAGCGCTCCTGGCCTTCGCGTGCTGGCCGGTGTGAGGGTCCACCTCACAGCTACGAGCGCATGCCGTTCGGCCTGTCGAGCGTGGCATCCGCCTTCCAGTGCAATCTACAAAGCATCCCGGCGACCCAGGAAGCCAGGCATCATGTGGTCCTGGTGGAGATGGAGACGGTCATCAAGAGGCCACCTGAGCCCCTAGAGCCTCCCCGAGGCTCAGGGTCTCGACGTCTCGCAAGGAGCGGCTTCTTCAGCGCACACCTTCAGCTACCCCAACGCTCCTTCGACAACAAAGCCAAGTGACATTTTCCAACTTCAATCAGCTGGGAGCGCCCCTTGGGCTGCATTATTCCTAGGTCACGTGGGCCTGTCCCTGTGGCATGTATCGTCTTGCATCTTTAGTTTACCCTGGTGGGGGCACCCCTCGGGCTGCATCTTTCCCATGCCGCTCTGGTCTGACCCAGTGGCATGTATCATTCTTGCATTTACCCAAGCTAGTTTGCTCTCCATGCATGAGTACTTATGGTCACTACCTGCTTGATTGTTGCCCATCTTGGGAGCCGCGCACTGATCGTCTTTCTTCAGGATCCTTCGCATAAGAAGGCTAGGCACAGTGTCTGTGCTTGGGTCTGTCCCTGCACCGTTGATATATCCAACGGCTGAGCTCTGTTTGGCGGGCCGGTCCCGTTCATGTCACCTCCTGGGGTCGTTGGTGGTTGGCCTTCTCGTGTGATAGCCTCAGGAGATTCGTTCGGCGCAGGTTGTCTAACCATCTTGCAGGACTACAGCAGTCAACATGAACCAAGACCAGGCGCAACCCGCCTTGAGGTAGGGCCTTGTGAGTCCCGTGCTGGCTCACAAGTGCCCAGACACACCTCGTCTAGCCCTGTCGTGCAAGCCATGTGTCAGGGCAGGGCTGTACACGCCCCGAGTGCTCCTCTCAGAGGGAGCCCTCACCCACGCACCAGTGGAAGCACCATGCTCCGCGCTGGCAGTCGACACTGCCGAGTAGTGGCTATGCCCATGCAAGTGCGGAAGCGCTATGCTCTGCACTCGTGATAAACAACCGAGGGCGGCTTCGCGTTGTATCAACCTCAGGGAGCCTCCAAGCTTAGTGTTTGGCCTCATCGCAACACCTCCCCTGTGGAGAGTCGTGCGAGGGGACTCGGCATGGGGGCTGCGCTCGGGTCACGCCCAAGCGTACGCCACCCTGCCAGGTCCCTCGAACATGATTGTCATGCGCCCTCCCAAGCGGAGCCAAGGTATGAAGGTCGTTTCAGCGTCAAGGGGTACTCCTGAGCATCGTGACTCAGGAGCCTAACTGGCCACATAGCCTCTTACTCCTTGTTCCATCCTTGTGATCTGGACGGTCCAATGGCAGTTGAGCTATGCGCGGGGTCGGGCCCTGTCGATGTATAACACTAGGCCTATTCCCGCATCTCGTTTCCATAGGTCATTTGTGCCTCAAGGGGGACTCCTGAGCATCGCGACTCAGGAGCCTAACTGGCCACATAGCCCGTCACTCCTTGGTCTGTCCTGGTGATCCGGACGGTCCAATGGCGGCTGAGGTATGCGCGGGGACAGGCCCTGCCTACATAGAACGCTAAACCAGCTCCCGCATCTCCATTCTATAAGTTGTTTGCGCGCCAAGGGGGACTCCTGAGCATCGCGACTCAGGAGCCTAACTGGTCCATCCTTGTGATCTGGACGGTCCAATGGCAGTTGAGGTATGCACGGGGTTGGGCCCTACCGACGTATAACACTAGGCCTATTCCCGCGTCTCCTTTCTATAGGTCATTTGCGCCTCAAGGGGGACTCCTGAGCATCGCGACTCAGGAGCCTAACTGGCCACATAGCCCCTCACTCCTTGGTCCGTCCTGGTGATCCGGACGGTCAATGGCGGCTGAGGTATGCGCGGGGTCAGGCCCTGCTGACATGGAACGCTAAACCAGCTCCTGCATCTCCATTCTTTAAGTTGTTTGCGCACCAAGGGGGACTCCTGAGCATCGCAACTTAGGAGCCTAACTGGCCGCGTAGCCCCTCACCCTTTGTCTCGTCCTGGTGATCCAGACGACCCGACGGCGGCTAAGGTATGCGCGGGGTCGGACCCTACCGACGTAGAATGTAAAGCAAATGGGAAGGAAATCACAAAATCTCAAGAAAATATTACAAGACATATTGTTCTTCTGATACCAAACGCAAGTTTAAACACCTTCACGAGGCACGGTGCATGTCGCAGGAGCTAAGCAGGAAAGGAGCCGCCAACAGATCATCTCATCATCCCCAGACGCTGCCGTCACCCGCAACGGATGCTTCTCCCATAGCGGCATTGCCCTCACCTGCACCACCCGCCGGAGTCGCAGGATCAGTAGCACCGCCGGTTGAGGGCGCGGGATCGAAGGTGTGGAACCTCTTTAGCAGGACCTCCACCTGACCCTTCACGGCTTTGGTAGCAGATGCGCAGTGCTCGGCGTCCACAGGCTCCAGCAGCTCGTCGAGGTGGGCAGTAGGATCGTGAAGATGGAGGTGGTTGAAGATGCGTGTTAGCGCGGCCGAGGAAAGGATGCGGGCTTCTGCCTCTGCCAAGGGGCCGATACCGCTCACGACTTCCTCCAGCGCCCGACCAGATAAGGAATTAGCTTGGTGGGGCTCTCATCGTCGGTGGCCAGTGGCTCCTCCAAGCCTTTGTCATAGAGTGACCGCAGCGCCGCGCGAGACCTCTAGTCGAGGTGCTTGAAGGCAATGCAGTCTTCGGCCAGAACCCGTGCCCTGGCCTCTAGCTCGGCCTTTTCTGCCTCCACCTCCTGCTCTAGTTTCTCCAACTGGTTGCGCTCCGCAGCCTGCGCCTATGCAAACTGCCTTAGATCAGCATCGCAACCCCTGACGGCATCCTCCCGGGCCTTCATCTTCTCCTCCTCCACCCTACAGCCCCGAGCTCCGTCTGCACGCTCACTGCGCATGTTGTTTAGTTTGGCCTACAACAGCTGGCAACAATCTTGGGCGGCTCCGGCATCTTTCAGCGCCGCCTCATGGGCAGTCGTAGCTTGGGTGACGGCCTGCTTGTCCTTCTCGGAGTCCGTGGCAGCCTGGCTCAGTGCCGCCCAGACGGCCAAGTCAGAATTGAGCCAGCCAGAGATCAGCTCCAGGCGCTCGGCTGCTAGGCGACGGTCGGTGCCTTGAAGATCCTCCCGCAGCAAGGTAAGTGTAGAAAGAGCGTGCTCCAGGATGTCGGGGGAGGCAGAAGGATCCAAGGTCAGCGGAGCGGCGGAGGAAGGAAGAGGCAGCATCATCACGACGGGTTGGGAGGCTGGGGGTTCCTGAGCTTTGGGGACCTCAGCAGCCGAGACGGACGCCGGCGCCTTGGGTGGCAGCGGGGCCATGGGGGCTGCCTCCTCCTGAGGATGCTCCCCCAAGTTTCGTGACGATGACCGGGCCGGGGAAGCACGAGCAGCGCCACCATCCTTCTCTGTGGAGGAGGGAGTGGCTGCCGTGGGTTATTTGGTCCCGGGCAGTACCACCGTATCCTCCTTCCTCCTCTTCACCGTGGGCATTGGCCTAGTCAAGAAATGGAAGGCGTCAAGGATCAGCAGCAGAAGCAGGAGCAAGGCAATACAAGGATACTTACTGGTCCACCATGGTGTAGTCCCTCTGCTTCCTCAGCTTGAAGCCTGAGAGCCTCCCAGCCAGAGGCATGGGCGCAAGGGCTCTAGTCGTAGAAAAGGGGGCAGCAGGCAAGTTGGTAGCAGCTTCAGGCAGCGACAGAACAGGGGCATCATGTTGGGAGACCAGCGCCGACATCCCTCTCGTCGGAATCTAGACCGAAGAATTCCTCTGGGGACTAACCTTGGACCTTGAGGAGCCCCCTGCGATACGCAGCTCCTTCCCTTCCAGGAGGACATCGGCCTCGTCATCATCATCAGGCAGGGTGGGGAGGATGTCGGCCTTGCGCAAGTGGGAGGTCACCCCCGCCCCTTCGAGGGTCGCCTCTGAGTCGCGCTCCTCCTCTTCCTCTTCTTCCTCCTCACCCTCCTCGCGAGACTCGCCGGAAGACACGACCACCGGAGTTGTTGCCATCAGGATATTTGTGGGCGCAGGCGGCATGAGCCCAGGCTCGTTGAAGACAGGCAGAGCGACGACAACCTTCGCCCCATCCGGGCGGCGGTACAAGGGAACAAGGCCATCAGGCGGGTACCCTTGGTCGTCCCCGACCATGGAACGGAGAGTCGAGCACCATTCCTAATTGCAAAGGGGCTCCGGACAGAGGCGGCGGTCGTCCCTTTCGTCTCGAAGCTTTCATAGTGGGTGCGGGCGCGACTGGAGGGGAGCCACCGCATTGCGCCATGAATTCTTAGGCAATCATGGGCCCCGTCAGCTTTGCTGTTCTCGAGTCGCCAGGTTTCAGGTCGGCGGCCGTCCTCTCCAGCACCTGTGTCGCCCGCGGGTTGGTGAGCTTCGCGCGAAGCCATCCCTCGTGGGACGCATGCAGCTCCATTGGCAGCACCAATCGGGGGTGGACGTGCTTGGCGTCCATCAGAACCCAGTTGCTCCTGAAGCCCTCGACCTTCTTCCCGTCCTTCGAAATGGCATTGGTCTTGTTGACCGCGATGAAGCCAACGCACCCTGAGCAGGGGCCCTCCTTAAGTCGAAGAAAGAAGAAGTGGCGCAGTAGTGCGACGGACGACATCACTCCGACATACGCCTCGCAGTAGAAGGCAGAAATCGACAGGAGAAGGATGACATTGGGATGAAGATGGAGGGCGTGGATCTTATAGTGACTAAGGATGGAGTAGAACTAGTCGGAGAAGGGGGGAACCAACCCGGCGGTGATGCTACTCGTGAAAAGGGGTAGAAGGTGCTACCAGAGTCCTCAGGCTTGGCGGAGCCGACCCAGAGCAAAGTCTTCCTCTTCTTGTCACCATCCATTGTCATCAAGCGCACGGTGGCCAGGTTCTTCTCTGACACGCTCGGCGCGTCGAGCGCGGGCTCATACCAGGATGACGAAGGGGTAGCCCGGGCTTCCTTGGGTGCCATTGACGGTGAGCTCAAAGGAGGATCTGGGAGGATCTGGAGTCTCTGGAAGTGAAGGGAAAGAAAGGGGATCTAGAGCAAGACGAAGGAAAGCAGTGAAGGCAAATGCAGCCCGTGCCAGCCTTTTCTCAGTCGGGCAGTTGCTGAGGAAGCGTGGGGAAGCAGAGACGCCCACGACGAATCAACCGCCATGCGTCAACCAAGGCCGCAGGCTGTTAGGGCCCGTGGCGCATGGCACTTGCCCCTTGGTTTCGCCTCGAGGCCAAGCCTGAGCGCGCCTTAGGCCCGGGGGCTACTGTTGGCGTCCAGGGAACGGGGGTCCCCAGACTTGCCAGCCTGCGTCCCATGGCGTGGCTCCACCAGCGGCCCTGTACGGCCCATCTTCACCAGCAAACACTCAACACCCTCGCAAGGGGCCAAGCCTCGCAAGGTGGACGACGCAAGACCTCCTCGGGGGAGGCCTCACCAGGCTGGCTCACGAGGGGCGGAGAGATCAAGGCAAGGAGTACCTTGTGAGGTTCCTGTGATGCAAGCCATGACGACCAAGGCCAGGCGGGCACCAGTGTGCGCAGTGTCCTAGTTTCCCCTTTGGTGCTAAAGAAGCAAGCGCAGGCATGGAGTCCCAAGGTGTCAATCAAAGGTTTCCATATCGCTGCAACGAGACCAAAGCCAGCAGGACGGCAGGATGGAGGTCACCGTCGAGCCCAGGACGGCGTCACCACAAGAGCCTTTGGCAGGCGCAGACCATCTTTTGTCAGGATAGCTTGTACTAGCTGTCCCCCTTTAAACTGGCCGTTGTGGGATCCCTTCCCGCCTAATATTTGGGAAGAGGACTCGAGCCTCTATAAATAGGACTAGCCACCACCGTAGGGAGGCATCTCATCTTGGACTACATCCATTCTAGCAAGGCCACCAGACAAGCTCACCAAGCTCAAGAACACCTCTCCTCGGGAGGCTGTTCTTCCCTTGTAACTGTTCATCCTCAGCCCCGGAGGCAATCCACCACACCACATTGGAGTAGAGTATTACCCCACATCGGTGTCCCTAACCAGTATAAATCTTGCGTCCCTTTGTTCTGTGGCATCGACGCGTTAAGCCTTGAGATTGCGATGAGGGCGAGAGCTAGAGGGGTAGAGATCTTCATGCGCACCCCAGTGTTCGAACCTCAAGGGTTTTGCTGGAACCCGAAATCTGACAGCTCCCAAAAAGAAGGCGATCACGGCGATCGACTCGTCTGGGGCCAAACCACCTGTCCCAGCGCAGGTGGGTGATGGAGCGGTCGCGAATGGTGGCAGAGGCGTGGCCCGCGAGCATCCACGACACTCTGGCAATCGGAGCAAGGTGAGCGGCGTCGTGCGTGCCTGAGATGACGAGCCGCGCACTGCTGGGCCCGGGGGCCATGCCGTGCTGCCCACGGGCGGCGCGGCGACCTCCTGGATGCCCCAGCCGACGCCCGCGCCATGAACTTCCCAGGCCGCGCGTGATGTGCAACGCCGCCACATCGGTTCTTCCAGACACAGCCGTGGGAAGAGCCCTTTGCGTCACTCTCAAGACGCATCAGGCCAGCATGCGCACCTAGACGCTGGCAGAAATGGCGCATGATAGCGAGACCGTGATAGAGCTCCTTCTAATGTGGTTAGAAGTCGGAGCGCGTCACGATCCATGTAGCTTTCGCCACCACCCACGCCAGGGAATCGTCGGCATGCGTGCAATTACTCCTCGACTTCCCTCCAGCAGCGGAGAAGCTCGACGAGTGGAGGGCCACCATTCGAAACCATGTCAACTTCACCAACAAAGATGAGTCGCCCCCAGCGGGACCCTCATGCCGGCGTTCTATCGAGCTGGTGTATGCTGGTTGTGGGAGGATCGGAGATGCTGTAACCACGGTGCACTCTCCTCCCCCATTGCTGCGACAGCAGCCGCCGGCTCGCCGGGCCGACGCTCGTGACAACGTTTCTATGGCGCCGTCCGACCCACGAGCCCACTGCGACCAATGTCAAGTCCTTCGGGAGTGAGCTCAGGAATACGCTCGGACCACCATTGAGTGGGGCGGGATGCACGCCATCAGTCAGATAGGCGCACATGACCCACTATGGACCACCCAGCGTCGGGGAGTGCCGATGACCTACCTTATGAGGTGGGTTGTCCAGCCTTTACCCGTGACCTGCGGTAGTTCCAGTGGCCTACCCACCGCACGTTCAAGACTGAGGTCGGAGAAAAATACAACAGCAAGACTCACCTGTTGAAGTTCCTCAGCATCTACACCATCGCGATGCAAGCTGCCAGGGCTCGCGAGGTTATGGTGCTTGCCAATTATCTCCTGTTGGCACTTAGGACCAATGTCATGTCATGGTTGATGCACCTGCCAGTGGATTCCATCTCTTCTTGGTCGGATATGTGCCACCAGTTTGTTCGAGCTTTTACTGAAGGCCACCAAGCTCATAGCTAGGCGAGTGATTTGCAAGTGCCTGCGCAAATACATACAAAGGTTCAGTCATGTGCAGTACAACATCCCAGATGTTCATCCCACCACTGTCATTAGTGCATTCCATCAGAATGTGCGCAACCGCAAGATGCGCGAGGAGCTAGCGATGAACAAGGTTAGGGATATATGCGCTCGGGCCGAAGAAGGAAGGAAGTACCCCGACGAAGATCCCGGTGCGGAAACCGACTCCACAGATGAAGATGCCGTCGCCCCAGCAAAGAAGTGCCAACGCCAGAACAGAAAGCGTAAGGGCAAGACCATGCTTGCCGTCGAGGGATTCGGTGACCTCGACACCGCTAAGAAGGCCAAGGTTGACGACACCAGAAAAGGAGTTGCCAGGTGCGCCTCCTGCCTGGCTTTGGCGGCTGCCGACCAGCCAGGAGGCTTCGAGAAGCAGTACTGCAATATCCACCGCACCAAAGGCCATGACTTCCAGAATTGCCGGCAGGTTGAGCTGCTTGCAGAGAAGAAGAAAGCTGAATATGAGAGGCATGACAAGGAGAAGGGCCAAGATGGTGTTGAGGGGTCCGGTAAGAAGAGTGGTGGTCTAGGAGGCGGCTGCGACAAGGATCATCGACAAGAGAGGCCCGCTCGGGGCCGCAACAAGAAGGAGGAAGATGATGATCATGATGAGGATAACAAGTCCGGCGAGCACGAGTTCCAGAAATCTATAGAGGCCATGTGCGTCGGTGGTGGTGCCTCGCAGCACACCTCTCACCGCCAACTGAAGCAGTGGGCGCATGAAGTCACTACAGCGGAGCCATCGTTCAATGCCCAGAGGCCACTTAAGTGGTCCAGCACGCCTATTATTTTTGACACCAAGGATCACCCTGATCGCACAACAGCAGTCGGGTGTTTGCTGTTGTTGGTTTCGCCAACAATACGCAACCTCAAGGTGACGAAGATACTAGTTGACGGTGGGGCCGATCTGAACTTGATCTCTCCCTCTATGATCGATAGGCTACAGATCCCTGATGGAGATCTCAAGGAGTCAGACATGTTCAAGGGGTCAACACGAGGAGGAGTCAACCGAAGGGCAAAGTCATGTTGCATGTCACATTCAGGGGCGAGCTAAACTATCGGTCGACGAAGATCATTTTTGATGTTGCCAAGATCCTCTTGCCTTATAATGGGATCCTTGGCCGCCCAGCGCTGGCGAAGTTTATGGAGGCATCACATTACACTTACAACACGTTGAAGATGCCCGGTCCAATGAGCATCATCACTGTCCCCTCCGACAAGAAGGACGCGCTCATCTGCGCCGACCAACTCTATCGGGAGGAAGTTACAGTGGCTGCCTCCAAGGCACTTGTTCTACCGCTGGGGCCCGTGGAGGGAAGAAAACAGGCAAGGAACATGCTTCTACCGCAAGCCCCTTTCCGGCAAGGCTTCCGACCCCGGCAAGTACTCCTGCACCTCCTCCAGCAAACACGCATCTTCTGAGCGTCGCGTTACCATTGAGGATGTGCCAGAGAGCTCCGCCAGCGGGACCAAGAGGTTCAAGGCGGGCCACCAAAATCTAAGAAGGTGCCCGTCGAGGAGGATGGCACGGGTGGAGATTTTACCATAAGCTCCACCCTTGACAGCAAATAGGAAAGCACGCTCATCACCTTCCTACGGGCAAATGTCGACTTGTTTGCATGGCAAGCATCCGACATCCTCGTCGTTCCCAGGGAGGTGATTTAGCACCACATGGCTGTCTGTCCCCATGAGCGGCCCGTCAAGCAGAAGGTAAGAAAGCAAGCTTTGGAGCGACAAGAGTTCATCATCGAAGAGATCAGGAAGTTGGAGGCGGCAGGCTTGGTCAGAGGAGTGCTCCACCCCACGTGGTTGGCCAATCCTGTGGTAGTGAGTAAGGAAAATGGGAAGTGGAGGCTGTGTATTGAATACACAGATATCAATAAGGCATGTACAAAGGATCCTTTCCATTTGCCATGCATTGACCAGATAGTGGACTCCACTGCCGGGTGTGACCTGCTGTCATTCCTCGACCCCTACTCAGGATATCACCAGGTCTTCATGATGAAGGAAGACGAAGAGAAAATTGCGTTCATCACCCCATGTGGTACGCACTGTTTCGTACGAATGCCTTCTGGGTTGAAAACCGTTGATTCGACATTTGCCCGAGCAGTCCAAATTGGTTTCGAGCCCCAGCTGCATAGAAATATGGAAGCCTATATGGATGATATAGTAGTCAAAACCAAAGACAAGGCCACACTCGTGCAGGATCTAGACGAAACATTTGTCAACCTACGCAAGATCAACCTCAACCTCATTCCAAAGAAGTGCATGTCCGGCGTCCCATCTGGCAAACTTCTTGGGTTCTTTGTGTCTCAATGAGGAATCGTAGCAAATCCCGACAAGATCAAAGCAATTGAGTAGATTGAGGTGCCAAGACGAGTCAAAGATGTCCGTAGGCTTGCCGACTCTGTTGCTGCTCTAAGTAGGTTCATCTCCAAATCTGCTGAGCGCGCCCTCCCCTTCTTCAAAGTTTTGAAGAAGGCGGGTCCAATGCAATAGACTCCGGAAGCAGAAGCAGCGCTGCATGATTTGAAGAAGTACCTCTCCTCCATGCCACTACTAGTCGCACCTAAACCGCAAGAGCCGTTTCGGCTATACCTTGCGACAAAGAATCAAGTGGCTAGTGTTGCGCTAGTGGCACAGAGAGAATTTGAGGAAGAAGAAGCGGTAGCAGCACAGCCGTCGGGTGATGCGTCGGAGCTCTCCCCGGCAGCGCCTGATGTAGGCAAGGCAGAACCCCTGACGGAGCCTGGTCCCGGCAAGACAGAGTCCGCGCAAGCGGGAAAAGTTGAACAAAATAAGAAGGTGGTGCAGCACCCCGTTTATTTTATCAGTTCCCTCCTGCAGGCGTTTATTTTATCAAGATATTCTAGCATACACAAG
Source organism: Triticum dicoccoides (assembly GCF_002162155.2). Lineage (NCBI taxonomy): Eukaryota > Viridiplantae > Streptophyta > Magnoliopsida > Poales > Poaceae > Triticum > Triticum dicoccoides. The sequence continues at coordinate 171,881,830 of NC_041380.1, forward strand.
CTATTTTTTGGCCTTCTTATGGCCTCTAGAAAACTGCGCCACTATTTCCAAGCGCATGAGATCACCGTCGTCACCCTCCTCCCTTTGCAATGAATCTTGCACAATCCAGATGCCACTAGGAGCATTGTGGAGTGGGCGTTGGAACTTTCAAGTTTCGGCCTCAAATTTGAAAGCACTTCAACAATCAAGAGCCAAGCTTTGGCAGAGTTCATAGCGGAATGGACCTCAACGCCAGACGAAGAAGTTTGACAGACCGCCCTTCCCGGCAAGGAGACGAGTCGTGATTGGATCATGTACTTTGATGGAGCTTTCTCGCTACAAGGTGCTGGTGCTGGCGTGCTGCTCGTCGCACCCACTAGAGAGCGCCTCAAGTACGTAGTCTAGATGCACTTTCCCTGGGGAAAAGTCAGGGATGGCTTACTAGTCTCAGGATTGCGGCAGACCTCGGAATGAGGAAGCTCGTCATCACAGGTGATTCCCAGCTCGTCGTCAAGCAAGTCCACAAGGATTACCAGAGCCCATTGATGGAGGCTTATGTGGGTGAGGTGAGGAAGTTGGAAGAGCGTTTTGACGGTCTGCAAGCAGAGCATATTCCCCGAGAAGAGAACATCATTGCCGATGACTTGTCGAAACGCGTCGCCCTCAAGTTTCTTGTGGAACTAGGTACCTTTATGATTCAATTGACCCAGCCATCCATTCAGTAGTCAACAGGACAGAATAAGCGAAGCAAGGCAGGCCCCGACAAGAACTTTCCCGCTGAGCTCCCAGGAGCCACCGACAAAAACGCTGCTGGGTGCCCCAAGCTTGCCAGGGAGGAGCAACCTCCGGCGGGGCCCCGAGCCCCGACCGTAGAGGCAGCTGCCCCTATGGCCAAAGATGAGCCTTTATTCCCTGCCGTCGAGCCCCGGGCTCCGGCATGGGCGCAACGCACCGTCCATTTCCTCCAAATAGGGAACTCCCTACGGAACAGGAAGAGGCAGAGAAAGTAGCCCCTCGGTCTACCATGTACCAGTTTGTGGATGATGCCCTATATAGAAGGAGATCGAACCGTGTGAAACTGAAGTGCATTCCTCGCGAGGACGGACTGGAGATGTTGGCAGAGATACATGGAGGCATGTGTGGCTCCCACATAGGGTCAAGAGCCCTTGCCGACAAAGTGTTCTGGCAAGGTTTCTTCTAGCCCACCGCTCTCTAGGATGCAACTACACTAGTAACCAAGTGTGAAGCGTGCCAGTTCCATTCAAAGAAGCTTCATCAGCCAGCCCAAGCCCTTCAAAATATCCCTCTTTCCTAGCCATTTTCGTTTTGGGGGCTTGACATACTGGGCCCCTTTCCCCATGCTGTCGGGGGCTTTGAGTACTTGTACGTCGCAATCGACAAGTTCACAAAGTGGCCGGAAGTGGGACCGGTGAGAAAAGTGACAGCACAATCAGCCGTCAAGTTCTTCAAGGGGCTAGTTGCCGTTTCGTTGTGCCAAATAGAGTCATCACCGACAACGGCACGCAGTTCACAAGCCGCACCTTCATGTAGTACATTCAAGACCTCCGTGGCAAGGTTTATTTTGCTTTTGTTGCTCATCCCAGAAGCAACGACCTTCCTAAGAGGGCGAATGCGGATGTGCTGCGGGCTCTCAAAACTAGAACTTTTGACAGGCTGCACAAGTGCAGAAGGCGCTGGATTGATGAGTTGCCAATGGTTCTTTGGTCCATCAGAATGACATCAAATCGATCCACTGGCCAAACACCCTTTGCCTTGGTGTACGGGGCAGAAGCAGTTCTGCCCACATAACTCATATACAGGTTACCTCGAGTGCTCGCTTACGATGAGCTTGAGCAAGAGCAGTTGCTCCAAGATGATGCGACACTCGTTGAGAAAGATCGTCTTTAGGCTGTTGTGCGAGCTGCTCATTACCAGCAAGCCTTGCACCGCTACCATAGCCGCAAAGTTCACGCCCAAAGCCTTGAGGAAGGTGACCTTGTTCTTCGACGAATCCAAACCGTCAAGAATTCAAACAAGTTGACGCCAAAGTGGGAAGGCCCTTATCGGATAATAGGAGTCACTAGGCCTGGGGCAGTCCGCCTGGAGACTGAGGATGGCATTCTGTTGAGCAATTCCTGGAACATCGAACATTTTCGCAAGTTTTACCCCTAAGGCGCGGTTGCCGGGACCCACGGCAACCCCCTTGTTTTTACTAGCCTTGCCGGCATGTAACGCCCCGAGACCGATGTGCCAGGTGTCCTCCAGTTATTCGCTATTGTTGCCTTGTCATTGCTTGCATGTCATGCATTGCATATCATGTCATCATGTGCATTTCATTTGCATACATGTTCGTCTCATGCATCCGACCATTTTCCCCATTGTCCGTTTTGCAATACTGCGCTTCTATGTCCTCCGATGGCCCTTTCTACCTCTTTTTGTGTGTGGGGGTTAAACATCTCCGGATTGGACCGAGACTTTCCATGCGGCCTTGGATTACTACCGGTAGACCGCCTGTAAAGTTTCATGTCATTTGGACTTTGTTTGATACTCCAACGGTTAACCGAGGGACCAAAAAGGCCTCGTGTGTGTTGCAGCCCAACACCTCTCCAAAGTGGCCCAAAACCCACCTAAACCTCCTCCATCATCTAGATCGTTCTATCACGATCGCGTGGTCAAAAACCATGCTCAATTTGGAGCCTCCTAGCTCCTCCTACCTATAAAACTAGGTCTCCTCCAAAAATCTCGGGTCTCCTTCCCCCTAACCCTAGCTATTTCTCCTGCAGCGCGCCGGACAACGTCCGCGCGCGCCGGAAATCAGCGCCGCCACCTACCGGAAGCTGCCACGTGGCCCGTGTGGGCACCACTTCGCCCCTCGCCCGCGCTGGCCCGCCTGGCCCGCGCGCGGCCCTGCCGCCGCCGAATGGGCCCATCTCCTCCCACCGCCCAAGCCCGTCTTAACCTCGCCGCGCCGCCGTCTTCGCCCCACACGCCGACCGCCTCTGCCGCCCGCCATCTCGTCGCCGTCGCCGACCCTGCCACCTTGCCCGGACGCGCCTCGCCATCGGAGCACCGCCCCGCTCCTCCGCCTCGAGCGCCGCCCCACTCCAACTCCGCCCCGCCGGTCAGACCTACCTGTAGCCGGCGCAGCTCCTCCGGCTGGTCCAAGCTCCGGCCGCCGCATCGCTCGTCCACTCCGGTGATCCCCTCGGGCGACGTGCGTGCTACAGTGCATCGGGCCGGATCCAGATCTGGTCAAATCCCCTCGGTTGACTTTTTCATCCCCAAACCCTATTTTTTTGCAAACTTTGGCATGTCATAACTCTCTCATCGTAGATCCGATTCGTGCGTGTAGCATATCAAAATGTTCGTCTCAATGAGTACATCATTTCATCTCATTGAATCATTTTCATTTGAGATCATCTTGATGCACGAAATGCTGTTGGAAGAGGGCTATGTGATGAATTTGTCCGATTTGTTTCAGCAAATGGCATTTTGTCATTTTTGCCATGATTAATGTGTGCATGATATGATCTTGAGTTCTACATGTGTTTTGTTATATGCCATGCCATCTTTACAGGGGTGTATGCCATGTATTTTTGTGATGTTTGTGGTGACTAGCACAAGCATGCAAAGTAACATAATCGTTGATGCTGATTTCAGGGACTTAGAATTTCACTAAGTCCTTGTCCTGATTTTGTTGTTATGCGATATGTTCATGTTGTTTCCTAGTGATCCGTGCCTCTTCTGAGGATGATCAGTAAGGATGTTTTGTTAACATTCTGGTGGTGTATCCATTAATGTCCTTGTTTGCATTTATCGAGCACCCTAGCTTGAGTCAATCAAGCTCTACTTTTGCTATGAAATGATCCTGGCAGATTGTTGACATGTTTAGCGATTTCGCCGAGGATGTTGCTATTGATCCGTGCATGCTATGATGTTTTTCTTGCCATGTCTTGCTTAGATGACATGTATTCTTAATGGGGGTATGCTTACTTTGTCATGCCATGCTCTGTAGTGAGTGCATCGAGCTCGTAAACATGCCTACTCGTTAACTGTTTTGCCATGCTCCAGCTTTTCACTAAGTCTGAATCTGTTTATGTTTTTGCTATGTTCACATGCTTGCAACTGTATTTTATGATCCTTTTTGGCTCAAGGTCACTAAGGGACTTTTGTTAAGTGATTTGAGTAGCTTCATGCCATGCCTTGCTTTGCCATGTTAAGATCCCGTAGCTTGTAGTTTTCATGCTCTAAAGTGTGCTTCCTGATGATAAATTCCAGACTTGTGTTAATTTCACTAAGTCTGAAACCTGTTATCATTTGCTCTTTTGCCATGCTTGTTTGAACCTGTTAAATGATGAATTAGCCGTAGCTCAGTGTTCATCTTTTGTCGAGCATCATGAGTGGATCCCTGCCATGTATTTTGTTGTCATGTTTGAGTGTTGTAGCATATTTATCTTGTTGCATTTAGCTGGTGACTTGCTGATTATCGCAGATCGGTGCCATATTTGTTTTGCTTGCCATTTCCAAACCGTGCATCCGATTCCGGTGATCTTTATATCGATTTCGACCGAAATCACCTCACCTTTCCAGTGGCACTCTTGGATTTCCATGTTGAGCCCAGGTTCAGTCACTCCTTTGCAAATCATGCGTATGCACCGCATACCGCATCATGCATATTATGCCATGTTCATGTGTTGGTTGTTTACTATGTTGTGTTCTTCTTTCCGGTGTTGCGTCTTCGGGTTAGTTCTGTTAACGTAGCATTTGTGAGGACCCGTTCAACTATGTCCGTTTGTCTTCTTCATGGACTCGTTCTTCTTCCTTGCGGGATTTCAGGCAAGATGACCATACCCTCGAAATCACTTCTATCTTTGCTTGCTAGTTGCTCGCTCTTTTGCTATGCCTATGCTGCGATATCTACCACTTGCTTATCATGCCTCTCATATTGTTGAACCAAGCCTCTAACCCACCATGTCCTAGCAAACCATTGTTTGGCTATGTTACCAGTTTGCTCAGCCCCTCTTATAGTGTTGCTAGTTGCAGGTGAAGATTGGAGATCGTTCCTTGTGGGAACATTGTTTATTGTTGGGATATCACCATATTATCTTGTTTATCTTAATGCACCTATATACTTGGTAAAGGGTGGAAGGCTTGGCCTTATGCCTGGTGTTTTGTTCCACTCTTGCCGCCCTAGTTTCCGTCATATCGGTGTTATGTTCCCGGATTTTGCATTCCTTACACGGTTGGGTTATAATGGGAACCCCTTGACAGTTCGCCTTGAATAAAACTCTTCGAGCAATGCCCAACATTGGTTTTACCATTCGCCACCTAGCCTCTTTTTCCCTTGGGTTTCACGGACTCAAGGGTCATCTTTATTTAAACCCTTGGGCCAGTGCTCCTCTGAGTGTTGGTCCAACCTATGAGCTTCCGGTGGCCACCAGGGGCAACTCTGGGCTGGCCTACCGGAACCTTGGACAATCCGGTGTGCCCTGAGAACGAGATATGTGCAGCTCCTATCGGGATTTGTCGGCACATTCGGGCGGTGTTGCTGGACTTGTTTTACCATTGTCTAGGATGTCTTGTAACCGGGATGCCGAGCCTAATCGGTTTGTCTTGGTAGAAGGAATATCCTTCGTTGGCCGTGAGAGCTTGTGATGGGCTAAGTTGGGACTCCCCTGCAGGGATTTGAAATTTCGAAAGCCATGCCCGTGGTTATGGGCAGATGGGGATTTGTTAATGTATGGTTGTAGATAAGCTGAAACTTAACTTAATTAAAATGAATCAACCGCGTGTGTAACCATGATGGTCTCTTCTCGGCGGAGTCCGGGAAGTCAACACGGTGTTGGAGTAATGCTTGACGTAGGTTTTCCTAGGATCACTTCTTGATCATAGTTGTTGGACCGTGCTTTTGCCTTCTCTTCTCGCTCTCTTTTGCGCATAGGTTAGCCACCATATATGCTAGTCGCTTGCTGCAGCTCCATATCATACCTTGTGTTACCTATAAGCTTAAATAGTCTTCATCGCGAGGGTGTGAGATTGTTGAGTCCCCGTGACTCACACTTTACTTCCAAGACCAGATGCAGGGACCGATGATACCGCTCCAGACGATGCGCTTGAGCTCAAGTGGGAGTTCGATGAAGACTCTCGCCGTTACTATGTGTCTTTCCCAGATGATCAGTAGTGGTGCCCAGTTGGGGCGATCGGGGACTTTGTCGCATGGGGGTGGATCTTTATTTTGGTACCGTAGTCGGACCATGAGTGTATTGGATGATTGTAATGTTATTCATGTATTTGTGTGATGTGGCGAGTGTAAGCCAACTATTTATTTACATGGGTTGTTGTGAAGATTACCTTACTTGCGACATAGCTTTCAATGCGGTTATGCCTCTAAGTCGTGCTTCGACACATAGGAGATATAGCCGCATCGAGGGCGTTACACAACAAGGCATGTAGCCCTATGTACAAAGCCAGGCACAGACCCTGCGCGTAGTCAGGGATAGAAAACCTTAGTATGTACACTTTCCTGTTAATTTCCATAGTTATGTGTATACATATATGCATGCTTATCCATGGGTATTGTACTACTTTGTGATTCCAACAAATATTAACGGACTGCCAAGGGTCCATGCTCTTCCCTCTTTTCCTTCCAGCCATGGCAAGGATGCTCGGTCCCGCCAAGGACCCGGCTCCGGCAAGAAGTTGAGAAGACCGCCCGGCACGGAGAACCCCAGAAAACCAAATAGATGAAGTGTACCTCTTGCCCATCCATGTTCGTAACCAGCGACTTGTGCATTGGAAAACCTCGCCACTCTCCTTTTGAAAAACTTGGGTGCTCCCATTCCCGGCCCGATTGCTGGTTCGGTCAGAGTGGTCGTAGTAGCCCTTGTTAAAAGGAGATGGACGGGGGTTTGGACCCATTGTCTGCAACCCGACAGATGTGATTCTCCGGCAGGCGCAGAAGGCACCGGCAGGATGGCTTGCCGAGAGAACTCGTTTATTTGCGTTAAAGAGGCATTTTGCCTCTGCACGAGCGTATCCGTGCACGGGTTCTCGGCAGGGCTAGTCTTTTTCATTAACATGCTAATACACGTACAAATGTTGTAGAACATAAGCATGGGCTCAAGAGATTACATTACTTAGAAATTAAAATTCAGCAAATGCCTACAAGTTTAGAAAGAAAAGATAAGTGCCCCGTGATCCCCGTTCTTGCACCTTTCCTCCTAGGTGCGGCAGGTGAAGGAAAAGAAGGGGCGATGGGGAACTTGCCGATGGAGAGCATTACAGGGATGACCCTCGGCAAGGCGCCTGGCCGAGGGAGGAGGGCGATGCAGATGACGACGCTGCCGCCGACGATCATCCAGAGTCAGAATCGATGTCCTCCCGACCGCTACCATCATCGTCGCTGGCGCTGTCCTCCTCGTCACTCCCGCCCGAGGAGGAGGTTTCGTTGTTGGTGGAGCTCTCCGCACAACACCTTAGGAAAGTTCCCAAGTGCCTGAAGACCTTGACGGAGATCAGGCCGTTCTCCATCAACTTGAAGTGGAGGATGAGCCCCTTCGAGAGGTTATGGGTGCAAGCGAAGGTTTTCCACCCACGGCAGAGGTACATGACGTGAGGGGTGGGGAAGTCAACGTCGAACCACATGCCGCCATTCCCGCAGCCCCTCATGTGTAGCCTCAAGGCCTGTGGCAGGTTGAGCTCCATATCCCGGTGCGACCGGAGTGGGGAGGCAGAGGTGACCGCCGTCGGTGTCAAAACCGGCAGATCTCGAGTAGGGGGTCCCGAACTGTGCGTCTAAGGTCGATGGTAACAGGAGACAAGGGACACGATGTTTACCTAGGTTCGGGCCCTCTCTATGGAGGTAATACCCTATGTCCTGCTTGATTGATATTGATGAATATGAATATTACAAGAGTTGGTCTACCTCGAGATCGTAGAGAGTAAACCCTAGAGGTCTAGCTTGTATGGATATGATAATGAGTGTCCTATCCGGGCTAAGTCCTCCAGTTTATATAGACACCGGGAGGATCTAGGGTTACACAAGGTCGGTTACAAAGAAGGGAATCTACAGATCCGGACGTCAATTTTGCCTTCCAACCTAAGGAGAGTCCCATCTGGACTCGGGTGCAATCTTCGGTCTTCGTATCTTCACAGCCCATTAGTCCGGCCCATGGCTAACAGGCCAGACGCCCGAGGACCCCTTAGTCCAGGACTCCCTCGGTAGCACCTGAACCTGGCTTCAATGACAAGGTATCTGGCGTGTAGTGCTGTCTTCGACATTGCAACATGTGTTCCTCCTTCCGAACTCTAGAATAGTCTTTGGACGAATTGATCGTGTTCGGACCGGTAACAAACACCACACACAACCGTAGAGAGAATATAATAATACATGAGTCCAATCCGCTGACTACTTTTACAACATGACATCACGTCCATCCGGTCATAATTTCGAACCATTTTTTGCCTACCGCTCCATGTTTCGAGATGCGGTTGCCATTGGCATGTCTTGTCGAAGCAGAGATCGTGTCCACTTATTACGAGATTCTCATTAATACGGGTGTGGGTAACCCAACTGTGCCGTTTACACAGCCCCCGGGAGCATGCAAATTTTGAGGTGAGTGGGGTGGAGTTCAATATTGACTGCCCTTATAAGGAGATAAGATTCCCCTTTCTTCTCCCACGCCTTCTCTCTTCTTGTGCCTTTCCACTCATGAGCTCAAGTGCCCAAGTTCTTATCTGTTTACCACTCGAGAAAGCACTCAACCATGTACGGATCCGGAGGTCAAGGCAAGTGAATGGCATCCTCCGTCAAGGAGGAGGATATCGCTGAGCTTCGGGCGGCTGGGTATCTGGCGAAAGAAATCGCCCACCGTCTTCCAGCCCAAGGACAAATCATTCCCACGCCGAAGCCCGACGAGAGCGTAGTGTTCCTCCCCCATTTCCTCCGCGGGCTAGGGTGTCCACACCACCCCTTTGTCCGCGGGATAATGTTCTACTACGGGATAGACTTCCACGATCTATCCCGAACTCCTTCCTCAATATCTCGGTGTTTATCATCGTGTGCGAGACCTTCCTCCGCGTCCACCCCCACTTAGAGCTATGGCTCAAAACCTTTAACTTGAAGCCTAAGGTGGTGGACGGACAGCACATAGAGTGCGGGGGCGCCATGTTGCGTCCCATGCGGCCCGAAGAAGAGGGCGGCCTCAACAACTCTGGAGGCGGAGGCACCCAAGAAGGGCAAGGGCTCCCTCGCGGATAACTCCGCATGAGACATCGACAATAGTTCGAAAAAAAGCCCCCGCGCAAAGCCTCGGGCCGCATCGTAAGTACTAAGACTTGTATCCACCCATAAAGTTTCTCCTCTTTACTACAATTAAATGATTGATTACATTTTATTGTAGTCCGGCCCACAATAGCTCCCCACGATCCTCGTCAGGAGGGTCGCTGGATTCCAAGGCGATCGCCAGCGATTCGCCACTGGCCGCTCACTCTCCCAAGGCCAAGGATGATGCGGAGGTGATGTCCCGAAGGACTGTTCCAGGCGGGGGAAACGCTCAGGAGGCGCCAGAAGGCGAAAATCCCGTCGCTGGACACCAAGGGGAATCAATCCCCATGGAGACTGGTGGGGAGGGCCGAACTCAGTTCGACCCTTAATCGGACTCAATTCCGGAGACTAAGGCTGCTCCAAAATCCGGCAGCGACCTCCTTCGGAAGAAAGGAGGATGCCCGTTCCCCCGTTGACCCCTATCCAACCAGGGGCACGGGATAATCTGCTGGAAACGCTACGAGGCGCTTCCAATGTGGATGAGCACCGTGTCCTTATGGGCACGGTAATTGAAAGGGTTCAGTCCGCCAAGAGTTGACTTACCGAAGCCTGCAGCAGCCTGTTAAGAGGTTTTGAGGTAAGCAGCATAAAAAAGGAGAAAATCCCAATATAGATAGTAGCCCCTGAGACACTGTCCTATTGCAGGAAACTAACTAAATGTGTCTGAAATGTATGCACAGGCGTCGCTGTTGGCCGCGGCCTCGCATACTGCCGAAGTCTTTGGACTAAAGCAGAAACTGGCAGAGGCCGAGGAGGAGCTAGGCTAGGTGAAGAGGCAGCTCTGGGAAAGACAAGGTAAGTAATAACCTATTATGGATTCGACAAGAGAAAAGGTGCAGGCCGCCCGCAAGAGGCTCAAGGCTCGGGTCAACGAAGTCCAACAGGAGGTGCAGGACGTAGTGAAAAAGTGCGAGACCTTGGAGCACAATGCGTCGGCTCAAGAGCCCGGACTTGTCGAGGCTCGTAAGAGGTTGGAGGTGGCCCGGATTGAAGCCCAGGGCGCCCTCCATGAGATCCAGGAGTCCAGGAAAATCATGGCGGGTAAGGCATTCAATATCCAAAGTAGGAGTGTGAAGAGGAAATTTCTTTTACTAACCCGGATTCTGAGTTCTCCAGGGGCCTTTGATGATCTGCCATGCAGTGTGACCAACGCTGCGGAGTTCTTTCGAGCCGAAGAAGGGAGCTCCATGGAGAAGTTGTTCTGGTCGCAATATTGCGCGCCAGAACAGCCGGTACCCTTCGGCGATCAGCTGAAATAGCTGGTAGAGCTGCATAGGGTCGCCGAACTGGCCATGAAGGATATAATAGTCCGGCTAAGGCCAGCCAGAGCTATTCCCAGCAGCTACTTCGGCCTCATGAAGAAGATGGTGGATGCCTGTGCTCGGCTGGATGTCATCAAGCGGTCCGTCTGCATCGAGGGAGCGTGTCTGGCCTTCTCTT
>NC_041380.1:171893048-171942101 GCF_002162155.2 Triticum dicoccoides
AAGGAGTACCGCACACCTGAACAATACTTCGGCGATGTCTTAGAGGGGTCCCGCATTGTTGCAGATCATTGTGGGAAGGACACCATCTTTGAATGAATGTATTCGAGCCCCTCTGCCTTCTATGATGAAATAAAATGTGTACGCAATATAATGCTTGTTATGTTTTGAAAATTTTACTTCCTGTGCAGCCGTCTTGTATACAATCTGAGGGTTAACCAGTCGTCGGCTTCTACCCCCATGTATGTACTACGGGGGTGTTCGGGATGGAATCTAAACAATCTTGATCCAATTAAATGGTCCTTGAAGGAGATGTTTAGCGCAACGAACTAGGCAACCAGACTGTGCGGCTGTAACGCCCACACTTAGCGATAGGAGTGTGACAATAAAAACATGGGACAACCCCTAGTATCGGAACTAGATTTCTATAAGCGTCTGATCAGGAAGTACCAATCCTTCACGTAATGCGGAAGAAATCTTCAACGATTTGCAACCTCTGAACAGCTGACCGGCTCTCGCCACATCACGACAGTCAGTTTTCGGCTTTCTCTACTGAGGTGCTCCGTTGATTAAACCAAGGCACAATCGCAGTAGTTCTCCCTTTACGTAAGTTAGCAAGCATAGGAGTCGGGCAACCCGACTATTGACCAAAGACATGATTCGGAGCCAATGCATATAATACCAAATTCGGGGTGCCGAACTTTACTTATAAAAAGTGTTTGGACTTTTGTTGCCATAATGTGGGGTGCTATGAAGCCCCTGACGAACATCAAGCGTACCAAAGTGTACAGGTGCTACCTGATAGGATTATCCACAGGGGAGCTGAAAAGGAAAAAAGGAAAGAACACAGAAAAGGTACAAAAAAGTTGGAGTCCTACAGCTCCAGCCGCAAACTGTTCTCATTGTAATTTAATTAGTACGTCAAGGTGCATTGATACATGTAGTGTGATAAGAAACATGCTTTTTTATCATGCCGAAACCAAGGGAGAGCTGCGTGTGGGTCCTGAAAAACAGGTAAAGTTATCACTAAAGGAATCACCTAAAAAAGTCCCCCATACGTCTGCGTTTCTCGTCATCTTGGTGTGCTTATCCTTCAAGAGGACCGATGACCAGCCCATCAGATGGTGCCTGTGGGATTGAGACCTGAAAATGAAACAAGTAAAAATGAAAGTATATGTGTATCCGACGTCGGTTGAGCTGTACTACGGACCACAAGCTAGCTATGCCTCCATCGATGCCCATGGGATTTTGAGCGCATAGTTATGTACGCACGGCACGAATGCCACCACTTGATGAGAACTGCGATTGAGGCCGAATTGCTAGTCGAGCTCCCGACGAGCCGAGCTCTCCTGCTGCAGAGTAGTTCAGACCCTCTTAGTGGTGTCCGTGGGCTCGGCGGCCGAGTTAAGGTTCTGCTTGAGAAGGCCGCTCTGTACTTCTGCTGCCAAGGTAGCTGTGTGCTCTTCTGTACGGAGGGAGCGTTCCATATTTCTGTTAACTGTTATGACGCCGCATGGATCGGGCATCTTGAGCTTGAGATAAGCATAGTGTGGTACCGCATTGAATCGAGCGAACGCAGTTCGTCTGAGCAGTGCGTGATAGCCACTGCGAAATGGGACGATATCGAAGATTAACTCCTCGCTTCGGAAGTTCCCCGGAGATCCGAACACAACCTCGAGTGTGATTGAGCCCGTACAGCGGGCCTCTACGCCTGGTATGACTCCTTTAAAGGTAGTCCTTGTAGGCTTGATCTGTCGGATCTAGTGTTCCGGCAGACCCCTGAGGTTCGAACACTTGGGTGCACGCGACGGTTTTCTCCCTATCGATCCATGCCCAAGCTCTCTAAGATCTCGCAGACGAACACGACAAACTCTCAACACAGGAAGACACAAGGTTTATACTGGTTCGTGCCACCGTTGTGGTGTAATACCCTACTCTAGTGTGGTGGTGGTGGATTTCCTCTTGGGCTAATGATGAACAGTATAGGAGGAAGAACAGCCTCCTGAGGTCGAGGTGTTCTTGTGTTTGGTGAGTTTGTGTGTGTGTGAGGATCGGAATCAGCTGCCGACTTGTGATGGTGTCGATCCCATGCCCCTCATGGTGGTGGCTAGTTCTACATATATAGGCCCTGGTCCTCTCCCCAAATATTGAGCGGGAAGGGATGCCAACAACGGCCAATTCGAAAGGGGACAACTAGTACAAGCTATCCTGACAAAAGGTGGTCTTCGCCTGCAAAAAGGCTCTGGTGATGATGTCGTCCTGGGCTCCATGGTGACCTTTGTCTTGCCGTCCTTCGGGTCCCGGTCTTGTTGCACCAATATGGAAACCTTTGCTAGATGCCTAGGTACTCCGCGCCTGCGCTTGCCCCCTTAGCACCAAAGAGGGAACAAGGACGCTGCGTGCGCTGGCGCCCGCCTGGTCTCGGTCGTCATGGCTAACGTCACGAGGGGCCTCGCGAGGTTTGCCTTGCCTTGTCTTGCGTCGTCCTCCCCGCGCGGCTTGGCCCCTCGCGAGGGTCTTGAATGTCTTGTCGATGAAGATGAGCCGTACGAACCCGCCAGCCTAGCCATGCCGTGGGCCGCAGGAAGGCAAGTCTGGGGACCCCCGTTCCCAGAATGCTGACAGTAGCCCCCAGGCCCATGGTGCTCTCGGACTTGGCTTCGAGGCGAAGCCAAAGGGTCAAGCGTAGAGCGCTGTCGGACCCAAAAGCCTGCGGCCTTGATATGTCTCCGTCTTTTGCCCTTGTTTTGGACTCTAATTTGCATGATTTGAATTGAACTAACCCGGACTGACTCTCTTTTCAGCAGAATTGTTATGGTGTTATTTATGTGCAAAAATAAAAGTTCTCGGAATGACCTGAAACTTCACGGAACATATATTCAGAAATAATAAAAAAATTGTTGCAAAAGATGAAGACCAGGGGGCCCACTACCTGTCCACGAGGGTGGGGGGCGCGCCTCCCCCCTAGGGCGTGCCCCCTACCTCGTGGGCCCCCTAGAGCTCCTCCGACCTCAACTCCAACTCTATATATTTGCTTTCGGGAGAAAAAAATCAGAGTGAAGGATTCATCGCGTTTTACGATACGGAGCCGCCGCCAAGCCCTAAAACCTCTCGGGAGGGCTGATCTGGAGTCTATTCGGGGCTCCGGAGAGGGGAATCCTTCGCCATCGTCATCATCAACCATCCTCCATCACCAATTTCATGATGCTCACTGCCGTGCGTGAGTAACTCCATCGTAGGCTTGCTGGACGGTGATGGAATGGATGAGATTTATCATGTAATTGAGTTAGTTTTGTTAGGGTTTGATCCCTAGTATCCACTATGTTCTGAGATTGATGTTGCTATGACTTTGCTATGCTTAATACTTGTCACTAGGGCCCGAGTGCCACGATTTCAAATCTGAACCTATTATGTTTTCATCAATATATGAGAGTTTTTGATCCTATCTTTCAAGTGTATAGTCACCTATTATGTGTTATGATCCGTTAATCCCCGAGGTGACAATAATCGGGATACTTACCGGTGATGACCGTAGTTTGAGGAGTTCATGTATTCACTATGTGTTAATGCTTTGGTCCGGTACTCTATTAAAAGGAGGCCTTAATATCCCTTAGTTTCCATTAGGACCCCGCTGCCACGGGAGGGTAGGACAAAAGATGTCATGCAAGAGCTTTTCCATAAGCACATATGACTATATTCGGAATACATGCCTACATTACATTGATGAATTGGAGCTAGTTCTGTGTAACCCTATGTTATGATTGTAACATGATGAACCACATCCGGCATAATTCTCCATCACGGATCCATTGCCGATGAGCTTTCCACATATTGTTCTTCGCTTATTTACTTTTCCGCTGCTATTGCTATCATCATTACAAAATACCAAAAACATTACTTTTGCTAACATTACCACTACTATCATATTACTTTGCTACTAAATACTTTGCTGCAGATACTAAGTTTCCAGATGTGGTTGAATTGACAACTCAGCTGCTAATACTTGAGAATATACTTTGGCTCCCCTTGTGTCGAATCAATAAATTTGAGTTGAATACTCTACCCTCGAAAACTGTTGCGATCCCCTATACTTGTGGGTTATCAAGACTATTTTCTGGCGCTGTTGCCGGGGAGCATAGCTCTATTCTTTGAGTCACTTGGGATTTTTATCTTCTTATCATTATGAAGAACTTGAGAGATCCAAAAACCAAGATTTATCCCTCAACTATGAGGGGAGGTAAGGAACTTCCATCTAGCTCTGCACTTGATTCACCTTCTGTTTTGAGTAAGCTTGTGACACCTAAACCTGCTTCTGCTATTTGTTCTGATATGTCACATGTTATTGATGATGCCACTTCTCCTATGCATGATAGTTATGATGAAACTACTTCTATGCTTGATACTACTGTGCCACTTGGTGAATTTCTTGATGAACAACTTGCTAGGGTTAGAGAGAATGAAAATACTGAATCTGATAATATTGATGAAAGTGATGATGAAGACTTGCCCATTATTCCCAAGGGTTATGTTTTTGATAAAGAAGCTTCTTTCTCTATTTTAGCTTGCCAAGATAGTTATGAACTTAAGAGGTTATTAGCTAAATGGAATAAGAAATCTCTAAATGCTAGAATGAAACCTGACCCTGCTTTTGCAACTTCACCTATCTTTGTTACTGATAAGGATTATGAATTCTCTATTGATCCTGATATAATTACTTTGGTTGAATCTGATCCTTCTCATGGCTATGAATCTGAAACTGTTGTGGCACATCTTACTAAATTAAATGATATAGCCACCCTGTTCACTAATGAAGAGAGAACTTGCTACTTTTATATCCTTGAAATATTTCTGTTCTCATTAAAGGGTGATGCTAAGGTATGGTTTAATTCTCTTGATCCTGGTTGTGTGCGTAGTCCCCAGGATATGATTTATTACTTCTCTGCTAAATATTTCCCTGCTCATAAGAATCAAGATGCTTTGAGGGATATCTATAATTTTGTGCAAATTGAAGAAGAGAGTCTCCCACAAGCTTGGGGGAGGCTTCTCCAATTACTTAATGCTTTGCTTGATCATCCTCTTAAGAAAAATGAAATACTCCCTCCGTAAACTAATATAAGAGCATTTAGATCACTACTTTAGTGATCTAAACGCTCTTATATTATTTTACAGAGGAAGTACTTGATATCTTTTATAATGGATTAACCAATGCTTCCAAAGATTACCTGGAAAGATGTGTTGGTTCTGTTTTCAGGGAAAGAACACCGGA
Source organism: Triticum dicoccoides (assembly GCF_002162155.2). Lineage (NCBI taxonomy): Eukaryota > Viridiplantae > Streptophyta > Magnoliopsida > Poales > Poaceae > Triticum > Triticum dicoccoides. The sequence goes on from NC_041380.1 coordinate 171,898,312, forward strand.
TGAAGCTGAAATTCTATTGAATAATATGTTGACAAATGGAAATAATTGGACACTTCCTGAACCAGTTCCTGAACCAACCCATGAGCCTATTCCTAAACCAACTCCGAAGAAGAGGGTTGTTCTATTTCTTAGTCCCGAAGATATGTAAGAGGCAAAGAAATCTATGAAAGAAAAAGGTATTAAAGCTGAAGTTGTTAAGAATTTACCTCCTATTGAAGAAATACACGGTCTTAATTTACCGCCTGTTGAAGAAACATATGATCTTAATCCTTCACCTATTGAAGAAACTCATGGTCTTGATAACCCGACACAGATAGTAAAGGTAAATTCTCTCTATAGATATGATAAAGCTGAAATCCCATTTACTAAATTTGCTAGCCCATGCTTAGATGAGTTTGATAAATTTAGGCTAAGCTAGAAGATTTTAATGCTTATTTTGGTAGACAATTGAAATACAATTCAAATATGCTTGAACACTTGGGTGATTATATGGCTAATGTCAAAGGTGAACTTTAACTTATTAGTAAACATGCTTCTATGGTTACCACTCAAGTAGAACAAGTACTTAAAACTCAAAATGATTTGCTCAATTAATTGAATAGTAAGAATAATGATAACACTGCTAGAGTTATGACTAGAGGTGGTAGAATGACTCAGGAACCTTTGTATCTTGAAGGCCACCCTAAGAGAATTGAGCAAGATTCTCAGAGAAATAATGTAGATGCACCTAGTCCTTCTAATAGGAAGAAAAAGAAAAATGATAGGACTATGCATGCTTCCTGTGAACCTATTGCTGAAACACCTGAGAATCCAAATGATATTTCTATTTCTGATGCTAAAACACAATCTGGTAATGAACCTGAAACTAGTGATAATTTTAATGATAATGTTCACAATGATGCTCAACCTACTAATGATAATGATATAGAAATTGAACCTGCTGTTGATCTTGATAACCCACAATCAATAAGAAAGACTTTGTTGCTAGGAAACATGGTAAGGAAAGAGAGCCTTGGGTTCAGAAACCCATGCCTTTTCCTCCCAAACCATCCAAGAAAAAGGATGATGAGGATTTTGAGTGCTTTGCTGAAATGAATAGCCTATCTTTTTGCGTATGCGATTAACTGATATGCTCAGAATGAATCCTTATGCTAAGTACATGAAAGAAATTGTTACTAATAAAAGAAAGATAGCAGAAGCTGAAATTTCCACCATGCTTGCTAATTATACTTTTAAGGGTGGAATACCAAAGAAACATGGAGATCCAGGAGTACCCACGATACCATGCTCCATTAAAACAAATTATGTTAAAACTGCTTTATGTGATCTTGGAGCCGGTGTTAGTGTTATGCCTCTCTCTTTATATCTTTGCAAATGGCTGATAAATCAATTGCTATACCTATCGGTATTTGTGAGGATGTGCCTATTGTGGTTGCAAACGTTACTATTTTAACAGACTTTGTTATTCTTGATATTCCTGAGGATGATAGTATGTCTATTATTCTTGGAAGACCTTTTTTGAACACTGCAGGGGCTTTTATTGATTGCACTAAAGGAAATTTCACTTTTCATGTTAATGGTAATGAGCATACGGTACACTTTCCAAGGAAACAACCTCAAGTTCATAGTATCAACTCTATTGGAAAAATTTAATCGATTATATTTGGAGTTTTTGAATTTCCTCTTCCTACTGTCAAGAAGAAATATGATAATATTGTTGTTGGGGATGTGCATATCCCCGTTGAGGTAACATAGTGTTATTCGAAATTTCTCCGGTTCCATGTTATTTGGAATGAGTTCGTTAACAAGACTTGATCAACCTTGTTAGTGGATTCCTTTTGATGATCATGAGATGGATGAAACTAGAAGGCACAATCTTTTGTACCGTACTTTTACTTTCTGTTATTTATTTTAAATAAAATAAAAATAGTATTTTCTGTCTGTTATCTGAATTATCCGTGCAATATAAAAATACCCCGAAAATAAAAGTTCTCCAAAATGCCCTGAAATTTAAATATGATTTTTTCAGGAATATTTGAGAATATTTGGCACTGAGAACACAGCAAGAGGAGCTGGCACCTGGCCACAATGGTCAGGGGCGCGCCCTACCCCCTGGGAGCGCCCCCTGCCTCGTGGGCCCACGGTGGCCTTCCTCCACTCATCCTTGCACCCACACACTCCTTCTTCCTCCCACAAACACGAATATCCAGCTCAAACCCGAGTCCAAGCTCATTTTGCTGCCATTTACGATATCCTTGCTCAAAGCACGTCTCACAAAACTGCTTGGGGAGATTGTTCCTTGGTATGTGACTCCTCCATTGGTCCAATTATTTTTTGTTCTAGTGCTTTATTCATTGCAAATTTGTGCTGCCTAGGTGACCATGTTCTTGAGCTTGCATGTCAAATTTATATGGTTCCAAGTAGTTTTGATGCATGATATAGGCTCTAGTCACTTGTTGGAGTAGTTGCTATCAGTATTGTTGAGTTTGGTTTACTTTTATTTTGAAGTTACTAAAAATTTCAGAAATTTTTCAGAGGACGAAATATGCTTAGGAAAATGTACCAAGGTGGTTCTTCAAGGAAGCAAGGACCTAGGCTTGCAATGCGTGATGCTGATGATGAGCCACCAAGAAATGCTCTAGTGCGTCCTTGTGAACGGCCTTCGGAAAACTTTATGGATCGAGCGGGAATTCAGGAAGAATTTAACGCATTTTGCGTAACGCTAATCTTGTGAGCTTCAAGGAATAAAAATGCCGTCAGTACCACTATCTCACTAGTTCCTTTGTGAGGAGGTTTGAATTTTCATCTTCACGTAATTCTCCAACTGTCCTGTTTGATCTTTATGAAAATTCTTACACTATGGACTTAGAGGATTTTACCACTTCTTGCAAACTTCGACAATGGGGTAGTATAAGGGAACCTCGCAAATCTGCATTTAGAGATTTTCTTGCTAGTATAACTATGCGGGAATCTAGAGATATAACACAAGCTACCATAGGGAGCATTCATTTTCCAATTATACATTATTTTGCTCTCTTCATAGGTAGGTGCATAAATGGTAAAGATGAAGCATGTCATATGTGCGTCCCTGACTTCAGTATTCTTAGGAGTGCTGTGGTGGGAGATAAATCTTATAATTTGGGAGCCATTGTTGCACGTAGGTTGCATCTGAATAGATTTAATGGAGATTTCTTTGGTGGAATTTATGCAACCCGCTTAGCTGATTTTCTCGGTGTAACCATACGTGAGGATGATATTGAATTGCCTCCTGCTTACCTAGATTTTAATGCTATGGTTCACCACCAGTTTGTTGAGAGGAGTGAATCACCTCTCTAGTATCGACTAATTTTTGACAGACGCCGTGTTGTCCGTATTACTCTTCCTGCTCCTACCTTCTTTGATTATCAGGAAAAAGGAAGATATGTTATCACCAGAGAGGAGGCAGATGAGTACGAGAGGAGGGCGGAGGCCGCTCGCCGCCACGCTGCAGCTCTGGAGGCGATAGCCACTGCATCTCAGTACGACCCCAACTATTATTATGGATGTCCGCCAGGCCAGCCGTGGCCATAGACCAACTTAGGCCAAAAGCCTAAGCTTGGGGGAGTATGTATTTCCCACCGACATTACATTTATGTTCACACACTCATTGATAGATGTCGGTGCTCATACTTTTTCATTGTATCATCCATTCTAGTTTATTTTTCTTGTTATGCTTTCTTCTTGTGTGTTTAATAAACCTTAAGAAAAAACAAAAAAAATTAGTTGTAGCTTTTCGCCAGTTTTAATTTCTATGCTTGTAGTAGTAATTAAAAGGAAAACCCAAAAAGATTTCATGTTCTTCTTTTGCTTGTTGGGAGCTTTCCCATGTAAATAGTTTTATTTCTTTTCTTTTCTTTGGGGGTTCATAAGAGAGGACCATAATTAAATTGTTGAAGTGGCGCTTATATGCATTATTGTTGATCTGACAAAAGAGCCCATATTGCCTTGTCTTCTCCTATTTATTGAATGCTTGCAGATTCCAGCTTAGTCCAATGCACGTGCATTATTATTATTATTATTATCCACATCGTTCGGTCATACAAGTGAAAGGCAATTATAACGATATATGATGGACTGACTGAGATGCGAAAAGATGGTATGAACTCGACCTCTATTGTTTTTGTAAATATGATTAGATCATCGTTCCTGATTCAGCCTATTATGAATAAACAAGTTTGCAATGACAACTAGGGATCATAGTTTCTTGTGCCATGCTTGATTAGCTAGGATCTTATAATGGTTTACCTTGCGTGCCAACATGCTATTGAAATGGTTGTGATGTGGTATCATAGGGTGGTAACCTCCTCTGAATGATTTAAGTGACTTGACTTGGCGCATGTTCACGCATGTAGTTGAAACAAAATCAACAAAACCTTCAAGATATTTATGTTCATGGTGGATTATATCCTAATCATGCTTGCATTCGGTGTTGATTAATTTTAATGCATGTTCATGACTGTTGTCGCTCTCCAGCTGGTCGCTTCCCAGTCTTTTGCTAGCCTTCACCTGTACTAAGCGGGAATACTGCTTGTGCATCCAATTCCATAAACGCCAAAGTTATTCCATATGAGTCCACCATACCTACCTATACACGGTATCTACCTGCCGTTCCAAGTAAATTTGTATGTGCCAAAATCTAAACCTTCAAATAAATATCCTGTTTTGTATGCTCGAATAGCTCATGTATCAACTGGGGTTGTCCGTATCTTCCATGTTAGGCGGATTATTCTCAAGAGGAGTGGACTCCGCTCCTCACTCACGAGAAAGTGGCTGGTCACCGGGATGCCCAGTACCATGCTTTATGCAAATCAAATCAAAATACTTGCAAACAAAACTCCCCCTGGGACTCTTGTTAGTTGGAGGCACTCATTGTTCCGAGCAAGCCATGGATTGATGTTTGTTGGTGGAGGGGGAGTATAAACTTTACCATGCTGTTTGGGAACCGCCTATAATGTGTGTAGCATGTAAGATTTGCCATCTCTTGGTTGTTATGTTGACAATGAAAGTATACGGCTCAAAATATTATTCACCTCTATTTCAAAACTGAGCTCTGACACCTCTACAAATCCCTGCTTCCCTCCGCGAAGGGCCTATCTATTTACTTTTATGTTGAGTCATCATCCTCTTATTAAAAAGCACCAGTTGGAGAGCACCGCTGTAATTTGCATTCATTACTGTTAGTTTACATTGAGTATGACTTGACTGGATCTCTTTTACCAGGAATTACAATGTCTAGTCAGTCCTTGATCTTTAAAGGTGCTCTGCATTTATGTTTTGCGGTCTCAGAAAGGGCTAGCGAGATACCATCTAGTTATATCCTATTATGATTGTTTTGAGAAAGTGTTGTCATCTGAGATTTATTATTATTGATCGCTAGTTGATTATGCCATTGATATGAGTAAACTTGAGACCTAAGCATTATTTTGAATGTGGTTAGTCATAATCTTTTCTGAAAACTTGAATGCTGGCTTTACATATTTACAACAACAAGAGCAAATAGAATTTGTAAAAGTTTTTCTTTATCACTTTCAGTTTATCAACTGAATTGCTTGAGGACAAGCAAAGGTTTAAGCTTGGGGGAGTTGGTACGTCTCCGTCGTATCTACTTTTCCAAACACTTTTGCGCTTGTTTTGGACTCTAGCTTGCATGATTTGAATGGAACTAACCCGGACTGACGCTGTTTTCAGCAGAATTGCTATGGTGTTATTTATGTGTAGAAACAAAAGTTCTCGGAATGACCTGAAACTTCACGGAACATCTATTTGGAAATAATAAAAAATCCTTGCAAAAGATGAAGACCCGGGGGGCCCACCACCTATCCATGAGGGTGGGGGCGCGCCCCCCTACCTCGTGGGCCCCCTGGAGCTCCTCCGGCCTCAACTCCAACTCTATATATTTGCTTTCGGGAAGAAAAAAAATCAGTGAGAAGGATTCATCGCGTTTTACGATACAGAACCGCCGCCAAGCCCTAAAACCTCTCAGGAGGGCTGATCTGGAGTCTGTTCGGGGCTCCGGAGACGGGAATCCGTCGCCATCGTCATCATCAACCATCCTCCATCACCAATTTCATGATGCTCACAGCCATTCACGAGTAATTCCATCGTAGGCTTGCTGGACAGTGATGGGTTGGATGAGATTTATCATGTAATTGAGTTAGTTTTGTCAGGGTTTGATCCCTAGTATCCACTATGTTCTGAGATTGATGTTGCTATGACTTTGCTATGCTTAATGCCTGTCACTAGGGCCCGAGTGCCATGTTTTCAGATCTGAACCTATTATGTTTTCATCAATATATGAGAGTTCTTCATCCTATCTTGCAAGTCTATAGTCACCTAGTATGTGTTATGATCCGTTAACCCCGAAGTGACAATAATCGGGATACTTACCGGTGATGACCATAGTTTGAGGAGTTCATGTATTCACTATGTGTTAATGCTTTGGTCCTGTACTCTATCAAAAGGAGGCCTTAATCTCCCTTAGTTTCCATTAGGACCCCGCTGCCACGGGAGGGTAGGACAAAAGATGTCATGCAAGTTATTTTCCATAAGCACGTATGACTATATTCGGAATACATGCCTACATCACATTGATGAATTGGAGCTAGTTCTGTGTCAACCTGTGTTATGATTGTTACATGATGAACCACATCCGGCATAATTATCCACCACCGATGCATTGCATATGAGCTTTCCACATATTGTTCTTCGCTTATTTACTTTTCCGTTGCTATTGCTATCATCATTACAAAATACCAAAAAGATTACTTTTGCTACTGTTACCTTTTGCTACCGTTACCACTACTATCATATTACTTTGATACTAAATACTTTGCTGTAGATACTAAGTTTCCAAGTGTGGTTGAATTGACAACTCAGTTGCTAATACTTGAGAATATTCTTTGGCTCCCCTTGTGTCGAATCAATAAATTTGAGTTGAATACTCTACCCTCGAAAACTGTTGCGATCCCCTATACTTGTGGGTTATCAGGCCTGGGTTGCCGCATAGCGGTTGATTGGAGGTGGGCGTCTCCGCTTCCCCACGCTGCCTCGGTAACTGCCTGACTTGACAAGTCCCTGCGACATGCAAAGAAAACCATCATTACCTGTGATCATGGGGGTGTTGGTTGGCCTTGCTCTGCTATATATGGGGAGGGGGCAGTGGCCCCATCGCCCATCTCTTCCCATTCCGTCTGCTCCTTCTTCTTCTGCTCTACCTCCGACTCCAATGGTGTCGTCGAAGAGGTTCATTGCCATGGAGAAAGGGAAGGCATCTCGCGATGGGCCCAGCTCCCCGGCGCCTAAACGGGGACGTGACCATCCTCGCAAGCTCTCCTCGACTCCCGCCATGGCCCCCTGCTCCCGGGATGGTGCCGCTGCGCGTGGCGAGGGTCGATTTGGCCGTGGCAGCCCCGCCCATGAGGGCAGACGTGCCGTGGTTGCACGGCCTCCCCGACCACGCTTCCACTCGCAGAGGTGTTGCCGGAGTTCGTTGTCTCATCGATGGATCCGACCGGCAACTGGCTCCAGGTTCCGCGCTTCTTAGCCAACGAGCTACCGGCCCCTGGTCCGGGTGGGCTCTGGCTGCAGGTGGACGGTTGCTGCAGTGGGGCTTCCTGGGTCGCGGTCGAAGTCTCCGCCGCGGGCAACATAGCTCTGGCCCGTCGTTGGAAGGCGTTCGCCCGTGCGTGCGGCCCGGGCAAGCGTTGCACCCTCCAATTTAAGTATGACGATGATGCGACCCTCTACATGAGGGCGTTTGCGGAAGACGGCCGCCGCGCCGGGTGCTGCCCCGAGACGAACGATGGCGAGGACGTGCTTGGTTTCGGCGATGGACGCGACAAGGGCAAGCCCATCGGCCGAGCCTCGTCCAGCTACGACGGTTCTTCCCTTGGCGAAAGCTCTAGTAGAGGTGGCTACGACTAGCTGCCATGCTGCCCCGCTCGCTTTGAGGGTGGTAGCGGGCCGCCGAGCCTCCATGAAGTGCGAGGAGAGATCCGGCTGAGCTCGGGACGTCGTTGGAGGCCTGCCCCCAGGGTTGCAGCAATGCCGCTTTTTCTTTGTTCCCTCTTTCCTTTCCTGCATTAAACGAAACCAGTGTGGGCCTGGGTGGTTGTTTATCGAACCGTGATTCCTTAATCATTACGCTATGCTTGTTATTCCTGTGTTGTGTCGTTTATTTTGTAAGTAAATAACTTAGTCTGGTGCGTTCGGGCCAGCCTCTTATTCATGAGGCACTCATTTCTTCGTGCTTGCCTTGGCTTAGCGGTTGCTCAGGAACTGCAAAAAGTTTGTTAGGGAGCTTGCTAGGAGACTTATTGTTCACCCGAGCCTTGACCCAGCGTTTCACATCGCGGTACCCGAGGGGCACGGATTAAGAGGGATGTGCTGGTTTGTGGGCCCAAACAAGGGTGCCTGGCGAGAAAGCAGACCGAAGGCAGAGAGAAGGACCAACACAGGAGGAAGAAATCCTCGCGAAGGCACCTGCGACCAGATTCGGAAAAGGTGGCAGAACCAAATCAGCGAGGAACACCAGAAACAAACTTCGATTAAGGGAAGGCGAGCCAATGAAAAACCGCGTCCGGCACCTAGTCTAGTCTTCGACGTCTTCTCACCAGCATGGTGCTAAGTGATGCCACTAGGCGTGGGAGGGAGCCTCCGAGGCCCGAGGGCGGTTCTCCGGATACTCCGGGGTGTGTATAGCCCCACTCATTGTTACATGAGCGTGTCACGAGCGGCGATTCTTCACACGCACCGGGCCTTGCTTCACAGGCACTGGGCCTTGCTTCACAGGCACTAGGCCTTGCCTCATGGATACAACCTCTGTTGGTGCTGGATGTTCCAGGCGTTCTAGATGGGCACCCCATCCAGCGTCTCCAGGCGCGTGGCGCAGGGACTGGAGATGTGGACGACCCTGAGCGGGCCCTCCCACGTGGGTGAGAGGTTATGCAACCCTTCCCTGAAGAGGACCCGCCTCAGGACGAGGTCGCCTGCCTCAAGCGTCCTGGAGCGGATGTTGCGGCAGTGGTACCGCCGCAGCGCCTGCTGGTACCTTCCCGCCCTTAGAGCAGCTTCGGGACGTGGTTCCTCCCCCAATACGAGGTCCATCCCCCGTGTGGCGTCCTGCTACATTTCATTGAATGCCAGGACCCATGCAGAGCGATGTTTGCCCTCGTGAGGGAGGACCGCTTCGGCTCCGTAGACGAGGAAGAATGGGGTCTTTCCCATCGTCTTAGTGGCAGTGGTGCGGATGGACCACAACACGGACTGGAGCTCGTCGTGCCAGCCCCTGCCGTAGGCCTTGAGCTTCTTCTTGAAGGTCCTAGTCTTGAGGCCTCTCAAGACCTCTGCGTTGGCGCGTTCAGCCAGGCCATTGCTTCTAGGGTGCGCCACCGGAGCGTAGCATATCTGCGTTCCAAGGATAGCACCGTATGTTTTGAAGAGGTTACTGGTGAACTGCGAGCCGTTGTCGGTGATGATGCGGTTGGGGACCGCAAAATGGCTCACAGGGCCCTTGATGAACTTGACCGCAGAACCAGCTGGGATGGTGTGGACGTCTTCCACTTCCGCCCACGTGGTGAACTTGTCGATGGCGACATAGAGGTAGCGGTAGCCCCCTGGCACTCAAATGAATGGGCCCAAGATATCTAGCCCCCATACCGTGAATGGCCATGTGACCGGTATAGTTTGGAGGCCCTAAGCTGGCTGATAGATCTGCTTGGCGTGGAACCCACTATGGAACACCTTGCATGAGGGTCCGTGACGATGAGTGGTGTCCGTAGTCGCTGCCGTGAATGTCCATTAGCAACTCCTTCCCCTGGTCCCCGGAAATGCAACGCAACGAAACATCATTAGGTCGCTTCCTGTACAACTCACCATCCCTGATACAGCCATGCGCTCTGCGTCCTCTTCCTTATCCGGTAGAGCCCCTTGCATCAACTATTCCTTGAACTCCTTGGTCCAACATCCCTCCTGAGGCTCAAGCGCCAGGAGCAAGCGGGCTCCTGAGGTTGGGCCACAAGCTGGGGCTCCCGTGGCTGGCGGTCGTGGGAGTTCTTCCCGAGGCTCCACCGTGCTTGAATGTGGCGGCGTTGCTGACGGCTTGAAGAGCCGCTCCTCGAAGACGGCGGGTGTCGGTGTCAAAACCGGCGGATCTCGGGTAGGGGGTCCCGAACTGTGCATCTAGGCCGGATGGTAACAGGAGACAAGGGACACGAAGTTTTACCCAGGTTCGGGCCCTCTTGATGGAGCTAAAACCCTACGTCCTGCTTGATTAATATTGATGATATGGGTAGTACAAGAGTTGATCTACCACAAGATCGAGGATGCTAAACCCTAGATGCTAGCCTATGGTATGATTGTTGATGTGTATGTTGTCCTACGGACTAAAACCCTCTGGTTTATATAGACACCGAAGAGGGTTAGGGTTACACAAAGTCGGTTACAATGGTAGGAGATCTTCATATCCGTATCGCCAAGCTTGCCTCCCACGCCAAGGAAATTCCCTTCTGGACACGGGACATAATCTTCAATCTTGTATCTTCATAGTCCAGGAGTCCGGCTAAAGGTATAGTCCGGCTATCCGAGCACCCCCTAATCCAGGACTCCCTCAGTAGCCCATGAACCAGGCTTCAATGACGACGAGTCCGGCGCGCAGATTGTCTTCGGCATTGCAAGGAGGGTTCCTCCTCCAAGTACTTCATAGAAGATTTTGAACACGAATATAGTGTCTGGCTCTACAAAATAATTTTCCACATATTGCCGTAGATAGAATAATATTTACACCAATCTAATCTGCTGATTATTCCGTAGCGTGACACACCACGGCCAAGCCTTTATTCGAGTCATTTCATTATCCCCCCTCAGCACGTCATGCGAGGTGGTTTCCTTGGCACGTCTTGTTAAAACAGAGATCATGTCCCCTTATCCCAGGATTCTCATCAATATGGGCGTGGGTAACCCAACCGCTTCTAGGACTCCTAGATTATAGGCAAGTCCAAACGGACATGGAGAGGACGCTTGATATTCACCCTCTTTATAAAGGGGACAAGGCTTTTATTTTTCCCTCCCGTGCTCAATCGAATCCTTCCCCCACCTCAAGCTCAAATGCCCGAAGTTCAGGTCAGGCGCCCCGAACCTTCAGTCATGTCCGGATCTAGCCTTCAAGGCTGATGCATGCCTTCCACCGTCACGGAAGAAGACATCAAGAAGTTCAGGGAGGCCAGATATCTGACCGCGTAGATTTTGCATCGGCTGCCTCCCCGAGGGCAGGCCTCTCCCACCCTCGAACCCAACGAGAACGTCGTGTTCGTCTCCCACTTCCTCCGAGGTCTAGGCCTTGCTTTGGATCCTTTCGTCAGGGGTCTGATGTTTTATTACGGGCTAGACTTCCATGATCTAGCGCTGGACTCTTTTCTTCATATCACGACATTCATTGTCGTGTGCGAGCCCTTCCTCCGGGTCACCCCTCACTTTGGCCTCTGCCTCAAGACCTTTGAAGTGAAGCCGAAGATGATCGAGGAGCAACATGTAGTGTGTGGAGGTGCCTCAATACGCAAGATGACGGGAGCTCCGTGGCCCAAAGGTTCCATCCCAGAGGTGTCTGAATTGTGGCAACATGAGTGGATCTACATCACGGCTCCTAGAAGTGCCAAGTGGGCGGCCGCACCAGTTTTCCCATCGGGCCCTCCATCACAACTGATGTCATGGATCAGCAGAGGCCTGAGCTAGGGGCCAGCAAAGGACGTGCCTATACTGCAAAGCCGCATTCGAGATCTCTTCAATGGAGATTTCAGTTTGGTTGCGATAATACAAGTTATGCTGGTTTGTCAAGTCCAGCCTTGCAAACGCCGGCCTCTTCGCCTATGGGAGTTCAATCCCGAGGGACCGCGTGTCATTCAAAATTTTCTCGGCCTGATGCACGAGGAGATGTACAAGTCATTCTTCGGACCTCAAGTGGAGTGTTCGAAAATCTCCGAGGACATGGGCCTGAGTAGTAACCGCAACGCCGAACAGGTAAGGCATCTTCCGGTCGAACATACTATCTCTCCTTTGTTACGAAGTTGTATCTGAGAGTTCGCTTTTTGACCAGGACTGGTTAACAAAGGCGAAGTTGATTCGGTGTTCGGCCCCCCTCCCTGAGGGTTTGGAAAATCCGGTATTGGAAAAGATGCTCCAGACCGCACCTTGCCCGGAGCCCTTGAAGGAAGATACTGTGGAGGATAATGCAGGCGGACGCGGGCCCCCAACGCTGCCCATTCTAGCCGAGGGAGCGAGCATTTCCATGAGGGAAGGCGACCAGAAGAGGAAAAGGACTGCGCCGGGGATCCGGAAGCCGAAGCTTCCAAATGGGAGAAGAAGGTCCTTCCTTGGGGTGCGCCGTTGCCGCACAAAGTCCGCGGAGGGATCAATTCTCCCGCGAGTCGTAAGTGACCCGAAATACTTTAATAGTACATATATGCCATCTTTTTCTTCTGAGAAGATAACCACCGCATATATTTTTGCAGTTCGGGCCTTAGCCCCTCTCAGATGAGCTCAGCTTCGGGGGATCTTCTTCTAGATGATGGAGAGCGAAACGCTTCCTCCGGACTCCTCCGCTCCGGAAGCGGGCGATCCTGAAGTGTCGTCGCGGAGGGCCTCTCCGAGTCCGGTGAGGCCAGAAGATAATCCCGTTGACCCCTGAAGCTCCCAATGTCCGGCTCCCGAAGAGAGCAGACAAAAGAGTCCGACACCATCTAGTGTGCGATCAGATGTTCTGAGGGAGTTGGTGGGGCGAGCGGCCATCTCAGATGAACACCATGTGCTGATGAATACGGTGATGGAGAGAATATCGTCCGCCGAAAGAGGATTGCATGAAGCTTTTATGAGTCTACTGACAGGCTTTGAGGTACGTAAAAGAATGTATGATAATCCTGCACATGCTAGGTGTGCCCTGTGTAGGTAGTAGCCCCTCAGACTCTGGTTGTCGTCGGAAACGGCGACGAACAGAGGATCATATTCCCAGGAAATAACCATAATACTGCCTTTATGTGCAGGTGATGGAAGCTCCGGTGGCTAGCCGAACTAGCGAGTTTGCCCATTTAGAACGGCAGTTGGATGCGGCAGACGCCGACATCGAGCTTGTTAACAAAAGGCCTGACGAGGCACAGGGTAAGTGTCAATATCTGGTAAACGCCACATAGGAAGAGCAGCATGATGCCAGTATCTTAAATATGTTGTGACTACAGATGGAGTTGCCACTGTTGAAGCCTTGCGGGCAGAACTTGCCCGACCAAGGAACAAGCGAGGTTAGGTAATGCGGCTGCTGTGAAGGCGGCCGAAGAGTTGCAAGCCAAGAGGGCCGCGCATAGCGAGACCCAAGACAAGATGGCCAAGATGGCTATAGAATTAAAAGCCTCCGCCGACCGTTGCCGGGTTCTTGAAAAGGAAAACCAAGCGAAGGCATCGGACCTTGAGAAGGCCGCTACGACGAAAAAGGATCTCCACTCTACTATGAGGGCAAAGAAGGAGGAGCTGCGGGAAGCCGGGGATATTGTAGCTGGAAAATCCTTTATGTTGCGGAGGAAATTCGGAGATCCACGGTATGCCCCTCTGGATCGGCTGTGGAGTTTGGAGGATGCGTATATGGATTTGGCGGCGAGCGCTACCGATGCGGCCAAGTACTTCCAGGATCAGACGGACCATGGAGTAGACCAACTGTTTTGGAGGCAATTCCATTCTCCCGTGCATTCACTTTCATTGACTGACCAATTAGTCGAGTGGGCCGAACTAAATAGGTTGTCCGGACTCTCTATGAGGTCCGTTGTGGACCAGCTATGGCCGGGAAGGCCAAAACCGAACAACTATTTCAGCTTGGTGCAGCAGGTCCTTGACGTGGTGTCGCGTATTGATGCGATGAGGAGGTCGGCGTGCATAGTGGGCACACGGATGGCCTTTGCCCGTGTTAAGGCATATTTGGGCTGAGATGGATGCTACCAATGTTGCAGCGCTGGATTCGGCTATAAGTCGAAAGGCTGTCGAGCACTACTTTGAAGAAGTTCGTGAGGGTGCCCGTCTGATAGAGACCCAGTGCTCAAAAAATATTATGTTTGAGTGATATGTAATCTCATTGTAAGCGAAATGCTTTTATAAATTTTTATAAGGCTATTTTTATACTTCTGCCTGAAAGTAATATGATGCCTCCTGGGCGGCCGTTTATGTATACATGTGTATAACCTGAAAGATTGCATCCGTCGGCTTCAACCCTCATGGATATGATGCGGAGGTGCTCGCAAAAACACGCACTCACACTTAACCCAACGTCTTGGTCCTATTAAGGAGGTGATAGCGGAGCGAGTGAGGCAACCGGACTATAATGCTTTAGCACTTTCACTTAGCCATAGGAGTTTGACAATGGGGCTACTAGATAGCCCCTGGTGGGTCCGCACTCTCCCGAACTCGGGGTGCGTACATGCCTGGCCGGGAAACGGCCCTTCATTAAGGCGGAGGAATTCTAACATTGCCACAGGTCATCGAGTGGTTGACCAGTCTCACGCTATATCATGACAGTCAGTTTTCCACTTTCTCTACTGAGGTGCTCGTCCGGATGAACCAGGGCACAATCCCAGCAGTTCTCCTGGTGCTACCTTAGCCCGCAAGGCGGAACGTAAGGCACCAAAACACAGGAGCCGGGCAAACCCAACATTTGACCAAAGACAATGATTCAGAGCTGATGCATATAGGGCCAAACTCGCGACGCCGAACACTCCTTAAGGTATTCGGTCTTTGTGGTATAAACCGGGCCTTAATAGTGGCCTTTATAAGAAGCCCCGTGTGTCCAGGCACGTGCATTGTTCTGGCGTGGACACATGCCAAGAGGTCAGCATCCTTCTCAACGGTGGATATGTATCAACAAGCGACAGTAAAAAAGGTTTACGCAGGGTCTTAATCTAAAAGGAATCCTTGGAGCGGGTCCCTGCTGCACGTCTGCACCTATGTCTCCATTGTGCCGTATCCTGGACGGGTGTAGCACGATGATCGTCTGTAAAAGAGAGGAAGTTAAGTGAAAAAGTTGTCATGCAAAAGGATAGTTTTCAAAGAAACCATGTATAATTCAAGATGATAAGAAATTTTCACTTGTCTGCGCGCGTTGAGCCCCTTGTATTGACAAATAGGGGTGTGACCATAGCGGCGCCGGACTTGATTAGTTGTATCTGAGGTCTTGATGACCTATTGGATTCTTTCGCTTGTCCGGGCGCCTTTAGTGTGCCGCGGCCAAGGCAGCCTCAATCTCTTCGGTGCATAGAGATCGCTTGATATTTCCATGCACTATGATGATGCCATGTGGACCGGGCATCTTGAGTGTGAGGGAGGCGTAGTGTGGTATTGCGTTAAAGCGAGCGAAAGCTTCGCGTCCGAGCAGTGCTTGATAGCCACTTTGAAACGGAGCGATGTGGAAAGTTAAATGCTCGCGACGGAAGTTATCGGAGGAGCCGAATGTGACTTGTAGTAGGAGGGAGCCCGTACAACGAGCCCCTGGGCCTGGAGTGACTCCTTTAAAGGTAGTATTGCTATGGCGAATTTGTGTTGGGTCTAACCCCATCCTGCGGATTGTATCCTGATATATTAGGTTTAGGCTACTCCCGCCGTCCATCAAGACCCTTGTGAAGTGATATCCTCCAATTACTGGGTCTAACACCAGGGCAACCCATCCTGCATGTCGGATACTTGCTGAGTAATCGCGACGGTCAAAAGTGATCGGTTGAGATGACCAGTGGCAGGACTTCGTGGTGACAGGCACTTGGGTATACTTTCCTGGGAGTGCCGCCTTGTTTTTTCCCTTGATTACGTGTAACACATTTACTGTGTTGACTTCTGGGGGAAATTGCTTTTGCTCCCCCGTGTCTTGCTTGGGGAGCTCGTCCTCATCTTCACTTGGTGTATCCTCCCCCTTATGTACGGCGTTGAGCTTGCCAGACTGCTTGAAGACCCAACATTCTCTGTGGGTATGATTAGCAGGTTTACCAGGGGTACTATGGATCTGACATACTTGGTCCAGAATTTTGTTGAGGCTGGACAATTCATCCCTGGTGCCTTTAGGGGGCGGCTTTTGTCCTGGCCGAGAGCTTTTGAATCCGGCATTTACTATCATGCCCTTCGTGCTGTCTTCTTTATTCCGGCGTTTGTTATTGCTGTTGCACCGTGATTTCACGTTTCCATCTCTAACTTCAGATGTACTGGGGTCGCTGGTGCTGCATCTGGCTAAACAACTGTCCTCTCCCGCACAAAAGCGGGTCATGAGGTTTGTTAATGCGGCCATCGTTCTCGGCTTATTTTGGCCGAGGTGTCTGGCGAGCCATTCATCACGGACGCTATGCTTGAAAGCCGCTAAGGCTTCGGCGTCCGGGCAGTCGACAATCTGGTTCTTTTTAGTATGAAACTTGTTCCAAAGCTTTCGGGCTGACTCTACGGGCTGTTGAGTTATATGACTCAAATCGTCCGCATACGGAGGTCGAACATAAGTCCCTTCAAAATTTGCCTGAAAGGTGTCTTCGAGCTCTTCCCAACTTCCAATGGAGCTTTCGGGGAGGCCTTTGAGCCAGTGATGAGCTGGCCCTTTGAGCTTGAGGGGTAGGTACTTGATGGCGTGGAGATCATCTCCTCGAGCCATATGGATATGAAGGATGTAGTCCTCAATCCAGACCCCAGGGTATGTTGTTCCGTCATATGCCTCTATGTTTACGGGCTTGAATCCCTCTGGAAATTCATGGTCCAGCACCTCATCGGTGAAACATAGGGGGTGTGCGGCACCCCTGTAGCTGGGTGTACCGCGTTGTTTGGATGTTTGTTGTGTTGCATTGTATGTTGGGGCGCGCTTGCGTGGTCCATAGATGGATCTGGTTGCGCCGTCCTTTGGGTGCGAGCCCCCGCATGATTCGCGTATTGTATTGTGAGCGGCATTGTATGCCGCTCTGTGTTGGTAGAGGGATCATCTATCCGACCAGGTGGCTACTTTGATATTTGGTTGTGGGGTTCTGAGGCCTCCTCATCAAATTCGGGTAGCAGCTTCCGCTTTGGGTAGCTTTTGGAAGGGCGATTGTCGCCGTACCTTGCAGCAGTGCTGCGTATTTTACTCCATCTGAATTGGAGTGTGTCTTGCGTGGTCTTGAGCCTTTGTTTCTGGTTTTTCAGGCTCCTCGCGGTGGCAACAAGTCTTTTACGGGCAGTCTGTTGCTCCGGGTGTTTGTCCGGCGTTATGTCGTCCGGACCATTATCCTTGATAGGATTTGTTTGTTCGGTTTGATTATCCGGATTGCCGTTGTCCGGCAGCGATTCGCCCTGCTCCAGCGCTGGGTCTGCGTGATTGCTATTTCTGTCCAGGCGGGATTTGGGGCGGCATTTGCATCGCCGCTTTGACTGCTTTTCGAGGGAACAAGCCTTCGGTGCTTCCTACCGCTCCTCGTCGTCATCTTTTGGTGCTTTCACCATGGATACGTCATATGACGAGGTGGCGTTCCAGGGCCCAATAGGCGTTGTTCTTCATCGTCTCCTTCATCGGCGTCCATACCATCGATGTCTTCGGAGTCGAAGTCGAGCATGTCGGTTAAATCGTCGACAGTGGCTACAAAGTGGGTGGTGGGTGGGCTTTGAATTTTTCCATCGTCCGCATCCTGATATCACTGACCGTACTCCGGCCAGGGCTCTCCTGATAAAGAGAAAGACTTTAGTGATTTTGTAATATCGCCATAGGGCGAGTGCTGAAAGATGCCTGCGGCAGTAAACTCCATGATCGGCGCCCAATCAGATTCGATTGGTAGAGGCGCGAATGGTTCAGCGTCCGGAGAGGAGTCCGGCTCCTTGGAATCATGAGTCTTGCGGAGTGCGGGGCTCGTGTTCAGCTCAATCGCCATTAGGATCGCAGCCCCCGAGGCGGCGTCCAACCACCCATCCTTGATCGGCATGGTTGGCTCCGAATTAAGAGTCGAAGCCGATACGGGTGCGGCCTCGAGGGCATTGTTCGGCAGCAGAGCTAGACCATGCTCGTCGTGATAGTGCGGCGCGCTCGGTAGTGGCTCGAATCCGTCGAAGATCAAGTCCCCACGGATGTCAGCCATGTAGTTTAAACTTCCAAATCTGACCTGACGGCCCGAGGCATAGCTTTCGATCTGCTCCAGACGGCCAAGCGAATTGGCCCGCAGTGCGAAGCCGCTGAAGATGAAGATCCGTCTGGGGAGGAAGGTCTCACCCCGGACTGCATCGCTATCGATGATCGTAGGAGCCATCGAGCCTGACGGCGACCACACAGAGGAACTCTCAATGAAAGCACCAATGTCGGTGTTAAAACCGGCGGATCTCGGGTAGGGGGTCCCGAACTGTGCGTCTAGGGCAGATGGTAACAGGAGACAAGGGACATGAAGTTTTACCCAGGTTCGGGCCCTCTCGATGGAGGTAAAACCCTATATCCTACTTGATTAATATTGATGATATGGGTAGTACAAGAGCTGATCTACCACGAGATCGAGGAGGCTAAACCCTAGAAGCTAGCCTATGGTATGATTGTTGATGTGTATGTTGTCCTACGGACTAAAACCCTCCGGTTTATATAGACACTGGAGAGGGTTAGGGTTACACAAAGTCGGTTACAATGGTAGGAGATCTTCATATCCGTATCGCCAAGCTTGCCTTCCATGCCAAGGAAAGTCCCTTCCGGACACGGGACAGAGTCTTCAATCTTGTATCTTCATAGTCCAGGAGTGCGGCTGAAGGTATAGTCCGGCTATCCGAACACGCCCTAATCCAGGACTCCCTCACCGGGTTTTCGGGGCTGCCGCTTGGATGCCCTCCTCGTGATGTCGTCAGCCCTTGTTGGTGCTGCGGGGCACATGCTCCACCTCCAGGCCTAGGAACTCTTTTTTTATCTTACGCACTTCTCTAAGGTACGCCTCCATGTGCTCGTCCTTTGGCTCGTACACTTTGTTGGAGAAGTTGATGAGGAGCTGTGAGTCACCCCTAACGATGAGGCGCTTTACTCCTAGAGCTGTCGCGGCCTTCAAGCCAGCTATGAGACCTTCGTATTCTGCGATGTTGTTGGAGACCTTCTCGCCTTGCTGAAAACATAGCTGCACAGCGTAGTAGAGCTTGTCCTGCATGGGCGAGATGAGTACTGCTCCAGCCCCCGCGCCCTGATGCGCAAAGGCCCAGTCAAAGTACATGACCCATCCGTCGGGCGCCACACTCCCTGGTGAGGTAGACCGGTCCTCGCCCACTTCCAGTGCCAGGGCGTCCGTCCATTCCGCCACAAAATCCGCAAGTGCGGCTCCCTTGATGACCTTGGTGGTGCTGAACTTAAACTAGAACACCTACAGCTCGATGTTCCATTCAGCGACCCTTTCGGCAGAGTTGGTGCTCCTGAGCACCCTCTCCAACGGATAGGCTGAGACGACTTTGATGGGGTGGCCCTGGAAATAGTGCCGCAACTTGCATGAGGCCACCAGGAGTGCGAGCAGGAGCTTCTGAGGCATGGGATATTGTGCCCTCGCGTCTTGCAGCACTGTTTTGATGAAGTACATCGGGTGCTTGACGAGGACCTGTGTGTTGGTGAGGCTCGCATCTTGTGTGACCTGGGGTGCTTCCTGAGGTGATGTGACCCCTGGCGCTCGGTCGCTTGCGGGAATCTCTGCGGCATCATCTTGCCGAACTCGGTCTTCCGTTGCTGCCGCTGCGACTATTGCCACGCCTTCCTGATCTTGCGTCGTCTCGGCTAGCGACGTGGCTGGGTGCAGCGCTCTCCTGGCCTAGTGCTCTTCCCGAGCCACCACCAGCGCGGTGCTGGAGGAGTATGGGGTGGCAGCAAGATAGAGTACTAGAGGCTCGAGAGGTCTTGGCGCCACCAGCACCGGCGGGCTAGTCAGATATCTCTTGAGGTCTTGGAAGGCTCGGTCAGCATCCGGAGTCCACTCGAACGGGCCCTTCTTCTTCTTCAGCTTCAAGAAGGGTAAGGCGCACTCTCCCAGCTTGCAGATGAAGCGCCCCATTGCAGTCACTCGACCAGCCAGCTTCTA
This sequence comes from Triticum dicoccoides, assembly GCF_002162155.2. NCBI lineage: Eukaryota > Viridiplantae > Streptophyta > Magnoliopsida > Poales > Poaceae > Triticum > Triticum dicoccoides. The sequence goes on from NC_041380.1 coordinate 171,918,387, forward strand.
CATTTCCTTGACGGTCTGCGGCGGGCTCATGCCCTCGATGGCCTTGATCTTCCCCGGGTTTGCCTCAATCCCTCTGTGTGATACAAGGAATCCCGGCAGCTTGCCAGAAGGGACGCCGAACATGCACTTTTCCGGGTTGAGCCGCAAGTTCACCTGGCGTAGGCTCTCGAAGGTCTCCTCCATATCTTGGATCAATGTACTTCACCACAATGTCTTCAACGTAGGGCTCCGTGTTTCTCCTGAGCTGCCGCACTAAAGCGATGTGCATCAGCCGCTGAAAGGTCGCGCCCGTGTTACGCAGCCCGAAGGGCTTGCAAGTGTAACAGTATACCCCACACGGGGTCAGGAAAGCTGTCTTCTCTACATCTTCCACCGCCATCTTGATTTGATGATACCCTGAGAACGCATCCATGAAGCACAGAAGGTCGCACTCGGCTGTGAAGTCAACAATCTGGTCAATGCGCGGGAGAGGGAACGGATCTTGTGGGCACGCCTTGTTGAAGTTGGTGAAGTCCACGCACATTCGCTCCTTACCGCCTTTCTTCGGCACCATGAGTGGGTTCACCAGCCATTCGGGATACCTAACCTCATGAATGGCACCTGCTGCCTCCAGCTTGCGGGTCTCTTGGACGATGAAGGCCTGCTTTTCCATGGACTACCGCCTCACTCGCTGCTTCACGGGGCGCACATTGGGGCATACCCTCAAGTGGTGCTGAATCACCTCTCTCGGGACCCCCACCAGCTGATTGGGCTCCCATGCGAATATTTCCTTGTTGGCGCGCAAGAACTTCACCAATGTTTCTGGCTGGGGTCGAGGCTGGCGCCTATGGTGAAGGTTGCTCCTGAGAGGTTGTCCTCGTCCACCGACACCTATTTGGTTTCTTCCTTGTCTTGGGTGAACAACTGCTTCTTCTTGGTCTGCGCGGCCTCCTTGGCCTTGGGGGTACCGGCGCCAATGGGCTTCGCCGCCGTGGCGGTCCTAAAGGAAAGTTTGAGTACCATCACAGCCTCCTTGGCGTCCCCCTTGACGGTGAGGGCACCTTTGCTTCCTAGCATCTTCATGAGGTTGTAGGCTGGATGAGTCGCCGCCTTGAACTGGGCCAGAGGCGGGTACCTGAGGATGGCATTGTAAGGGAGGCCGATGCGGGCGATGTCGAAGTCGACCAGCTCGGTGCGGTAGTTGTCGCGCTTGCCGAAGGTGACGGGGAGGCGGATCTGCCCCAGGGACTGGGCAGCGCCACCGCCGACTCCCAAGAAAGGCTTGCTATGGCTGAGCCACTCGAGTGGCACGTGAAGAAGGCTGAAAGCCTCTACGAACAACAAGTTGAGGCCGGCACCGCCGTTGATGAGGGCCTTGGTTACGGCCACGTCGCAGATGGTGGGCGTGTAGAGCATCCGAAGCATGCCCGCGATGGTGGTAGTGATGGGGTGGTCTTCCGAGCTGAAGGTGAGATCAGTCTCAGGCGCGGCCCAGCCCGGCGGAGGCCCGGAGCGCGTGGAAGCGGCACCAATTTGGCGGAGGAACGGCTTGATGTGGCGCTCTGAGGGCGGCGCCTGTGAGCCGCCTAACAGGGCCGCGACCGCGTGGTGCACCGGTGCAGTGTAGCACACAGTGAAGAGGCCATGGAGCCCCTCTCAAGATGCCACCATGGATCCGGGAAGGTTGAGCAGCCAAGCGCGTGGCTCGCCGGCGAGGGCCATGGGAAGCCAGTTGGCGATGACCTTGTCATCACCCCCGGCTTCGAGGACAGGCTCCTCGTACACCGGCAGGAAGGCTGACGGATCCGCCGCGCCATCGTAGCGCGGCGGCATCTCCGGCTTGAACTTGGGCGGCCTCTGCACCCGTCGTAGGGCGGTGGCCAGGGCTCGGAGCCCCCTAGCCCCGTCGTCTACGCTGGTCGTCGGAGTCGGCGGCGGGGTGCCCGCCATGTGGGCGTAGTGCATGTCGACGGAGCACAGATCAATAGACGAGAAGCTATGGCACACCCGTACTTGGCGCGCCAAATGTCGGATCTAGGGTTCCGACAGACCCTTGAGGTTCGAACACTGGGGTGCGCGTGAAGGTTTTCTCCCTATCAATCCACGCCCTAGCTCTCTAAGATCTCATAGACGAACACGATGAACACTCAACACAGAAAGACACAAGATTTATACTGGTTCGGGCCACCATTCTGGTGTATTACCCTACTCCACTGTGATGGTGGTGGATTGCCTCTTGGGCTAATGATTAACAGTACAAGAGGAAGAACAACCTCTTGAGGTCGTGGTGTTCTTGTGTTTGGTGAGTTTGTGTTTGTGAGGATCGGAATCAGCTGTCGACTTGTGATGGTGTCGATCCCATGCCCCTCATGGTGGTGGCTACTTCTACTTATATAGGCCCTGGTCCTCTCCCCAAATATTGAGCGGGAAGGGATGCCAACAACGGCCAACTCGAAAGGGGACAGCTAGTACAAGCTATCCTGACAAAAGGTGGTCTTCACCTGCAAAAGGCTCTGGTGATGACGATGTCTTGGGCTCCATGGTGACCTTCATCTTGCCGTCCTTCTAGTCCTGGTATCGTTGCACCAATATGGAAACCTTTGCTTGATGCCTCGGTACTTCGCGCCTGCGCTTGCCCCCTTAGCACCAAAGAGGAAACAAGGATGTTGCGCGCGCTGGCACCCGCCTGGCGCCTGCCTGGTCTCGGTCGTCATGGCTCACGTCACGAGGGGCCTCGCGAGGTTTGCCTTGCCTTGATCTCTCCGCCCGTCGTGAGCCTGCCTGGCGAGGCCACTCTTGAGGAGGTCTTGCGTCGTCCTCCCCGCGTGGCTTGGCCCCTCGCGAGGGTCTTGAATGTCTTGTCGATGAAGAAGGGCCGTACGAACCCGCCAGCCCAGCCACGCCATGGGCCGCAGGCAGGAAAGTCTGGGGACCCCCGTTCCTGGAATGCCGACATGATCCTTGATGGGTTAATGCCCATTTTTTGCGTTGTATCCTAATAGAGCAAATTAAGGCTGCAACCTCCGTCCATAATAACGCGAGTCAGGTGGAACCCATCAATTATTGGGTCTAAGAATAGTGTGGCTGAGCCACCGTGCCGGATACAGTTCGGATGATCCCTGCAATCAAAAGTGATCGGGGATGAAGACCATGGATTAAATTTTGGGGCGACTGGCTTTATCCCATAGACGTCCCTGAGAGCGCGCTTGAACTCCCTCTTGGGGATGTGGGTAGCATATATCATGTTCACCATTTTGACCTGAGGGGGAATCCTCTTATCTCCCCATGTGTTCGGTTGTAGGGGCTGTTTGTCATCGTCCTTGCTTTGCGATCCCTTTTCCCTATTCTCGGCGTTTAATTTGCCGACCTGTTTAAAAACCCAGTAATCTCTATTTGTATGATTGGGTGGCTTGTCTGGGGTGCCATGAATCTTGCATGGACAATCGAGTATGCGGTCCAAGCTGGATGGGCCGGAAATGTTCTTTTGCAACGGCTTCTTCCACTGACCGGACTAAGGGCCCCTGGATCCGGCATTGACTGACGTGTCCTCGGTGTCATCACTGTTGTTTCGGCGCTTGTATCTGTTGCATCGAGATTTGTCTTTGCTAGTTTTAGCTTCAGGGGTGCCGTCGTCGCTTGCAGTATTTTCGCTACGTGCCAACCAACTGTCCTCGCCCGCACAAAAGCGGGTCATGAGTGCCGTGAGGGCTGCCATGGATTTTGGCTTTTCTTGGCCGAGGTGGCGAGTGAGCCATTCGTCACGGATACTGTGTTTGAATGCTGCTAGGGATTCAGCATCCGTACAATTGACGATTTGGTTCATTTTAGTTAAGAACCTAGTCCAGAATTTCCAGGCAGACTATCCGGGCTATTGAACTATATGGCTTAAGTCATCAGCGTCCGAAGGTCGAACGTATGTCCCTTGGAAGTTCTCGAGGAAGGCCTCTTCCATGTCCTCCCAGCTGCCAATAGAATTTGCAGCCAGACTGTTGAGCCAGTGCCGAGCTGGCCCTTTGAGCTTTAAAGGGAGGTATGTGATGGCGTGGAGGTCATCGCCGCGGGCCGTATGAATGTGGAGAATGAAGTCTTCGATCCACAGCGCGGGGTCCGTGGTTCCATCGTATGATTCTATATTCATAGGTTTGAACCCTTTTGGGAATTCATGATCCAGGACCTCATCGGTGAAGCAATGAGTGTGTGCAGCGCCTCTATATCGGGCTGTATCGTGACATAGATCGGATGGAGTCTGTCTATGGTTTTCGGCCCACGCGTGACTAAGTTTGTGACGTCCGAATAGGTGGCCATCGTCGCGTGTCAAGGCACGCCCTCACGATCCGTAGATTGATCTAGTGTGTCCTAGTTTATTGTTCAGGGTTTGCTGGAGGTCATATGTATGCCCATGGGCTAATTTACCTCTGCCTGTGCACTGAGGCGGGGCTGGCTGGTGTTCGGTGTGAATTGCCGTTATGTCTCGACCACGTGGTGGTCGGTCTACCGCATTGTACAATGGAGGTATGTAGTTCGGTGCCTCCTCGTCAAACTGAGGTAGCAGTTTGTGCTTTGGGTAGCTTTTGGTTGGGCTGCTAGAACATCGGTCCATTTATCATTTAGCAGATATTGGTCAGCTTGAAGCTGCTGCTCCTTCTTTTTCAGGCTCCGTGCAGTGGCAATGAGCTGGCGCTTGAAGTGCTCCTGCTCAAGAGGTTCCTCAAGCACGATGAAATCCTCGGTGCCGAGGCTCACCTCGTCCTCGGAGAGCGGAAGGTAATTATCGTCCTCCGAATCTTCGTGCGTGGCCTGTTTACCGGGGCTAACCTTCCCGCCTTCCCGTTCGTCTTGTTCATTAATTGTATCGACGGGGTCTTTGTTGTCTTCGGCACCTTCTGCGTGTTGTCTCGTCCTATGCCGGTACTGCTATCTTTGTTACGGCATGACTTAGAGCGGCGCCGCTGACGCTGGCGCTTGGACTGTATTTCAGAAGGTTTATCCTCAGCCGGATCTTCCTTGTCCTCGCCATAGTTCTCCTTTGGTGCAACCACCATGTATAGATCATATGATGAAGTGATCGTCCAGCGTCCGGTGAACGACGGGTTCTGGACCTCATCTTCTCCGGCATCGTCGTCCATACCATCGATGTCCTCGGAGTCGTAGACAAGCTCGTCGGTCAAATCCTCGACCGTGGCTATGAAGTGGGTGGCGGGTGGGAAACAAAATTCTCCACCGTGAGCCCCTAGTTCGAGCCGGATATAGTTCGGCTGTGAGTTCTCTGTCAAGGACAGGTTCTTTAACAAGTTTAGCACATCCCAAAGGCGAGTGCTAGAAGATGGCCGCGGCGCAGAATTTGAAGATCAATAAACGATCAAGCTCGGCGTCCGTGGGCTCGTGGTTTGGAACTTACGGACGGCTACGAGTCCGGAATTCCGCTGACATAGACATCGTGGGAGGTTAAGTCCGTATGCGGCTCCAACGCTGTGGAATCTATGGCCTCCGTGGTGGGGTTGATCTTGCCATCGTTGGGTGGCGCAGCTTGCTCCGGATCTATGGCCAGAGCGGTAACAGGAGCGATCTGTTGGACGCATCCCGATGACAGATTTAGGTCATGATCATCGGGGTGACCAGGAGCGGCTACCGCGGTCTCGAGTCTAGTGAAGATCAAGTCTCCACGGATGTCTCCAACGTAGTTCAAGCTCTCAAATCTGACCTGATGGCTAGGGGCGTAGCTTTCGATCTACTCCAGATGGCCCAGCGAATTGGTCCATGATGCAAAGCCGCCGAACACGAAGATTTGTCTGGAGAGAAAAGTTTCTCCTTGGACTGCGTCATTATTGACGATTGAAGGGGCCATCAAACCTTTTAGCGACAGCACAGTGGAACTCTTATTGAAAGCACCAATGTCGGTGTCAAAATCGGTGCATCTCGGGTAGGGGGTCCCGAACTGTGCGTTTAAGGTCGATGGTAACACGAGACAAGGGACACGATTTTACCCAGGTTCGGGCGCTCCTACGTCCCCTAGATTGTAACGGCTAAACCCTAGACAAGGGACAATTAATATTGATGAATATGAGTATTACAAGAGTTGATCTACCTCGAGATTGTAACGGCTAAACCCTAGAGGTGTAGCATGTATGGATATGATAATGAGTGTCCTATCCGGGCTAAGTCCTCCGGTTTATATAGACACCAGGAGGATCTAGGGTTACACAAGGCCGGCTACAAAGAAGGGAATCAACATATCCGGTCGTCAAGCTTGCCTTCCACGCCAAGGAGAGTCCCATCCGGACTCGGGTGCAGTCTTCGGTCTTCGTATCTTCATAGCCCATCAGTTCGGCCCATTGCTAACAGGCCGTACGCCCGAGGACCCCTTACTCCAGGACTCCCTCAACCGCACACTGGCTTGTACAGCCTGATGAAGTACTCGCGGTGCTAGTCTCTGACGTGGCCCTCCATTGGGGGGGGCCGGTGGCGGAAGCGCGACCGGTGCGCCGCCCCGTCCTCCTCTCCCCCTAGTGTTGGGCGGCCTCTGCCTCTCCCCTCCCTCTTCCTCTCACAGCAGACTCTACTTCCATGGGCTCCGGAGGAGGGGGGACACGCTATTGCGCAGCAGCCCTCGTCACCGCCACTGGAGCGCTGGCGCGCCCTCTCACCATGGCGAAGGGAAGAAAGAGATGAGGCGAGGAGGAGACGAATGCAGAAGCACGCCGTCCCTCTCCCCTCTTTACAGAGGGGCGGAGCCCAGGCTCGGCCTCCCAACCTAAAGGCAGCCGCTCGAATCGACCAATCCAGCCGCCAGGGGCGCGAGGAATCAGGACCGACCCGCTGCTCCAATCAGTGGCACCCGGCCTCCCGCCTCAGCATTAATGCCCGTGCCCTCCATGTCCACCACCTACCCTCCCTAAGGCATGGGGGACACATGGCGAGCGAGCCAGGATTCATGAGGCAAGTGGAACGGCCATTTCCCGCCCCGTGATCGTGGGGCGCGGGCGCCATAATGGCCACGACCCAAGTCCACTTAGTAAATGAGCCGCGCCCCAGCGGATACCTCTTTTTTATGCGAAAGACACGGACCACCTCTTTACTATTTCACTGCGGGGTGACGCAAGCATGTTGCGGTCATTCCACGCATGACCCCCATGTCATGCACTCAATGCGGGTCGTGGTGAAGCACAACTGGCGAAGGGATTACTGCGGTTAAAACTCAACCACGCATGCCCTCACACTGTTCTAGGCCAGGCACGACAACTCTCCGCACTTATGTGTGGCCCAGGCCCGAGGTCCCTTGTCGGTGTACAAAAGTAGGGGCCCTTCTGTAATCCTTTACTTGTGCACGGGCAGTCGTAGCCATAGCTGTGGCCACGCTTAACAGAGTAGGAGGAAGCAAAGATACAAGACTGCCAATGCAGCACTCAAGCCAGAAGCATGAAGAGCAAAGGGACAAGCTGGGCTTCCCCCCGGCAAGAGCCTTGCTGGAGCGGCCTACATGGCCCCGGCAAGAGCCTTGCCAGGGCGGCCTACCTGGCCCCAGGAAGAGCCTTGGCGGGGTAACTTGCCCTACACCAGCGAGACCGCCACCCTTGAGCCTGAGAGTTAAGACGCCATCGGCAACGTCAAGACGAAGGCTCGGGAGCGCCTGCATGGAGGGATGCAGATCTTTGCACAAACTAAAGGCCTGCAAGCCTAGATGAGAACCAGAAGACAAAGACCCCCGACAAGATCTTGTCGGGGAAGATCGAAGACCCCCGGCAAGACCCTTGTCGGGGACGCTCGCAAGCCCCTAGCAAGACCCTTCCCGGGGACGCCCACGAGACCCCTGCAAGACCCTTGCCGGGGGCATCTACGTAGCCGAGACCAGGCCCGCACTTGCCAGAGTTTCGCTGACCCGCGCCCATTTCGGCGTGGCGGCCAGCCTACCAACTAGGCACACACTTGCGTGGCAGCATGCAGCTTCTAGGCCTGCCAGCCAAGCACCTACGTGGTGGCATGCAGATCCTCGTAAAGACCCTGCCACTGCCCCAGCTTAGCAGCCAGCCAGCCAGCATGGTGGTGCATGCCTCATCTGCCTGGACACGCGTTAGAGCAAGGCAAGGCAGCGATGGACGGGACGAGCTTCTCTGCCGTCCCCAATAAAGCAAGAGGGCACATCGGCAGTGCATTAAATGTGTTTGTCCTACGGTGCCAGGCGATAGACTTGTACACTGTACATACTTTCCACCTCCTGTGTGCCACTGTGGCAACCGCTTTGACATATAAAAGGAGGCCCGAGGCGTACTGAGGGAGTAGTCAGTCTTTTTGGACTAGGCATGCACCGCAACTAGTTCAGGAGCTCAAGAACGCTAAATACACGCAAAGCAGGACTAGGGTTTTACACATTGTTTGCGGCCCAAACCTGGGTAAAAATCCCCTCACGTTAATCTTATAGACCCGCTCTTTGCGCAGCCCCACGCCCCGCCAACCGGAGAAGGGACTCCCCGAGGGATCCCATAGGTGTCATTCCAGAACCCCGACATGCTTGTTGTGAGAAGCTCTGGTTTGTGAGAAGCTTATACCCAAACTTACCCCAAATGGGACAAAATTTTCACCATGACATGTTGATGCCGGTCCTTGATAGTATGCCAAGTTTCATGAAATTTAGACGAGTTTTGGATTTACTAGAATTTAAAAACCTGGTATCTCAACGTTTTGCCGGCAATCAACAGTGCCCTGGTGTTTGAAATAAATTCCCATCTCTTGCATGGGACCTAGAAATTCACCCAAGGACACACATGTGATTTTTCAACCAACTTTGGTGCATTGGAGCATGTACTTGTAGTTCAAATTTGAATTATGCACATAAAATGCCTAGAAAACCCAGACTGTATAAAAAAGGACAAACGAACCCCAAAAAATTCATTCCCATTTCTTGCATGGGACCTAAGCATGCACTGAAGGACATAAATTTGATTTTTCAACCAATTTGTATGCATTGGAGCATGTGCATGTAGTTTAATTTTGAATTGTGCACCTTAAATGGCTAGAAAACCAGTTTAATGTATAAAATGTCCAAACGAACCCTGAATAATTCCAATTCTTTTACGACACACATAAAGTTGCATGTTCACTGCAGATAAAAGGTCCATCAATTCAAACAACGTCCATTGCCGTTGTGACCCCATTTCGTAATTCAAATCAAGTAGATCCCACACAGTTTATTATCACCAACCGTGTGAGATGTAGAACAAAATATCTTGGAGCACCGTTGGTGTATAGTATGCCTTTGGCGTACGCGACAAGGTGCATCGGCTATAGTCCACAGCCGACGTGTCAAGCACACTAGCTTGCTCCCCAAAAACTCCCGCCTCTGCATCCCTCGCAATCTCAAAAATATCTACTGCCTGGAAGATTTTAATGTTTGATAGCACACGGTTAGTATGTGCAGACCGTGTGCGATGTCTTTTACTCCTACTCTGCTTCAGTCCCTCGATTCAAATTTTCAGTAGCCCCAGAATTTTACTTCCGCCTCTGCATCCCTCGCAATCTCAAAAATCTCTGCTCGCCCTTGATCCAAATTTTTAGTAGCCCCACCTTGTTACTCCGGCCTAGTACAATTTTCAGTTGCCGCAATATTTGCTCAAACACAACCTTGCCCCCCCGCCCCCTCCACACACACACCAAAACCTCCGCTCACGTAGACACACACAACCCTCAAAACCATTGGTAGGTCGCCGCCATCACCGGCGCCTCCATCTTGAACCTCTGCCTATGTGCTGGGGAGATCGAGGAGCCAATGGCCGAAAAGAGGTTTATCGCGGCCTTTTCGCCTGACGCTGACGAGGTGGCCGCCGAGGTGTCCCTGTCGTCCTCTGTGGGGCCGATACGCCGTCACCGGTCCCCCGATTTGCCCGCCGCTGTGCCCCTAAGCCGGTTCGAGGAATTCCCCGTCCTCCCTCAGACCCGGTAGCTGACGAAGTCCTACCTCATGGTCCGGCAGCGGCGGTGGGGGATGTGGGTCGCCGAGATTACAGATCAAGAGACCCACACCCGCCGGTGGCTCGGTAGCTTCCACATGGCCGAGCTCGCGGTCATGGAGTACGACCGCTGGCAGGTCTGCTACCATGGTGCGGCGGCTAGGCTCAATTTCCCCTTCAGCACACGTCCGGTCGACCTCGTTCAGCCGGAGCCAGGGCTGGTGAGCTCTCAATGGCGCGGGAGGACCGCGAGGGGTGGGAGCACCTTGTGGCCGAGGCAGACAACGAGTCCTACATGCAAGAGCTCCGCCGGCAGCACCCGGAGCTCGTGGAGGCGGAGCGGGTGATGTCGGTGTCAAAACCGGCGGATCTCGAGTAGGGGGTCCTGAACTATGCGTCTAGGAGACAGGGGACACGATGTTTACCTAGGTTCGGGCCCTCTCTATGGAGGTAATACCCTACTTCCTGCTTGTTTGATCTTGATGAATATGAGTATTACAAGAGTTGATCTACCACGAGATCGTAATGGCTAAACCCTAGAAGCCTAACCTATATAACAATCATAATGAATCCCCCTTTCTAGACTAACCCCTCCGGTTTATATAGACACCGGAGGGAATCTAGGGTTACATAGAGTCGGTTACATTAGAAGGAATCTTCATAGTCGGTCGCCAAACTTGCCCTCCATGCCAAGTAGAGTCCAACCCGGACACGAGTACAGTCTTCGGCCTTCATGTCTTCACGGCCCATCAGTCCGGCCCAATGGATAACAGACCGGACTCCCAAGGACCCCTTAGTCCAGGACTCCCTCAGTAGCCCCCGAATCAGTCTTCAATAGTGAGGTGTTTGGCACACAAATTGTCTTCGGCATTGCAAGGTGGATTCCTCCTTTAATGATCTCCAAGTGATGTATTCGGCCATCGGTTCGATGTCGCTCTCCTTGACCTCGGCGCTTTAAATAACTTTGCCTTCCACGTGTCAAGCGAAGGCGGATGGTCAGGGTATTGTTGCAGATAACACCCCGTCCATGCAAGGAAGAGCTCCTATTAAAGAGATTGGATCCTAGATCCATTCGACTCCACGTAGAGGAAATCCTCAGAAACTGCTTAGGAGAAACCATTCCAGCATGGCTAGCGCCCCTAGCTCCTCCATCCCTTCCAACCCAGAGAAAGGCGAATGGGAGAGGTGTTCAGTGTCCCACAATCTATTGACGAAGCTGCAGACGTAGGGATTTCTTCCCCCCGCAGATCTTGTTTCTGTTGGAGCGGGGAATAGATTCCTTCAATGATGAGATTCAGGCAGAGAACTTCCCCAATCCATCCGGGGGAGAGCGAGTATGTTTCGTCCCCTACCTGCTAAGGGGCGTTCGATTTCCAATTGATCCGTTCCTCCGTGGGATTCTAGAATACTATGGCCTCCAGCTGCACAACTTCACCCCTGCCTCCATTCTGCACATTACAGATTACGTCACTTTATGCGATTTATTCCTGGGTATCGAGGCTCATTTCGAGCTATGGAGGAAGTTGTTCTGTCTTGTCCCGCATAATCACAAGGGGTCAATATTTGAAGTGGGCGGAGACGAATTATGGTGTATCGTCGATACTGCATATCTGTCCGGGACACCAAGGAAGGCACCCGAAGAATGGCCTTCCGAATGGTTCTATATCAAGGACATCGCGCTTCCCGACCCAGTTCGAAAGGGTCTTCATGAATTTGTGAGTGTTCCGCTGAAGAAACACCATAGTTGGCATCCCCGGAGTCTTGAAGAGGATGACAGCGCACAAGTTCGCCAGCTTATGAGAAAGATAAAGATGCTCGCTCAGTCCGGACTCACAATAATCGATGTAATGGCGACCTCCATAGTTTGAGTGGTTCGGCCGTTACGATACAGAGGGCTTCCCATGTGGCACTACAATGGAGAGGATGACGCCTCCCGCTATGGCCGGAAGAGTCTAGATACCCCCGCCGCTCTGGCCAAAATATTGGCCGAGATCTTCAAAGGGGAGGAAGAGGAGTTTCTTCGCATTAAGCGCACAGATGGATATTCAATGTATGATCCTCCCAGTTGGGTAAGCCTCTACCCCTCTATTCCACTCATTCACTTCCAGATTACTTTTGATAAATTCTAAGTTTGTTTGTTATGACAGCACTGGCGGACGGTCACCGAAGAACTTCATAGTCCTGCCCCACAGCCGGAGATCTACAATCGGGAGCTGGATCTTGCTTTTGAAGAGGATCCGGATCTATTCGTGGTGCTTGCGGAGGGAGTGTTTTACCAGACAAGCTATGACGGCACAGAAGTGGCCATCATCGCCGACTACCCTGGCATTCTTCCTGTTTCACATGTAAACAATCAAGAAACACCTTCTCTACAAGAGTTCTCTTATTCTGCATCACCCACCGTACTGTATCGTGCTTCACAGGGGAGACGTTCAGCGATTTCAAAGAGATCCGCTCCCGCGCCGGGCAAGCCTTCTGTCGGTGTACAAAAAGAGGGGTACACTTTTTGTACCCCTATAATTGTGCACGGGCAGTCCGAGCCGCGGGCACCACCACACCAAGCAAGGCAAGGGAGGTGAGCCAGGGTAAGACCGAAGCTCAAGAGAACTAGAACAACGCCAAGGCCAAGACCACGAAGAGCAAAGGGGACGAAGCGGACTCCCCCAGCAAGATCCTTGCCAGGGGACAGTTCTAGTAGCCCCGGCAAGACCCTTGCCGCGGCGACCCGTCCCGCGCCTACAGAGCGAATCACCCTTGAGTCCACTGGCCCCAAAGGGCAAGGATTCGGGAGACATCCCGTGGCGGCATGCATCTTCGCTTCTAACGGTGGACAAGCTTATGGCTAATCCACAGGAGGACTCGTCTGCATCTTCAGCTTAGTATTTATGTTACCTTCTATGTCGAGGCTGAGGGTGCTTGTTATGTCTGTCTTTTTTTCTGTTGAACTGAGTCCGGTCTGGGATGTGGTACCTTGGGGTTCTGAACTTTACTTTATTTTGGAGGGTATGGCATTATGTGCCATGCTATTATTGCTACTCTACGCAAGGGTTATTCATGAATCGTGTTACAATGCGTAGTTCGAAAGTTTTATGTTGGAATGTTCATGTTCTGAATTCAGATGCTAGGCAACGCTCTGTCAGGGAGAAAGTGATAGACAGTCAGTGTTCAGTGCTTTGTTTGCAAGAAACTAAGCTATCCTCTTGCTCGCGTTCTATCATGAAAAGCATTTGTCCCCATGGGTTTGATCAATTTGCTGAGTCTCCCTCTAGTGGAGCCTCTGGGGGTCTTTTAACAGCATGGCGATCTGATGTGTTCTGTGGCACCCTGCTCGCAGTCAAACCCTACGCTATCGTTATGCAATTTACCTTGGTTCATAATAATGAGCAATGGTTTCTGGTTAATGTGTACGGTCCATGTCAGGGTGAGTTGCGCGATGAGTTTGTTTCCTGGATTTACAACTTGGACATTGATCCGAATCAGATGTGGATGTTGATGAGGGACTTCAACTTCATCCGTTCCATTGATAATAGGAATCTCCCCAGGGGTTATATAAATGATATGTTTATTTTCAATGAAATAATTGGCCATTTGGGACTGTTAGAACTTCCTCTAAAAGGACGAAAATTTACTTGGTCTAATATGCAAGACAGGCCTCTTCTGGAACAGTTGGACTGGGTTTTTACTTCTGCATGTTGGATTAACATTTATCCCATGACCCAACTGACCCCTTTGGCCAAGACTGCATCTGATCATGTTCCTTGTCTGGTGACCATCAGTACAGCAATTCCAAAAGCACATATCTTCAGGTTTGAAATCTTTTGGATCCATCTGGCTGGTTTCATGGAGTGTGTGCAGGAGGTTTGGACTCGTCCCCCTCGTAAGACCCATATTTCGGCAATAATTGTTGACAAACTAAAAGCGTTGAGGTTTGCATTGAAGAAATGGCAGAAAGGTTTATCACATATTAAAAGGTTGATTGAGAAGTGTAACTGGGTAATTCTTTGGTTGGACAATCTTGAGGATAAGAGATCTCTGTCCAGGCCTGAGTTTAATTTCAGGAAAATCACTAAATTGCACCATGAACATCTGCTTCACATGCAATATCTGTACTGGAGGAAGAGATGTACAATTAGGTATATCAAAGTGGGAGAGGAAAACTCTAAATTCTTTCAGGCCATGGCAACTAAGAGATATAGAAAAAACTCTATTGCGAGCTTGTTGCTGTCTGATGGATCAGTAACGTCAAACCATGAGGAAATGGCCAAAGAATTCTTGACATCCTTCCAAAGTAGAATGGGGACAGTTAAGTCAATTTCTTTGGACGCAAACATATTGTCTCTAATACCTAGGGTCCAGGGATTGGAGGTGCTCACAAAACCGTTTGAATTAAAAGAAATTGAGCAGGTTATTAAGGACTTACCTATCGATAAGGCCCCTGGACAAGATGGCTTTAATGGGCTTTTTTTTAAAAAGTGTTGGCATATAATTTCTGTTGATTTTATACAACTGGTCAAGGAGTTTCATGCTGGAACAGTGTAGTTAGAAAATTTGAATGATGCATACATCACCCTGGTCCCAAAGAAGCAGACACCTGAGGGTGTGGGAGACTTTAGGCCAATTTCACTAACCTCTGTTGGTCTGAAGTTCCTTACAAAGCTTGCTGCTAACAGATTCCAACAGGAGATTACCAAATGTGTGCATAAAAATCAATATGGTTTCATCAAATCGAGAACAATCCAGGATTGTCTTGCTTGGACCTTTGAGTATATCCATCAGTGCAATCAGTCTAAAAGGCCCATCCTTTTGCTTAAGTTAGACTTTGAAAAGGCTTTTGATTCTATCCAGCATGAGGCTATCATAAAGATTTTAATTGCAAAAGGTTTTGATGAAAGATGGATTATTTGGATTAAGCAGTTGCTGTCTTCTGGCACTTCTTCTGTCCTTCTGAATGGAGTCGCTCGTAATCACTTTAAATGCAAGTGTGGAGTCAAGCAAGGGGACCCAATTTCCCCTTTGCTCTTTGTTATTGCGGCTGATCTCTTGCAGACATTAATTAACAATCTTCTTCAAAAGGTTTAATAAGCAGGCCCCTACCTACCCATGATCCTGATTTCCCAGTGGTCCAATATGCTGATGACACACTGCTTTTCTTAAATGCTGATTTAGATCAATTGGGGGCTCTAAAATCAGTTTTGCATTCCTTCACACAGGCAACTGGACTTCAGATCAATTTCCATAAATCCTCCATGTATCCCATTAATGTAAGTGATCAGGATGCTTCTGACCTTGCTGCCTATTTTGGTTGCAAATTAGGCAATATGCCTTTTACTTATCTGGGTCTGCCAGTGGGGACCACCAGGCCCAAAATTGTGGACCTTCTTCCCCTTGTGGATTGTATGGAGAGAATATTGACAGCAAGTTCTTGGTTCTTGCCCCATGGGAGCAGATTGCAATTAGACAATTCTATCATTTCTTCATTGCCTATCTTTTTCCTTTGTAGTTTGTCAATTCCTCAGGGTATTTTGAAACAATTGGAAAGAATCCAAAGGCAGTGTTTATGGAGGAAATATCGTCAGGAAAGGGGACATTCACTGGCGGCTTGGCCACTTGTTTGCAGGCCTAAGTCGAAGGGGGGGCTTGGAATCTTAAACGTTGGTCTGCAGAATGATGCTCTCTTACTGAAACACCTCAGTAAATTTTATAACAAGATGGATGTGCCCTGGGTACAGTTAGTTTGGGATTCTTACTGTCAGGACCCCGACTCAATGCCACATCGATCTAGCATGTAACACCTCATATCACTTTGCGGCCTCACGCACGGTATTCCCACGGGTGTCGCCTTACCTTTGCCCGGGACCGTTTGCGCCTTTTGGCACACGTATATGACAGTGTCGCTAGCATCCATATGATAAGGAGCCCGGGCTGACATGGCTAGTCGTAAACCCAAAGTGGCACAAACTTACAGGGACAGGCATCCATGACCCAGCATCGAACGTGTCGGTCATCAGCGAGTGAATCCAGGCTGTAGCACTGGGCTAGCAGGACTCCGGTGAACCGGGCTGTAGCGGGCTAACAGGACTCCGGTATTCATCGCGTGACATTTCCCCGTAGGGACAGACACAGGAACGAAGAAGGACACATGCCGGCCAGCCTAAGTGTTCCGGAGCAGCAGCAAGCTACCATGGCTCAGTGGAAACACTAGGAGACATTTCCCGGTAAGAGAGGCTACTAAGGATAAACAACTAGATAGCCAGATCCCACACATACCAAGCATTTCAATAACATACACACAATATGCTCGATATGTGCAAATACAACATGGCATCACAACATGACTCTACGACACAAGTAATTTATTCAATAGGCTCCGAGGAGCGAGATATTACAAACATGGGTCTCATGACCCAACACTCAGAGCATACAAGTCAAAGCACAAGCGGAAGCTATCATGTCTGGGTACAGGCATCTATAAATGAAAAAGGCTGAGAAGCCTAACTATCTACCAGATCCTGCCGAGGGCACAAGATCGTAGCTGAGGTAACAAGCTAAACGTCGAAGTCCACGCGAAACTACTAGTGAGACTGAAGTCTCTCTGCAAAAACATAAAATAGGCAAACGTGAGTACAAATGTACCCAGCAAGACTTACATCAGAACTAACTACATATGCATCATTATCAACAAAGGGGATGGTGGGGTTTAACTGCAGCAAGCCAGCTTTGACTCGGTGGCTATCCTAAACTACGACTGCAATGTAACTCTTTTGAGGTGGCGCACACGAGTCCACATATTCACCATATCAATACACCACTATGGAACCGCTCCCGTCTCCCTACGAGAACGCCATCCATAGCACTCACGCTTATCTTGCGTATTTTAGAGTATCCACTTTCACTTGTCTATGAACTGATATAAGCAACCCAGAAGTCCTTTTCCGCGGACACGGCTATTCGAATAGATGATGTTAACCTCGCAGGGGTGTACTTCTTCACACACGCTCTCACCACTTACCGCCGTTTACACGACATGTACTCGGCAACCTTCAAGCGGAAGCCCAACGTGGGTGTCGGCCACGGCCTACCTAAACACTCGAGTCTCTAGTCCAGGTTTATCGCCTATTCGGGTTCCATCCATGAGGAGATCCGGCCGGAGTTTCGCTCACAGCCCCAAACGATGTGAACAGGGCTCCGTGACACCAAACGGGCGCCCGGTTTACCCGGCCACGTGCCTACCGCATCACAGCCCACCCCTACGGTCAGCGCTGTGCACGGCCTCCAGCATACTACAAACACCAGAAACTACTTGCAACTCCTGGACAGAGGACAAGGGTGATCAAGAAGCCGAGAGGGTCCATTGGTTTCGGGCCCAATGCGTGGTAGTAGCTGAATCATGGATCACAAACACAGAACTCAGTTCCTGAGGACGGCTGCAATGAGACAACCCACCATGTACTCCTACATGGCCTCTCACCGCTACCTTTACCAAATCGTGTTCACACACTTAGCTCACACACAGTAGGACATGTTCACACGCCTCTGATTCATCCCCGATGAATCAGACCTGACTCAACTCTAAGCAGTAGCAGGCATGACAAACAAGCATGAATGAGTAGGCACATCAGGGCTCAAACAACTCCTACTCATGCTAGTGGGTTTCATCTATTTACTGTGGCAATGACAGGTCATGCAGAGGATAAAGGGGTTCAGCTACCGCAGCAAGTAACAAATATGTCGTTGTTGTCCTAATGCAGTAAAAGAGAGCAGGAGCGAGAGAGTGGGATTTTATCGGAATGAACAAGGGGGTTTTGCTTGCCTGGCACTTCTGAAGATAACATTGAGTCTTCATTAGTGTCAACGATCACATCATCGGTATCACATCTATCGAGAGGGGACGAGTACCGGCAACACAGAAGGGAACACAATCAATGCAATGCACAATATGATGCATGATCATGACATGGCAAAAATGAATGTGTTTTGAGCTAATGCATCTAGCAACAAGTTAAATGGAGTTGGTTTGAATCCTAGGTTCAAATTCAAACTCCATATGTGATTATTTAAATGCCATTCACTTCATTTGTCCTAAACAGTAGTGATAAGTTGTTCTAACATGCATGAAAGTGGTACAGATGGATTCCTTGAATTTTTCTGATAATTTTTCATATATAAATTATTTAATTTGGAGTTACGGTTGAATTTCTATGAATTTTAGAAGTTTAGGGCATTTTCTAAAAATATTAAATCATTTAAGATTTATTTAAATTCCAGAAAGGAATTATTGCGTCAGCATGACGTTGGCATGACGTCAGCAGGTCAACGGGCGCCGTCCAGGTCAAACTGACCTGTGGGCCCTGCATGTCAGTGTCTGGACTAACTAAACTAATTAAAATTAACCCTAACTAACTTGGTTAGTCGGGCGGGGCCCGCATGTTAGTGTAATTAGTCTAACTAATTTTTTAGTTAACACTAATCCTAACCTAATTAACAGGCCGGCCCCACCTGTCATGGACACAGGGGAGGGTCCCGCCGTGGTCAACGTGGGTCAAACCCACCGGCGGCTTGACGCCGGCGAGGCCAGCCGCGGTGGCGAGCCTCGGGTTTTGCCCACAGGGCTCGATTTGGCGCGCGGAGCACAGCTTCGGGATGCGGACGCTCGTCCGCATCCAACTGTGGTGGTGGCGCGACCGGGAAGTGGCCGGAGTGGTGCCGGCGATGAGCTCAGCGGCGGCCGAAGCTCGGGTGCAAGTGGGGATGGGGCTGCGGGGCGCAAACAAGCGCGGCGAAGTGCCACGGAGGCTCTACGCGATGCGGGGAGCGCGTTGGGCGCATGCCCGGGACCAAATGGTCACCGGAGCATCACCGGCGACGAGTGCGGCGGCGGCGAAGGTTCGGCCATGGTGGAGACGGAGCTAGGGGACGAAATCAGGTGCGGGGAGTGAGGGGAAGAGAAGAGGAGCTCACGGGGGTTGCGACGGTGGCCTCGGGGAGCTCGGGGAGGCGTCGGAGGCGGCGAATCGACGGCGACCATCGGCGGCGGTCGAGGACGAAGACGATGGCGTGGAGGCGAAGCAGAGCTTCCCGAAGGGCTTGGCTCGGTGGGGAGGAAGAGGGGGTCGGGGCGGAGCTCGAGGGCGTGTCGGAGAGGCTTCAGAATGGCTGCGGCCGCGGTAGCGGCGTCGGCGGCGACGAGCTCCGCTCGGTCGCGGGAGGGAGAGGGAGCAGAGGGGGATAGGGACGGAGGGAGAGACGCGAGAGAGTGAGGGAGGGTCGAGGGAGCCGCGTGGCGTCTCCAGGGAGTAGCGGAGGCAAGCAGGGAGGCAGGAGGTGGCCTGGGCGTGTGCCCGCGCGCTCCGGCCACGCGCCTGCGCCTACTGGCGCGAGGAGGAAGGCGACAGGGGAGGGAGGCGGCGGTGGGCTGGGCCAGCGGGAGGAGCTGGGCCGGCTGGGCTGGACAGGTAAGCGGCGCCAGGTAAGTTCTGTTCTGTTACATATTTTTCTTCTGTTTTGTTTTTATTTAATTTATTTTGCCACTGTTTTGAATTTAAAATAATTCAAACAATGCCAAAAACTCCTCTGAATATTTTATATTGCTAGATGGACTTTTCCAAAAGCTTATAAAATATTTCAGGGGTATTTGAAATTATATTCTAATTATATGAATATAACTCAAATTCAAATAGCTAATGAATTAAATCCAAAGTCCCAAAAATAATTCCTTAAAAATGTTCAATATTTTGGTTGGGACCAGAACCCTTACCAAAAATTATCAAACATTTAAGAAGTGCATTTTGGAGCAATGAATGAGATTTTTAGGGTTTTTGCCCTTCTTTTATTTAAGTTTTTGAGGCTTCCAAATTCCTCAGTTCAAATTTCATTTGATTTAAAACATGAAGCTCACATGAGGTCTAGCCTAATGCATAACAGGACCAGGGATGTGACAACTCACCCCCACTAAACAAGAATCTCGTCTCGAGATTCAAGCGTAGGGTAAGGTGAAGGGGAAACGCAACTAGTATAATCTTCACGATCCAGGGTGCACTTCATAAGAGCGTTGATTCGATCACCATTATTGTCTTGAAGTCTTTCTCTGAGAAATCCTGTCAACATGACATGGAGGGAAGAAGGAGACTCTAGAAGGGTCGATCTCCTCGAAGATCGAACAACTCAGGATTAACTCACGGAATGAGACATAGAACCATCTTTCGGGTTGAGACATGAGATACACATCAAGAGGGGTGGAAAGAAACGGATGACGAAGGTTCACTAGGTAGACAACAATTCCACACCTAAGAAGGTGGTAAACGATTGTCAACGTAGCGAGGAGTTGAGTTGCCATGATACCACGACGAAACATCCTGGAGGAGGGTGATTCGTAGATTATCCCCTTAAGTGGCAAAAAGAATTACCTTTGATATGGAGATCATTGAAACTCTTCATACCAGCCTAAGGCAATTCTCGAGCAATCGATTGGCGGGAGTCGGTAGAATGGCATACTCGGACTTGGATGATGTGGATTACCTTGTTGAAGACAACGTAATGGATGAATTTGCTTATCACCGGAGATGGAAGAGACCCATGGTAGAATGGCACATTGGCGGTGCAAGCTGGGAACAAAATGCAAATGCTGGGAATGATTCTAGTAACTGGGGAAGAACCCAACAATAAAGAGTGAATTCACTGTTGAAGTGGTTATAGCATAACCGACGAGACTAGAAGCAATCCCGATTAGTGCCGGCGATAACACCTAGCGCTTGTGCGTGCTCTCAAGAACTTGAGCATTTCCATAATCATCAAGGTTTTACCAACATCCGTGTCAAGGATGCTGACAACACAACATACTACCATGATGAATAGTGACGGACGATGCAGATGCAAAAGAGGATAACACTTTCTCAGATTTCACCTTAGCGAGCCAAGGAACAAAATCTGGACGATCGACCGAGAGAAATTTAGCACTCCGCTTCTAATGTTCTCCTTGATGTGCTAGCGTAACCCATTCATAGATATGGTTTGATATCTAGAACATCAAGTAAAAAGGTCGGACTTCGGGATCTCAAAATCCATAGGGGCAACTAGGGAGTAAATCCTACGAAATCCCTATGGGGAGGTGGCCAACTTCCTCAATCCAGATATTATAATAATAGGTCTTCCGGCTGGGTGTGTTGGCCACGACATCCACCTTACCAGTTATCGAGGAACCAATATTATAGTTCTTGGGGAAATGTTCCAAACCATCATATCTGCCTGAGATTCAGATCTGGTTGGTGTCAGGATATTCCAGACTCATCGAGTCTAGGAAGAAAAACGAAAGTTTGCAACACAAATCGACGAGATGACGTTGGGAGATTCTCGGGGAATGAACTACGATAGTAAGCTCCAAAGTATGAGCTGGTTCTGCTACAAACATGTGAACACGTTGTCCCAGACAAGCATGACCACGTGGTAGTCTTACAATAAAACACTACCGAGTTCCGGGGGAAAACCATCATCGAGGATATCGAAGTCCTTGCATAAGGTATACTCTTAAGAAGGAACTTCTTCTCCTTGAACAAATCAATCAGTGGCTTGGTGTGCTCGGGACACATATAGAATGGAGGTAGCTAATCTCACAATCCAATGTATACTTCACACATGCATGACTGACTTGGGATGATTCCAAGGAAGCAAAAACAATCTTTCTCGGATACATGGCGGCAACTTACACCAAGTGCACGTGAATTAGAGAAAGTCACATCTTTCATCCGGACATATGCTCCATGAGCGGGTCATGAAGATAATGCTTAGAAAAGTTTCCAGTACTAGCTGGATGTTCAACATAATCATGGAGAGGTTAAATATATTGCTGATGGGCTCAACAACAACTCATCCTGGTTTCCATGAAGAAGGAGTTCCATAATTATGTGAACGAGTGATAGCACTAGTCAGACCCAAACGATATAATGGTGTATGCTCGAGGAAAATCCACGAGTAAGACAAAACTACGAACATCGTTGGTTTGGATTTGATTTGACGATAGCCCATACTCAAATCAAAGGTTTGGGTAAGATAATAGATCGAACAATTGATCACAAGGACCAATTGATGAAGATATCATCTTTCTTCAACACACACTACACAAGAATATCCCTTTGGAACGAACTAAGCCGGGCAAGCTTCCATCTTCGAACTTTCCAAGTTGTTGTTCAGCTTAGCCAACTAGCTCAGGGGTATCCCACACAGATTCCTGGAGAAGGGGTGGTTTACAAGGATAAACCAACTTGATCACGAGCTCAACATAGCGGTCGGGTGACGACCCGGTGATACTTCCGAGAAGATAATCGGAAAATCACAACCACCATATGCTATTAGGCTCAGGAACAATCTTGCTTTTCAGGGCAAGACGATATGATCAACAGAGCGAGGGATTGGCACAATCCTAACTCATTGATCGAGGAGTGCACCGAGAACAAGGACTAAGTGGCACAATCAGTCTTAGGGTGACGATTCAATAATCAACACGCTAAGAATGAGGTTATCGTCCATTTAACTACCAAGCAACAGAGTTGCTAGCAGTATTGATTTCACACATCACGATTCACCTGTCGGCATTCCGGTTGCGACAACACGGAACCGAGGGATGAATAATGATGGCGAGAAGTATCACTACATCAAGAATTCACAAGAGCTGGTGCAATCCTCATGAAAATCCTGACATAAAGACGGTAATACTTCAGGGTAGAACAGAATCAAAAGCTGGGCTGGCATTTTGATCTGCGGAGCACAATTTCTTTGACCCAATCCTAGATATGGATGAGGTACTGGAGTTTGTTTCTCCTAGTCATTCTGCGATAGAATGGCTTGACGGACCACAAGAGTAATATGCATCGATAAACGAACGCACGCATACTCTTGACTATCAATTGATAGACGAGGGCCAGAATGCAACTAAAGAGAACAACTCAAAGGAACATATAATTTTCTGAGTTGTGGATACATGGGTTGGTATGCCGAACAAGATCAACATAATTCTTCCGGATAACCCATGCAGAAAGGTTGAGCTGGCAGAGTCACAATATATAATGGAGAACTCATCAAGAATAATCCTGTTGTAATATTTCAGTTCAACGAGGAACTTCTGCCATAAGTAGTTCATGGTATTTGGAAGAAGAAGATACCACGGACTTCAAGGACTATCGCAAAGGTTACTAATATCCTAAAGGAACTAGCAATTACTATCAACATGAAGTAAGTAGGGTGAATCTCGGGTTCAAAACCCAGGAGTAGAATACCTATTACTAAGTAGCATCACAGGATGCTTTCGAGAATGATGGCCAGAGTCATCACACTGGAACATAAATCATGGCTAGACCACTAGATGATCCCCTGAGACACCTAGGGTCATAATAGTAACTCCAACATAAGGTCAAGGCAATAGAATACCTCAACTCAACAATTAGTGTGATTAATCTGACCAAAGGCACATCGGAAACAGGAGGAAGGGATTTGCAAATGCATCCGACTATTTAGAAACCTGGGATGACTCGGACAGCATAACGGCTGTAAATGCTCAGAAAGATTTGAGACATTCACAAAAATGGTGGCATAACCACTCAGAAGCACAATATCAAGGTTTCGAGATCAACAGTTAACGTACGGAAGTAGTAGAGACTGAACAGAGGCTTGAATCCAACAGTCTTATAAGTCTACTGATTAGTAACAC
Source organism: Triticum dicoccoides (assembly GCF_002162155.2). Taxonomy (NCBI): domain Eukaryota; kingdom Viridiplantae; phylum Streptophyta; class Magnoliopsida; order Poales; family Poaceae; genus Triticum; species Triticum dicoccoides. Next base: position 171,942,003 of record NC_041380.1, read on the forward strand.
GTGATCCTGATAGAAAGAAGAGAAGGCCTAGTTTCTTAACCCCCGTAGAAGAGAAGATGATGACTCAGATCAGAAGGCCATGAGGTATAAGGAGTAAAA
>NC_041380.1:171942568-171975188 GCF_002162155.2 Triticum dicoccoides
AAGAATTTCTAGACTCAACTTCGACCAGTTTGGCTTGGTAATCCTACAGGCAGTCAAGCTCTGATACCAACACTGTCAGGACCCCGACTCAATGCCACATCGATCTAGCATGTAACACCTCATATCACTTTGCGGCCTCACGCACGGTATTCCCACGGGTGTCGCCTTACCTTTGCCCGGGACCGTTTGCGCCTTTTGGCACACGTATATGACAGTGTCGCTAGCATCCATATGATAAGGAGCCCGGGCTGACATGGCTAGTCATAAACCCAAAGTGGCACAAACTTACAGGGACAGGCATCCATGACCCAACATCGAACGTGTCGGTCATCAGCGAGTGAATCCAGGCTGTAGCACTGGGCTAGCAGGACTCCGGTGAACCGGGCTGTAGCGGGCTAACAGGACTCCGGTATTCATCGCGTGACATTTCCCCGTAGGGACAGACACAGGAACGAAGAAGGACACATGCCGGCCAGCCTAAGTGTTCCGGAGCAGCAGCAAGCTACCATGGCTCAGTGGAAACACTAGGAGACATTTCCCGGTAAGAGAGGCTACTAAGGATAAACAACTAGATATCCAGATCCCACACATACCAAGCATTTCAATAACATACACACAATATGCTCGATATGTGCAAATACAACATGGCATCACAACATGACTCTACGACACAAGTAATTTATTCAATAGGCTCCGAGGAGCGAGATATTACAAACATGGGTCTCATAACCCAACACTCAGAGCATACAAGTCAAAGCACAAGCGGAAGCTATCATGTCTGGGTACAGGCATCTATAAATGAAAAAGGCTGAGAAGCCTGACTATCTACCAGATCCTGCCGAGGGCACAAGATCGTAGCTGAGGTAACAAGCTAAACGTCGAAGTCCACGCGAAACTACTAGTGAGACTGAAGTCTCTCTGCAAAAACATAAAATAGGCAAACGTGAGTACAAATGTACCCAGCAAGACTTACATCAGAACTAACTACATATGCATCATTATCAACAAAGGGGATGGTGGGGTTTAACTGCAGCAAGCCAGCTTTGACTCGGTGGCTATCCTAAACTACGACTGCAATGTAACTCTTTTGAGGTGGCGCACACGAGTCCACATATTCACCATATCAATACACCACTATGGAACCGCTCCCGTCTCCCTACGATAACGCCATCCATAGCACTCACGCTTATCTTGCGTATTTTAGAGTATCCACTTTCACTTGTCTATGAACTGATATAAGCAACCCAGAAGTCCTTTTCCGCGGACACGGCTATTCGAATAGATGATGTTAACCTCGCAGGGGTGTACTTCTTCACACACGCTCTCACCACTTACCGCCGTTTACACGACATGTACTCGGCAACCTTCAAGCGGAAGCCCAACGTGGGTGTCGGCCACGGCCTACCTAAACACTCGAGTCTCTAGTCCAGGTTTATCGCCTATTCGGGTTCCATCCATGAGGAGATCCGGCCGGAGTTTCGCTCACAGCCCCAAACAATGTGAACAGGGTTCCGTGACACCAAACGGGCGCCCGGTTTACCCGGCCACGTGCCTACCGCATCACAGCCCACCCCTACGGTCAGCGCTGCGCACGGCCTCCAGCATACTACAAACACCAGAAACTACTTGCAACTCCTGGACAGAGGACAAGGGTGATCAAGAAGCCGAGAGGGTCCATTGGTTTCGGGCCCAATGCGTGGTAGTAGCTGAATCATGGATCACAAACACAGAACTCAGTTCCCGAGGACGGCTGCAATGAGACAACCCACCATGTACTCCTACATGGCCTCTCACCGCTACCTTTACCAAATCGTGTTCACACACTTAGCTCACACACAGTAGGACATGTTCACACGCCTCTGATTCATCCCCGATGAATCAGACCTGACTCAACTCTAAGCAGTAGCAGGCATGACAAACAAGCATGAATGAGTAGGCACATCAGGGCTCAAACAACTCCTACTCATGCTAGTGGGTTTCATCTATTTACTGTGGCAATGACAGGTCATGCAAAGGATGAAGGGGTTCAGCTACCGCAGCAAGTAACAAATATGTCGTTGTTGTCCTAATGCAGTAAAAGAGAGCAGGAGCGAGAGAGTGGGATTTTATCGGAATGAACAAGGGGGTTTTGCTTGCCTGGCACCTCTGAAGATAGCATTGAGTCTTCATCAGTGTCAACGATCACATCGTCGGTACAACGTCTATCGAGGGGGAACAACACCGGCAAACACAGAAGAAACATGATCAATGCAATGCACAATATGATGCATGCTATGACATGGCAATATGAATGTGTTTTGTGCTAATGCAACTAGAACCAGTTTAAATGAAGTTGGTTTGAATCCAAGATTCAAACTCAAACTCCATATGTGGATATTTAAATGCCATTAATATGATTTGTGCTAAACAGCATCTATAAGTTGTTCTAACATGCATGAAAATGGTACAGATGGATTCCTTGAATTTTTCTGATAATTTTTCATATATAAATTATTTAATTTGGAGTTACGGTTGAATTTCTATGAATTTTAGAAGTTTAGGGCATTTTCTGAAAATATTAAATCATTTAAGATTTATTTAAATTCCAGAAAGGAATTATTGCGTCAGCATGACGTTGGCATGACGTCAGCAGGTCAACGGGCGCCGTCCAGGTCAAACTGACCTGTGGGCCCTGCATGTCAGTGTCTGGACTAACTAAACTAATTAAAATTAACCCTAACTAACTTGGTTAGCCGGGCGGGGCCCGCATGTCAGTGTAATTAGTCTAACTAATTTTTTAGTTAACACTAATCCTAACCTAATTAACAGGCCGGCCCCACCTGTCATGGACACAGGGGAGGGTCCCGCCGTGGTCAACGTGGGTCAAACCCACCGGCGGCTTGACGCCGGCGAGGCCAGCCGCGGTGGCGAGCCTCGGGTTTTGCCCACAGGGCTCGATTTGGCGCGCGGAGCACAGCTTCGGGATGCGGAAGCTCGTCCGCATCCAACTGTGGTGGTGGCGCGACCGGGAAGTGGCCGGAGTGGTGCCGGCGACGAGCTCAGCGGCGTCGAAGCTCGGGTGCAAGTGGGGATGGGGCTGCGGGGCGCAAACAAGCGCGGCGAAAGTGCCACGGAGGCTCTACGCGATGCGGGGAGTGCGTTGGGCGCATGCCCGGGACCAAATGGTCACCGGAGCATCACCGGCGACGAGTGCGGCGGCGGCGAAGGTTCGGCCATGGTGGAGACGGAGCTAGGGGACGAAATCAGGTGCGGGGAGTGAGGGGAAGAGAAGAGGAGCTCACGGGGGTTGCGACGGTGGCCTCGGGGAGCTCGGGGAGGCGTCGGAGGCGGCGAATCGACGGCGACCATCGGCGGCGGTCGAGGACGAAGACGATGGCGTGGAGGCGAAGCAGAGCTTCCCGAAGGGCTTGGCTCGGTGGGGAGGAAGAGGGGGTCGGGGCGGAGCTCGAGGGCGTGTCGGAGAGGCTTCAGAATGGCTGCGGCCGCGGTAGCGGCGTCGGCGGCGACGAGCTCCGCTCGGTCGCGGGAGGGAGAGGGAGCAGAGGGGGATAGGGACGGAGGGAGAGACGCGAGAGAGTGAGGGAGGGTCGAGGGAGCCGCGTGGCGTCTCCAGGGAGTAGCGGAGGCAAGCAGGGAGGCAGGAGGTGGCCTGGGCGTGTGCCCGCGCGCTCCGGCCACGCGCCTGCGCCTACTGGCGCGAGGAGGAAGGCGACAGGGGAGGGAGGCGGCGGTGGGCTGGGCCAGCGGGAGGAGCTGGGCCGGCTGGGCTGGACAGGTAAGCGGCGCCAGGTAAGTTCTGTTCTGTTACATATTTTTCTTCTGTTTTGTTTTTATTTAATTTATTTTGCCACTGTTTTGAATTTAAAATAATTCAAACAATGCCAAAAACTCCTCTGAATATTTTATATTGCTAGATGGACTTTTCCAAAAGCTTATAAAATATTTCAGGGGTATTTGAAATTATATTCTAATTATATGAATATAACTCAAATTCAAATAGCTAATGAATTAAATCCAAAGTCCCAAAAATAATTCCTTAAAAATGTTCAATATTTTGGTTGGGACCAGAACCCTTACCAAAAATTATCAAACATTTAAGAAGGGCATTTTGGAGCAATGAATGAGATTTTTAGGGTTTTTGCCCTTCTTTTATTTAAGTTTTTGAGGCTTCCAAATTCCTCAGTTCAAATTTCATTTGATTTAAAACATGAAGCTCACATGAGGTCTAGCCTAATGCATAACAGGACTAGGGATGTGACACTTACTATTTTGAAAGGATTCCACATGATATTGTTCTTTGTGGCTCCTTTTGGTGGAGAGATGTCTGCAAGTTGATGGATAATTTCAGGGCAGTTACTTCGGTTGATGTTCATAGTGGAGATACGGTGCAGTTCTGGTCTTACTATTGGAAAATTGGGAACAGTTCTGTCCCTCTGCAAGATCGATTTCCTAGGCTATATTCTTTTTGTCTCCACAAAAATCTCTCAGTCAAGGAAGTCTTTGAGGCTAGTACTTTCCAGGACCTTTTCTACTTGCCTCTTACTGAACAAGCTTTCCAGGAACAACAGCAGCTCTCCTCTTTAATGGGGTCTTTCCATTTGGGCAGTCACTCCCATGACCAATGGGGATGGAGGCATGGCAAGAAATCAGAATATACTGCAAAAAGGTTTTATGATTTTGTCTATTAGCCAATGGTATCAAACCCCATTCTGGGGTGGATATGGAAAAGTTGTTGTACTATGTCGATCAAGATGTTTGCTTGGCTTGTTATAATGGACAGGGTTAACACCAAGGACATGATTCAGAGGAGGCATTGGAGGATTAATGAAGGACCAGAATGTGTTCTTTGCCTGACTGGAACACTGGAGGACAGAAATCACCTCTTTTTCCTGTGCAATTTTAGTGTTCGCGTCCGGAACTACCTACAAATTGAATGGAAAAATTGTGATGATATGGTGGAAATTGCTCATCATGCTAGGAAGGATTTCAACAAACCTTTCTTTGGGGAGGTGGTTTTCATGGCCTGGTGGAATATTTGGAAGATCAGGAATGATAGAGCTTTCAGGAACATTCAACCATCTTTCAGGGCATGGAGGAATGGCTTCATTCATGATCTTACTCTGCTCTCTCATCGAATCAAACGGAAAATAAGAGACGCCCTTCTTAAGTGGATTGATTTTCTTCCTCCTTGAGGAGAGTTCCTTCTTTGTTTCTTTGTTTCTTTGTAATTAATAGGTATAGTGCACCCCTTCCCTGTATAGCCTTCTTTAGAGCCTTCCCTCTTTTCTTTGTAATTAATAGGTATAGTGCACCCCTTCCCTGTATAACCCTGTTTGCCTTTGCTTTATTAATAAAATGCTATGGGGTGCAAGCCCTACAGCCTTCATGGTAAAAAAAAGACATTCAAGATCAGATACGCACTAAGGAGACGACAACCCTTGGCGGGATCCCAGCCGGGGAAAACCACAAGGCCCCCGGCAAGCGCCTTGCCGGGGATGACAGCAGGCGCCTCACCAAGACCCTTGCCAGGGCCCCGGCAAGGCCCTTACCGAGGACACCTGCAGGGCCACCATCAGGTCCACACCGACTAAACCTCCACCACCGCATGCATGTAGCTGCCGACCCAACCAGCTGGGCAGGCACCTGCGTGACGGCATGCAGATCTTCGTGAAGACCCACCACTACGCCACCTCAGCTGCCTGCATACCTATGTGGCATCGCAGGCGTCGCTGGCCAGGGCGCGTGTCGACACAAGAAGGAGCGGCGATGACGGACGAGGCAGATCTCTCCCCCGTCCCGGATAAAGCGAGGACACCTAAGCAAGACGCATTAAATGCGCCTTGTCATGTAATGCGAGGGATAACCTCGCATCACTGTTCCCTTTCCACCTCCTGTGTGCCACTATGGCAACCCCTTTTCCTATAAAAGGAGGCCCGAGGCGACCAGGAGAAGGATTTGGCTTTTTGGAGCTCCTCACGCCCCATAGCTAGCTCAATAACACAAATATACAATCCACCAAAGCAGGAGTAGGGTTTTATGCATCCTTGCGGCCCGAACCTGGATAAACGAACCGTGTGCTACCTGTTAGATCCGCTCTTCTCACAACCCCGCGCCCCACCAACCGTAGTAGGGATTCTCGTGATCCCATAGGTGTCGTTTCACACCGACATCTCTGGCGCCCCAGGTAGGGGGTGCAGTTGTGAGAATCGGCTCTAGCAGTTAGTTCAGTGCTTCTTCATCATCAAGGCACCCAAGAAGAAGACGTTGGTGGCGGTTGGCCAGTCGGAAGCCGGATAGCCCGTCCCGATGCGGGCGAGCAGCGGACCGGTCACAGAGAGGACCCCGGGGGGCTGCTCGCGAACACCAACACCATCCCAGCAGCCGGAGTTTGGGAGGCGGCGATGTTTGTGTGCCTGGTAACGGGCCACACGTCGCCAAATCCAAAGGCGGAGCCAAGTCCTTCGCGGGTGGAGCGGGGCCTTCCAAGGTCATCGTCGCCCCGCCCGAAGGCGACGCGAGGGCCTCCAAGACTCCCATGCCCGTGTCAACAGTGCGCTCCTCCTAGGCAGCGCGCGACGAATGGCGTAATCACGACGAAGATCCCAGGTGTCGCCGCGGGAAGAGCCCAGAGCGCCACACCCCGGAACGTAGAATACTTGCCCACTCGCCGAGGCGCTGGTGAAAACGGCATGCGACCACGGGGCCGTGATAGAGATCCTTCTGACATGGTCAGGAGTCGAAGCGTGTCGCGATCCGTGCAGGTTTCGCTGCCACCGACGCCAGCAGAGGCCCTGGCGTGTGCGCAGTTGCTCCTCGACTTTCCTCCCACTACCGGGAAACTCGATGAATGGATAGCCACTATCCGAAGCCTTGTTGTGGTGGCCAACAAATACGAACCAAGTCCGGTGGGGCCCCCGGGTCGACGCTCCGATGGAGTCCCGCGGACCAGTGGCGGAAAAGCCGACGGCGCCGCGACTATGGTGCATTCACGTCTTCCCCATCCGGTACCGTGGACGCCGGCTCGTCGCGACGTCGCGCGCGAAGCCATCTCCATAGCATCATCTGACCCACGGACCCACTATGATCAGTGCCAAGTTCTTCGGGAATGAGCCCATGAAGACGCTCGAACCACCATCGAGCGCCGGCGCGGAGTGCGCCACCAGTCAGACAGGCGCGTAGGGCCTACTGTGAACCACCCGACACCGGAGAGCCCTGGAGGCCTACCTTACGAGATAGGCTGTCCAGCTTTTACCCGTGAGCTGCGGCAGTTCCAGTGGCCCACTCAACGCACCTTCAAACCTGACGTTGGCGAAAAGTACAGCGGCAAGACTCACCCGTCTGAGTTCCTCAGAATCTACACCATCGCGATGCAAGCCACCGGAGCCCGCGATGATAAGGTGCTTGCGAATTACTTTCCATTCGCTCTTAAACCCAACGCCATGTTCTGGTTGATGCACTTGCCGGTAGACTCTATTTCCTCCTGGTCGGATTTGTGCCATGAGTTTGTGGGCGCCTTTACTGGGGGTCACCAAGCCCATGGCCAAGAAAGCGACCTGCATGTCATTCCCCAGAAGGGAGGCGAGAGTCTACGCAAGTATATACAGAGGTTCAGCTGGGTACGGTACAATATCCCTGATGTTGACCCTGCCACCATCATCAGTGTGTTCCATCAGAACATGCGTAACCGCAAGATGCGCGAAGAACTGGCAATGAACAAGGTGAAAGATGTGGCAGAACTTTATGTTCTTGCTGACAAATGTGCCCGGGCTGAAGAGGGAAGGAAGTACCCCGGCGAAGATGCCGGCGTGGAAACCGAGTCCTCAGATGAGGATACTGCCGCCCCGGCGAAGAAAGGCCGGCTCCGCAACAGGAAGCGGAAAGGTAAAGTTGTGCTTGTCGTCGAAGGATCTGGCGACTCCAGCTCCGCCAAGAAAACCAAGGCAGATGACCCCGGCAAGGAAATTGCCGGATGTGTCGCCTGCCGGGCCTTGACGGCTGCCGATAAGCCAGGAAACTCCGACAAGCAATACTGCAAGATCCATCACACCGAAGGCCATGATCTCCAGGACTGCCGACAGGCTGAGCTCCTTACTGAGAAGCAGAGGGCTGAATATGAGAGGAGGGACAAGGAGAAAGGCCAGGACGGTGCCGAGGGGTCTGGCAAGAAGCGTGACGGCCAGGCGGGCCGTCGCAGCAAAGACAAACAGTGGGAGAGGCCTGCCCGGGGCCGTGACAAAAAGCCAGAAGACGATGATCACGAAGAGGACGATGAGTCTGGTGACCAAGGATTTCAGAAAGCTATAGAGGCCGTGTGCGTCGATGGCGGCGCCTCACTGCATACCTCTCACCACGAGCTTAAATAGTGGGCGCATGAGATTACAGCGGCGGAACCGTCGTTTGATGCCCAAAGGCCGCTGAAGTGGTCCAGCACAACTATCATTTTTGACACTGAGGATCACCCTGATCGCACTACTACGGTCGGGTGCCAAAGATGCTAGTCGATGGCGGGGCCGGTCTGAACTTAATCTCGCCTGTCGTGATCGAGAAATTGCAGATTCCTGACGAAGACCTCGAAGAGACGGGCACGTTTTAGGGGGTCAACCCGGGAAGAAGTCAACCAAAGGGAAAGGTCACGTTGCATGTGACTTTTGGAAGTTATCTGAACTATAGGACATAAAGGGTTGTGTTTGACGTTGCCAAGATCCCCTTGCCTTACAACGGGATCCTTGGCCGCCCAGTGCTGGCCAAGTTCATGGCGGCGTCACATTACGCCTACAACACACTGAAGATGCCGGGGCCTGTGATGATCATCACCGTCCCATCAGACAAGAAGGATGCGCTAATTTGCGCTGACCAACTCTATCAACAAGCAGTTGCAGCAGCCGCCACTGCCAAGGCACTTGCTCCTGCCGCTGGAGCCCCGGGAAGGCAAAAGAAGAAGACCGGTGAGACCTTAGGCACCCACTCCGGCAAGCGCACCTCTTCGGAGTGTAGCGCTCCCATCGAGGATGTGCCAGAGAGCTCCACCGATAGAAACAAGAATTCCAGGGCCACACCGCCGGGAACCAAGAAGGTTTCTGTCAAGGAGGACGGCACGGGAGGAGCTTTTACCATAAGCTCCACCCTTGATGACAAATAGGAAGACGCGCTCGTCACCTTCCTGCGGGTGAATGTCGATGTGTTTGCCTGGCAAGCATCCGACATCCCCGGCGTTCCCAGGAAGGTGATTGAGCACCACCTTGCTGTCTGTCCTCATGCGCGGCCCGTCAAGCAGAAGGTCAGAAAGAAAGCTTTGGAACGACAAGAGTTCATCACACGGGATATCCGGAAACTGGAAGCAGCGGGTTTGGTAAGAGGAGTGCTCCATCCAACGTGGTTGGCCAATCCGGTGGTAGTGCGCAAGGAAAATGGGAAGTGGAGGCTGTGTATTGATTACACAGATATTAATAAGGCTTGTCCCAAAGCCCCCTTCCCGCTGCCGCGCATCGACCAGATTGTTGACTCCACAGCTGGGTGTGATCTGTTGTCATTCCTCGATGCCTACTCCGGCTACCACCAGATCTTCATGGAAAGGGAAAATGCAGAGAAAACGGCATTCATCACCCCATGTGGTACGTATTGCTTTATACGGATGCCTTTCGGGTTGAAGAGTGCTGGTTCAACGTTTGCAAGGGCGGTCCAGATTGGTTTTGAACCCCAGCTCCATAGAAATATGAAGCCTTTATGGATGATATAGTGGTCAAAACCAAGAACAGGGCAACCCTCGTATCAGATTTACAAGAAACATTTGCAAACCTATGCAAGATCAATCTCAAGCTGAACCCTGAGAAGTGCGTCTTCGGCATCCCGTCTGGCAAGCTTCTTGGGTTCTTTGTGTGACAGCGTGGGATAGAGGCCAATCCGGACAAGATCAAAGCTATAGAGCGGATTGAAGCACCCAAGCGAGTCAAGGATGTGCGTCGGCTTGCCGGTTGTGTTGCCGCCATGAGCAGGTTCATCTCCAAGTCCACTATCGGTGTCAAAACCGGCGGATCTTGGGTAGGGGGTCCCGAACTGTACGTCTAGGCCGGATGGTAACAGGAGACAAGGGACACGAAGTTTTACCCAGGTTCGGGCCCTCTCGATGGAGGTAAAACCCTATGTCCTGCTTGATTAATATTGATGATATGGCTAGTACAAGAGTTGATCTACCACGATATCGAGGAGGCTAAACCCTAGAAGCTAGCCTGTGGTATGATTGTTGATGTGTATGTTGTCCTATGGACTAAAACCCTCCGGTTTATATAGACACCGGAGAGGGGTTAGGGTTACACAAAGTCGGTTACAATGGTAGGAGATCTTCATATCCGTATCGCCAAGCTTGCCTTCCACGCCAAGGAAAGTCCCTTCCGGACACGGGACGGAGTCTTCAATCTTGTATCTTCATAGTCCAGGAGTCCGGCTGAAGGTATAGTCCGGCTATCCGAACACCCCCTAATCCAGAACTCCCTCAGTAGCCCCTGAACCAGGCTTCAATGACGACGAGTCCGGCGCGCAGATTGTCTTCGGCACTGCAAGGCGGGTTCCTCCTCCAAGTACTTCATAGAAGATTTTGAACACGAATATAGTGTCTGGCTCTGCAAAATAAGTTTCCACATATTGCCGTAGAGAGAATAATATTTACACCAACCTAATCTGCTGACATATTCCATAGCGTGACACACCACAGCCAAGCCTTTATCCGAGTCGTTTCATTATCCAACATCAGCGTGTCATGCGAGAAGGTTTCCTTGGCACATCTTGTCAAACAAGAGATCGTGTCCCCTTATCCCGGGATTCTCATCAATACGGGCGTGGGTAACCCAACCGCTTCGAGGACTCCTAGATTATAGGCAAGTCCAAACGGACACGAAGAGGACGCTTGATATTCACCCTCTTTATAAAAGGGACAAGGCTTTTCTTTTTCCCTCCCGTGCTCAATTGAATCCTTCCCCCACCTCGAGCTCAAACGCCCGAAGTTCAGGTTAGGCGCCCCAAACCTTCAGTCATGTCCGGATCTAGCCTTCAAGGCCGATGGATGCCTTCCACCATCACGGAAGAAGACATAAAGAAGTTGAGGGAGGCCAGATATCTGACCGCCGAGATTTTGCATTAGCTGCCTCCCCGAGGGCAGGCCGCTCCCACCCCCGAACCCAACGAGAACGTCGTGTTCGTCTCCCACTTCCTCTGAGTTCTAGTCCTTGCTTTGGATCCTTTCATCAGGGGTCTGATGTTTTATTACGGGCTAGACTTCCATGATCTTGCTTCGGACTCTTTTCTTCATATCACGACATTCATTGTCGTGTGTGAGGCCTTCCTCCAGGTCACCCCTCACTTTGGCCTCTGGCTCAAGACCTTTGAAGTGAAGCCAAAGATGATCGAGGGGCAACATGCAGTGTGTGGAGGTGCCCCAATACGCAAGATGACGGGAGCTCCATGGCCCAAAGGTTCCATCCCAGAGGTGTCTAAATTGTGGCAATAGGAGTGGTTCTACATCACGGTTCCTAGAAGTGCCAAGTGGGGGGCTGCCCCTGTTTTCCGCTCGGGCCCTCCATCACAACTGATGTCATGGATCAGGAGAGGCCTGAGCTGGGGGCCAGCCAAGGACGTGCCTATACTGCAAAGCCGCATTCGAGATCTCTTCAATGGAGATTTTAGTTTGGTTGCGGTAATACAAGTTATGCTGGTTCGTCAAGTCCAGCCTTACAAACGCCGGCCTCTTCGCCTATGGGAGTTCAATCCCAAGGGACCGCATGTCATTCAATTTTCTCGGCCTAACGCACGAGGAGATGTACAAGTCATTCTTCGGACCTCAAGTGGAGTGTCCGGAAATCTCCGAGGACGTGGGCCTGAGTAGTAACCGCGCCGCCGAACAGGTAAGGCATCTTCCGGTAGAACATACTATCCCTCCTTTGTTACGAAGTTGTATCTGAGAGTTCGCTTTTTGACCAGGACTGGTTAACAAATGTGAAGTTGATTCGGTGTTCGGCCCCCCTCCCTGAGGGTTTGGAAAATCCGGTATTAGAAAAGATGCTCCAGACTGCACCTTGCTCGGAGCCCTTGAAGGAAGATACTGTGGAGGATAATGCGGGCAGACGCGGGCCCCCAACGCTGCCCATTCTAGCTGAGGGAGCGAGCGTTTCCATGAGGGAAGGCGATCAGAAGAGGAAAAGGACTGCGCCCAGGGATCCGGAAGCCGAAGCTTCCAAACGGGAGAAGAAGTCTCCCACAGAGGGTCCTTCCTTGGGGGGCGCCGTTGCCGCACAAAGTGCGCGGGGGGATCAATTCTCCCGCGAGTCTTAAGTGACCCGAAATACTTTAATAGTACAGATATGCCATCTTTTTATTCTAATAAGATAACCACCGCATATATTTTTGCAGTTCGGGCCTTATCCCCTCTCATATGAGCTCATCTTCGGGGGATCTTCTTCCAGAGATGATGGAGAGTGAAACACCTCCTACGGACTCCTCCGCTCCGAAAGCAGGCGATCCTGAAGTGTCGTCGCGGAGGACCTCTCTAAGTATGGTGAGGCCATAAGATAATCCCATTGACCCCCGAAGCAACCAATGTCCGGCTCCCGAAGAGAGCTGACAAAAGAGTCCGACACCATCTAGTCTGCGATCGGATGTTCTGAGGGAGTTGGTGGGGAGAGCGGCCATCTTATATGAACACTGTGTGCTGATGAATACGGTGATGGAGAGAATATCGTCCACCGAAAGCGGAATGCATGAAGCTTTTATGAGTCTACTGACAGGCTTTGAGGTACGTAAAAAAATGTATGATAATCCCGCACATGCTAGGTGTGCCCTGTGTAGGTAGTAGCCCCTGAGACTCTGGTTGTCATCGGAAACGACGACGAATAGAAGATCATATTCCCAGGAAATAACCATACTGCCTTTATGTGCAGGTGATGGAAGCTCCGGTGGCTAGCCGGACTAGCGAGTTTGCCCATTTAGAACGGCAGTTGGATGCGGCAGACGCCGACATCGAGCTTGTTAACAAAAGGCATGCCGAGGCACAGGGTAAGTGTCAATATCTGGTAAACGCCACATAGGAAGAGTAGCATGATGCCAGTATCTTAAATATGTTGTGACTATAGATGGATCTGCCACTGTTGAAGCCTTGCAGGCAGAACTTGCCTGAGCCAAGGAACAAGCGAGGTTATGTAATGCGGCTGCTGTGAAGGCGGCCGAAGAGTTGCAAGCCGAGAGGGCCGCGCATAGCGAGACCCAAGACAAGATGGCCAAGATGGCTATAGAATTAAAAGCCGCCGCCGACCGTTGCCGGGTTCTTGAAAAGGAAAACCAAGCGAAGGCATCGGACCTTGAGAAGGCCGCTGCGATGAAAAAGGATCTCCACTCTGCTATGAGGGCAAAGAAGGAGGAGCTGCGGGAAGCCGGCGATATTGTAGCTGGAAAATCCTTTATGTTGCGGAGGAAATTCGGAGATCCACGGTATGCCCCTCTGGATCGGCTGTGGAGTTCGGAGGATGCGTATATGGATTTGGCGGCGAGCGCTGCCAATGCGGCGAAGTACTTCTAGGGTCAGACGGACCGTGGAGTAGACCAGCTGTTTTGGAGGCAATTCCATTCTCCTGAGCGTCCACTTTCATTGACTGACCAATTAGCCGAGTGGGCCGAACTAAATAGGTTGTCCGGACTCTCTATGAGGTCTGTTGTGGATCAGCTATGGCCGTGCAGGCCAAAACCGAACAGCTATTTCAGGTTGGTGCAGCAGGTCCTTGACGTGGTGCCATGTATTGATGCGATGAGGAGGTCGGCGTGCATAGAGGGCGCATGGATGGCCTTTACCCGTGTTAAGGCATATTGGGCGGAGATGGATGCTACCAATGTTGCAGCGCAGGATTCGGCTATAAGTCGAAAGGCTGCCGAGCACTACTTTGAAGAAGTTCTTGAGGGTGCCCGTCTGATAGAGACCCAGTGCTCAAAAAATATTATGTTTGAGTGATATGTAATCTCATTGTTAGCGAAATGCTTTTATAAATTTTTATAAGGCTATTTTTATACTTTTGCCTGAAAGTAATATGATGCCTCCTTGGCGGCCGTTTATGTATACATGTGTATAACCTGAAAGATTGCAGCCGTCGGCTTCAACCCTCACGCATATGATGCGGAGGTGCTCGCAAAAACACGCATTCACACTTAGCCCAACGTCTTGGTCCTATTAAGGAGGTGATAGCGGAGTGAGCGAGGCAACCGAACTATAATGCTTTAGCACTTTCACTTAGCCATAGGAGTTTGACAGTGGGGCTACTAGATAGCCCCTGGTAGCTCCACACTCTCCCGAACTCGGGGTGCGTACATGCCTGGCTGGGAAATGGCCCTTTGTTAAGGCGGAGGAATTCTAACATTCCCACAGGTCATCGAGTGGTTGACCAGTCTCATGCTATATCATGACAGTCAGTTTTCGGCTTTCTCTACTGAGGTGCTCGTTCGGATGAACCAGTGCACAATTGCAGCAGTTCTCCTGGTGCTACCTTAGCCGGCAAGGCAGAACATAAGGCACCAAAACACAGGAGCCTGGGAAACCCAACATTTGACCAAAGACAATGATTCGAAGCTGATGCATATAGGGCCAAACTCGCGACGCCGAACACTCCCTAAGGTATTCGGTCCTTGTGGTATAAACCGGGCCTTAATATTGGCCTTTATAAGAAGCCCCGTGTGTCCAGGCACGTGCATTGTTCTAGCGTGGCCACATGCCAAGACGTCAGCATCCTTCTCAACGGTGGATATGTATCAACAAGAGACAGTAAAAAAGGTTTACACAGGGTCTTAATCTAAAAAGAATCCTTGGAGCGAGTCCCTGCTGCATGTCTGCGCCTGTGTCTCCGTTGTGCCGTATCCTCGACGGGTGTAGCATGATGATCGTCTGTAAAAGAGAGGAAGTTAAGTGAAAAAGTTGTCGTGCAAAAGGATAGTTTTCAAAAAACCATGTATAATTCAAGATGATAAGAAATTGTCACTTGTGTGCGCGCGTTGAGCCCCTTGTATTGACAAATAGGGGTGTGACCATAGCGGCGCTGGACTTTATTAGTTGTATCTGAGGTCTTGACGACCTATTGGATTATTTCACTTGTCCGGGCGCCTTTAGTGTGCGGCGGCCAAGGCAGCCTCAATCTCTTTGGCGCATAGAGATCGCTTGATATTTCCGTGCACTGTGATGATGCCACGTGGACTGGGCATCTTGAGTGTGAGGGAGGCGTAGTGTGGTATTGCGTTAAAGCGAGCGAAAGCTTCGCGTCCGAGCAGTGCTTGATAGCCAGTTTGAAACGGAGCGATGTGGAAAGTTAAATGCTCGTGACGAAAGTTATCGGAGGAGCCGAATGTGACTTGTAGTAGGAGGGAGCCCGTACAACGAGCCCCTGGGCCTGGCGTGACTCCTTTAAAGGTAGTATTGCTATGGCGAATTTGTGTTGGGTCTAACCCCATCCTGCGGATTGTATCCTGATATATTAGGTTTAGGCTACTGCCGCCGTCCATCAAGACCCTTGTGAAGTGATATCCGCCAATTACTGGGTCTAACACCAGGGCAGCCCATCCTGCATGTCGGATACTTGCTGAGTAATCGTGACGGTCGAAAGTGATCGGTTGAGATGACCGGTGGCAGGACTTCTTGGTGACAGGCACTTGGGTATACTTTCCTGGGAGTGTCGCCTTGTTTTTTCCCTTGATTACGTGTAACACATTTACTATTTTGACTTCCGGTGAAAATTGCTATTGCTCCCCTGTGTCTTGCTTGGGAGCTCGTCCTCGTCTTCACTTGGAGTATCCTCCCCCTTATGTATGGCGTTGAGCTTGCCGGACTGCTTGAAGACCTAGCATTCTCTGTGGGTATGATTAGCAGGTTTACCAGGGGTACTATGGATCTGACATACTTGGTCCAGAATTTTGTTGAGGCTGGACAATTCATCCCTGGTGCCTTTAGGGGGCGGCTTTTGTCCAGGCCGAGAGCTTTTGAATCCGGCATTTACTGTCGTGCCCTTCGTGCTGTCTTCTTTATTCCGGCGTTTGTTATTGCTGTTGCACCGTGATTTCCCGTTTCCATATCTAACTTAAGATGTACTGGGGTCGCTGGTGCTGCATCTGGCTAACCAGCTATCCTCTCCCGCGCAAAAGTGGGTCATGAGGTTTGTTAACGCAGCCATCATTCTCGGCTTATTTTGGCCGAGGTGTCTGGCGAGCCATTTGTCACGGACGCTATGCTTGAAAGCCGCTAAGGCTTTGGCGTCCGAGCAGTCGACAATCTGGTTCTTTTTAGTTAGAAACCTGTTCCAAAGCTTTCGGGCTGACTCTCCGGGTTGTTGAGTTATATGACTCAAATCGTCCGCATCCGGAGGTCGGACATAAGTCCCTTGAAAATTTGCCCGAAAGGCGTCTTCAAGCTCTTCCCATCTTCCAATGGAACTTTTGGGGAGGCCTTTGAGCCAGTGATGAGCTGGCCCTTTGAGCTTGAGGGGTAGGTACTTGATGGCGTGGAGATCATCTCCTCGAGCCATATGGATATGAAGGATGTAGTCCTCAATCTAGACCTCAGGGTCTATTGTTCCGTCGTATGCCTCTATGTTTACGGGCTTGAATCCCTCTGGAAATTCGTGGTCCAGCGCCTCATCGGTGAAACATAGGGGGTGTGCGGCACCCCTATAGCTGGGTGTACCTCGTTGTTCAGATGTTTGTTGTGTTGCATTGTATGCTGGAGCGCGCTTGCATGGTCCATAGATGGATCTGGTTGCGCCGCCCTTTGGGTGCGAGCCCTCGCATGGGTCGCGTATTGTATTGTGAGCGGCATTGTATGCCGCTCTGTGTTGGTAGTGGGGTCGTCTATCCGACCAGGTGGCTGCTTTGATATTTGGTTGTGGGGGTTCTGAGGCCTCCTCATCGAATTCGGCTTTGTGTAGCTTTTAGAAGGGCGATTGTCGCCGTACCTTGCTGCAGTGCTGAGTATTTTACTCCATCTGAATTGGAGTGTGTCTTGCGCGGTCTTGAGCCTTTGTTTCTGCTTTTTCAGGCTCCTCGCGGTGGCAACAAGCCTTTTACGGGCAGTCTCTTGCTCCGGGCGTTTGTCCGGTGTTATGTCATCCGGACCATTATCCTTCATAGGATTTGTTTGTTCGGTTTGATTATCCGGATTGCCGTTGTCCGGCAGCGATTCGCCCTGCTCCAGCGTTGGGTCTGCATGATCTCTATTTCTGTTGAGGCGGGATCTGGGGCGGCGTTTGCGTCGCTGCTTTGACTGCTTTTCGAGGGAACAAGCCTTCGCTGCGTCCTTCCGCTCCTCGTCGTCATCTTTTGGTGCGTCCACCATGTATACGTCATATGATGAGGTGGCGTTCCAGGGCCCAATAGGCGCTGGTTCTTCATCATCTCCTTCATCGGTGTCCATACCGTTGATGTCTTCGGAGTCAAAGTCGAGCATGTCAGTTAAATCGTCGAAAGTGGCTACAAAGTGGGTGGTGGGTGGGCTTTGAATTTTGCCATCATACGCATCCCGATATCGCTGACCATAGTCCGGCCAGGGCTCTCCTGATAAAGGGAGAGACTTTAGTGATTTTGTAATATCGCCAAAGGGCGAGTGCTGAAAGATGTGCGCGGCAGTAAACTCCATGATCGGCGCCCAATCGGATTCGATTGGCAGAGGCGCGAATGGTTCGGAGTCCGGAGAGGAGTCCGACTCCTTGGAATCATGAGTCTTGCAGAGTGCGGGACTGGTGTTCGGCTCAATCACCGTTAGGATCGCAGCCCCCGAGGCGGCGTCCAACCACCCATCCTCGATCGGTGCGGTTGGCTCCGAATTAAGAGTCGAAGCCGATGCGGGTGCGGCCTCCAAGCCACTGTTCGGCGGCAGAGCTAGACCATGCTCATCGTGACAGTGCGGCGTGCTCGGCAGTGGCTCGAATCCGTCGAAGATCAAGTCCCCGCGGATGTCAGCCGTGTAGTTTAAACTTCCAAATCTGACTTGACGGCCAGGGGCACAGCTTTCGATCTGCTCCAGATGGCCAAGCGAATTGGCCCGCAGTGCGAAGCCACTGAAGACGAAGATCCGTCCGGGGAGGAAGGTCTCACCCCGGACTGCATCGCTATCGATGATCGTAGGAGCCATCAAGCCTGACAGCGACGACACAAAGGAACTCTCAATGAAAGCACCAATGTCGGTGTCAAAACCGGCGGATCTTGGGTAGGGGGTCCCGAACTTTGCGTCTAGGCCGGATGGTAACAAGAGACAAGGGACACGAAGTTTTACCCAGGTTCGGGCCCTCTCGATGGAGGTAAAACCCTACGTCCTGCTTGATTAATATTGATGATATGGGTAGTCCAAGAGTTGATCTACCACGAGATCGAGGAGGCTAAACCCTAGAAGCTAGCCTATGGTATGATTGTTGATGTGTATGTTGTCCTACGGACTAAAACCCTCCGATTTATATAGACACCGGAGAGGGTTAGGGTTACACAAGTCGGTTACAATGGTAGGAGATCTTCATATCCGTATCGCCAAGCTTGCTTTCCACGCCAAGGAAAGTCCCTTCCGAACACGGGACGGAGTCTTCAATCTTGTGTCTTCATAGTCCAGGGGTCCGGCTGAAGGTATAGTCTAGCTATCCGAACACCCCCTAATCCAGGACTCCCTCATCCGCCGAGCGCGCCCTTCCCTTTTTCAAGATTTTGAAAAAGGCGGGCCCGATGGAGTGGACACCAGAAGCTGAAAAAGCATTGCAAGATTTGAAGAGGTACCTCTCCTCCGTGCCAATACTAGTTGCGCCTAGGCCACAGGAACCATTGCTGCTGTACCTGGCGGCAATGAACCAGGTGGTCAGCGCCGCACTAGTGTCGCAGAGAGAAATTGTTGATGAGGTAATAGCAGCGACGGAGCCCGATGCTACCGATGCCGAGACGACGCTGCTGGTTGGAGTGCCGCCAAGGAAGAAGATGATGCAGCACCCGGTCTACTTTGTTAGTTCCGTTCTGCAGGGGGCTAGATCACGGTACTCCGGTGTGCAGAAACTGCTCTTCGGCCTTCTTATGGCCTCGAGCAAGTTGCGTCACTACTTCCAGGCGCACGAAATCACAATCGTCACTCGCCTCCCTCTACAACGGATATTGCACAATCCAGACACAACGGGAAGGATCATAGAGTGGGCACTAGAACTGTCTAGCTTTGGCCTCAAGTTTGAGAGTACCTCGACGATTCAAAGCCGAGTCCTGGCGGAGTTCGTTGCAGAATGGACCGAGACGCCTGACGAAGAAGCCCAAGAGACTGCTCTCCCCGGCAAGGAGGCAAGTTGCGACTGGATCATGTACTTTGATGGAGCTTTCTCCTTACAGGGCGTCGGGGCTGGCGTACTGCTTGCCGTGCCCACCGGAGAGCACCTCAAGTACGGGATCCAGATGCACTTCCCCAGGGAGGTGCCAACAAACAATACGGCTGAGTATGAAGGGCTGCTTGCCGGTCATAGGATCGCGGTGGACCTCGGAATCAAGAAACTCGTCGTCAGAGGTGACTCGCAACTTGTCGTCAAGCAAGACAACAAGGATTACCGGAGCCTGTTGATGAAGGCCTACATCGATGAAGTGAGAAATCTAGAAGAGCCTTTTGACGGTAAACAGGCAGAATATGTTCCCCGAGCGGAGAATGATATCGCCGATTACCTATCAAAACGCGCTGCCCTCAAGCTACCTATGGAACCAGGTACCTTTGTGCTTTAGGTAACTCAGGCATCCGTTGATCCATCAACAGAGCAAAACAAGAGGAGGAAATCAGGGCCCGGCAAGTACTTTCCCGCCGAGCTCCCCGGAGCCGCCGGCAAGGATGTTTCCGGAGATACTGAGCCCGCCATGGGACGGCTAGCTCCGGCGGAGCATCAAGCTCTTGCCGTCGAGACAGCCGCTCCTGTAGAGGAGGAAACGCCTTTAGTCCTCGCCGTCGAGCCCCAGGCTCCAGCATGGGCACAACATACCGTCTGATTCCTCCAAATAGGGGAACTTCCTGAGGAGCAGGAAGAAGCGGAAAAAGTAGCCCATCGCTCTACTATGTACCAGTTCATCAATGACGTCCTGTACAGAAAGAGGCCGAATGGCGTGAAATTGAAGTGTATCCCTCGAGAGGAAGGACTGGGGCTGTTGGCGGAGATACATGGAGGCATATGTGGATCCCACATCGGGTCAAGGGCCCTTGCCGGCAAAGCGTTTCGGCAAGGCTTCTTCTAGCCCACCGCCCTCCAGGATGCAACGACACTGGTCACCAGGTGTGAAGCGTGTCAGTTCCATTCAAAGAAGCTTCATTGGCCAGCTCAATCCCTTCAAACCATTCCTCTCTCCTGGCTCTTCTCGGTCTGGGGTCTCGACATACTGGGCCCTTTCCCCCGCGCTGTCGGGGGCTTTGAGTACTTGTACGTTGCAATCGACAAGTTCACAAAGTGGCCAGAGGTGGAAGCAGTGAGGAAGGTCACAGCTCAGTCAGCCGTCAAATTCTTCAAGGGACTAGTGTGCCATTTTGGTGTACCCAACAGGGTCATCACCGACAACGGTACACAGTTCACAAGCCGCACCTTCATGCAATATACCCAAGACCTCGACAGCAAAGTCTGTTTCGCTTCCGTTGCTCACACACGAAGCAATGGTCAAGATGAGAGGGCAAACGCTAAAGTACTGCGAGGCTTAAGGACAAAGTCCTTTGACAAGCTGCACAAGAGTGGAAGGCGCTGGATTGATGAACTGCCGGCGGTTCTGTGGTCAATCAGAACAACACCAAATCGAGCCACCGGCCAGACACCCTTTGCCCTGGTATATGGGGTAGAAGCAGTTCTCCCCACTGAACTCATATACGGGTCACCTCGAGTACTCGCTTATGATGAGCTTGAGCAAGAGCAACTGTGCCAAGATGATGCAACGCTCCTTGAGGAAGATCGTCTTCGGGCGGCTGTCAGAGCAGCGCGCTACCAGCAAGCCTTGCACCGCTACCATAGCCGCAACGTTCATGCCCGAAGCTTTGAGGAAGGCGACCTTGTTCTTCGGCACGTTCAATTGGCCAAAAATTCCAACAAGTTGACGCTGAAGTGGGAAGGCCCTTATCGGGTAATACGAGTCACAAGGCACGGCGCAGTCCGCCTGGAGACCGAAGATGCCGTTCCGGTGAGTAACTCCTGGAACATTGAGCATCTTCGCAAGTTTTTGTTGGGGAACGTAGCAGAAATTCAAAAATTTTCCTACGTATCACCAAGATCTATCTATGGAGAGACCAGCAACGAGTAGAAAGAGAGTGCATCTACATACCCTTGTAGATCGCTAAGCGGAAGCGTTCAAATGAACGGGGTTGATGGAGTCGTACTCGTCGTGATTCAAATCACCGAAGATCTAGTGCCGAACGGACGGCACCTCCGCGTTCAACACACGTACAGCTCGACGATGTCTCCCACGCCTTGATCCAGCAAGGAGAGAGGGAGAGGTTGAGGAAGACTCCATCCAGCAGCAGCACAACGGCGTGGTGGTGATGGAGGAGCGTGGCAATCCTGCAGGGCTTCGCCAAGCACCTACGGGAGAGGAGGAGGTGTCACGGGAGGGAGGGAGGCGCCAAGGGCTCAGGTATGGATGCCCTCCCTCCCCTCCACTATATATAGGGGCAGGGGAGAGGGGGGAGGCGCAGCCTTGCCCCCTCCTCCAAGGAAGGGGTGCGGCTAAGGAGGGGGGAGGAGTCCATCCTCCCCAAGGCACCTCGGAGGTGCCTTCCCCCTTTAGGACTCTCCCCTTTTTCCTATATCTTGGCGCATGGGCCTCTAGGGGCTGGTGCCGTTGGCCCATGTAGGCCAAGGCGCACCCCGTACAGCCCATGTGCCCCCCCGGGGCAGGTGGCCCCACCCGGTGGGCCCCCGGGACCCTTCCGGTGGTCCCGGTACAATACCGATGACCCCGAAACTTGTCCCGATGGCCGAAACAGGACTTCCTATATATAAATCTTTACCTCCGGACCATTCCGGAACTCCTCGTGACGTCCGGGATCTCATCCGGGACTCCGAACAACATTCGGTAACCACATACAAACTTCCTTTATAACCCTAGCGTCATCGAACCTTAAGTGTGTAGACCCTACGGGTTCGGGAGACATGTAGTCATGACCGAGATGTTCTCCGGTCAATAACCAACAGCGGGATCTGGATACCCATGTTGGCTCCCACATGTTCCATGATGATCTCATCGGATGAACCACGATGTCAAGGACTCAATCAATCCCATATACAATTCCCTTTGTCTAGCGGTATGGTACTTGCCCGAGATTCGATCGTCGGTATACCGATACCTTGTTCAATCTCGTTACCAGCAAGTCTCTTTACTCGTTCCGTAACACATCATCCCGTGATCAACCCCTTGGTCACATTGTGCACATTATGATGATGTCCTACCGAGTGGGCCCAGAGATACCTCTCCGTTTACACGGAGTGACAAAATCCCAATCTCGATTCGTGCCAACCCAACAGACACTTTCAGAGATACCCGTAGTGTACCTTTATAGCCACCCAGTTACGTTGTGACGTTTGGCACACCCAAAGCACTCCTACGGTATCCGGGAGTTGCACAATCCCATGGTCTAAGGAAATGATACTTGACATTAGAAAAGCTTTAGCATACGAACTACATGATCTTGTGCTAGGCTTAGGATTGGGTCTTGTCCATCACATCATTCTCCTAATGATGTGATCCCGTTATCAACGACATCCAATGTCCATGGTCAGGAAACCGTAACCATCTATTGATTAACGAGCTAGTCAACTAGAGGCTTACTAGGGACATGGTGTTGTCTATGTATCCACACATGTATCTGAGTTTCCTATCAATACAATTCTAGCATGGATAATAAACGATTATCATGAACAAGGAAATATAATAATAATCAATTTATTATTGCCTCTAGGGCATATTTCCAACAGTCTCCCATTTGCACTAGAGTCAATAATCTAGTTCACATCGATATGTGATTAACACTCAAGGTCACATCCCCATGTGACTAACACCCAAAGAGTTTACTAGAGTCAATAATCTAGTTCACATTTACCATGTGATTAACACTCGATGAGTTCTGGGTTTGATCATGTTATGCTTGTGAGAGAGGTTATAGTCAACGGGTCTGAACCTTTCAGATCCGTGTGTGCTTTACAAATCTCTATGTCATCTCCTAGATGCAGCTCCCACGTTCTATTTGGAGCTATTCCAAATAACTGTTCTACTTGGAGCTATTCTAAATTGTTGCTCCATTATACGTATCCGGTATCTCTACTCAGAGCTATCCGGATAGGTGTTAAGCTTGCATCGACGTAACCCTTTACGACGAACTCTTTTACCACCTCCATAATTGAGAAAATTCCTTAGTCCACTAGTTACTAAGGATAACTTTGACCGCTGTCCTGTGATCCATTCTTGGATCACTCTTGTACCCCTTGACTGACTCATGGTAAAGCACACTTCAGGTGCGGTACACAGCATAGCATACTGTAGAGCCTATGTCTTAAGCATAGGGGACGACCTTCGTTCCTTTCTCTCTATTCTGCCATGGTCGAGCTTTAAGTCTTAACTTCATACCTTACAACTCAGGCAATAACTCCTTCTTTGACTGATCCATCTTGAACACCTTCAAGATCACGTCAAGGCATGTGCTCATTTGAAAGTACTATTAAGCGTTTTGATCTATCCTTATAGATCTTGATGCTCAATGTTCAAGTAGCTTAATCCAGGTTTTCCATTGAAAACACTTTCCAAATAACCCTATATGCTTTCCAGAAATTCTACGTCATTTCTGATCATTAATATGTCAAAAACATATACTCATCAAAAATTCTATAGTGCTCCCACTCACTTCTTTGGAAATACAAGTTTCTCATAAACTTTGTATACACCCAAAATCTTTGATCATCATCAAAGCATACATTCCAACTCCGAGATGCTCACTCCAGTCCTCAGAAGGATTGCTGGAGCTTTGCATACTTATTAGCATATTTCAGGATAGACAAAACCTTCCGGTTGTATCACATACAACCTTTCCTTAAAAATCGTCGAGGAAACAATGTTTTGACATCCTATCTGCAAGATTTCATAAATAATGCAGTAATTGCTAATATAATTCCAACAGACTCTTAGCATCGCTACAAGTGAGAAAGTCTCATCGTAGTCAACTCCTTGAACTTGTTGAAAAACATCTTAACGACAAGTCGAGCTTTCTCAATGGTGACACTTACCATCATTGTCTGTCTTCCTTTCAAAATCCATATGTACCTAACAGCCTTACGACCATCAAGTAGATCTACCAAAGTCTACACTTTGTTTTCATACATGGATCCTCTCTCGGGTTTTATGGCCTTGAGCCATTTATCGGAATCCGGGCCCACCATCGCTTCTCCATAGCTCGTAGGTTCGTTGTTGTCTAGCAACATGACTTCCAAGACAGGATTACGTACCACTCTGAAGTAGTACGCATCCTTGTCATCCCACGAGGTTTGGTAGTGACTTGATCCGAAGTTTCATGATCATTATCATAAGCTTCCACTTCAGTTGGTGTACGTGCCACAGGAACAACTTCCTGTGCCCTGCTACACACTTGTTGAAGTGACGGTTCAATAACCTCATCAAGTCTCCACCATCCTCCCACTCAACTTTTCGAGAGAAACCTTTCCTCGAAAAAGGACCCGATTCAAGAAACAATCCCTATTGCCTTCAGATCTGAATTAGGAGGTATACCCAACTGTTTTTGGGTGTCCTATGAAGATGCATTTTATCTGCTTTGGGTTCGAGCTTATCAACCTGAAACCTTTTCACATAAGCGTCGCAGCCCCAAACTTTCAAGAAATGACAGCTTAGGTTTCTCTAAACCATAGTTCATACGGTGTCATCTCATCAGAATTACGTGGTGCCCTATTTAAAGTGAATGTGGTTGTCTCTAATGCCTAACCCATAAACTATCGTGGTAATTCGATAAGAGACATCATGGTATGCATCATATCCAATAGGGTGCAGTTATGATGTTTGGATACACCATCACACTATGGTGTTCCGGGCTGTATTAGTTGTGAAACTATTTCCACAATGTCTTAATTCTGTGCCAAACTCGTAATTCAGATATTCATCTCTATGATCATATCATAGATATTTTATCCTCTTGTCACGACGATCTTTCAACTTCACCCTGAAATTACTTGAACCTTTCAATAATTCAGACTCATGATTCATCAAGCAAATGTACTCAACATCCACTCAAATTATCTATGAAGTAAGAACATAACAATATCCACTACATGCCTCAGCACTCATTGGACTGTACACATCAAAATGTATTACTTCCAACAAGTTGCTATCTTGTTCCATCTTACTGAAAACGAGGCTTTTCAGTCATCTTGCCCGTGTGGTATGATTTGCATGTCCCAAGTGATTCAAAATCAAGTGAGTCAAAACGGTCCATTTGCATGGAGTTTCTTCATGCATATACACCAAT
Organism: Triticum dicoccoides; assembly: GCF_002162155.2. Classification (NCBI taxonomy): domain Eukaryota; kingdom Viridiplantae; phylum Streptophyta; class Magnoliopsida; order Poales; family Poaceae; genus Triticum; species Triticum dicoccoides. The sequence goes on from NC_041380.1 coordinate 171,968,076, forward strand.
AGACATGGTTCGCATGTCTCAAACTTTTCAAAAACGAGTGAGCCCAAAGATCCATCAATATGGAGCTTCTTCATGCGTTTTATACCGATATGACTTACATGGCAGTGCCACAAGTAGGTGGTACTATCATTACTATCTTTTAGCATGAACATGTGTATCACTACGATCGAGATTTAATAAACCATTCATTTTAGGTGTAAGACCATTGAAGGTATTATTCAAATAAACAGAGTAACCATTATTCTCCTTAAATGAATAACCGTATTGCGATAGACGTAATCCAATCATGTCTATGCTCAACGCAAACACCAAATAACAATTATTTAGGTTTAACACCAATCTCTTTGGTAGAGGGAGCGTGCGATGCTTGATCATATCAAGCTTGGAAAAACTTCCAACACATATCGTCAGCTCACCTTTAGCTAGTCTCTGTTTATTCCGTAGCCTTTTGTTTCGAGTTACTAACACTTAGCAACCGAACCGGTATCTAATACCCTGGTGCTACTAGGAGTACTAGCAAAGTACACATTAACACAATGTATATCCAATATACTTCTATCGACCTTGCCAGCCTTCTTATCTACCAAGTATCTAGGGTAATTCTGCTCTAGTGGTTGTTCCCCTTATTACAGAAGCACTTAGTCTCGGGTTTGGGTTTTACCTTGGGTTTCTTCACTAGAGCAGCAGCTGATTTGCCGATTCATGAAGTATCCCTTCTTGCCCTTGCCCTTCTTGAAACTAGTGGTTTCACCAACCATCAACAATTGATGCTCCTTCTTGATTTCTACTTTCGCGGTGTCAAAACATCGCGAATACCTCAAGGATCATCATATCTATCCCTGATATGTTATAGTTCATCACGAAGCTCTAGCAGCTTGGTGGCAATGACTTTGGAGAAACATCACTATCTCATCTGGAAGATCAACTCCCACTTGATTCAAGTGATTGTTGCACTCAGACAATCTGAGCACAAGCTCAACAATTGAGCTTCTCTCCTTAGTTTGCAGGCTAAGAAAATCGTCGGAGGTCTCATACCTCTTGACGTGGGCACAAGCCTGAAATCCCAATTTCAGCCCTCAAAACATCTCATATGTTTCGCGATGTTTCAAAAACGTCTTTGGTGCCTCAACTCTAAACCGTTTAACTGAACTATCACGTAGTTATCAAAACGTGTATGTCAGATGTTCGCAACAACCACAGACAACGTCCGAGGTTCAGCACACTGAGCGGTGCATTAAGGACATAAGCCTTCTATGAAGCAATGAGGACAATCCTCTGTTTACGGACCTAGTCCGCATAATTGCTACTATCAACTTTCAACTAATTTTTCTCTAGGAACATATCTAAACAGTAGAACTATAGCGTGAGCTACGACATAATTTGCAAAAACCTTTTGACTATGTTTAGGATAATTAAGTTCATCTTATGAACTCCCACTCAGATAGACATCCCTCTAGTCATCTAAGTGATTACATGATCCAAGTCAAACTAGGCCGTGTCCGATCATCACGTGAGACGGACTAGTCATCATCGGTGAACATCTTCATGTTGATCGTATCTTCTATACGACTCATGCTCGACCTTTCGGTCTCCGTGTTCCGAGGCCATGTCTGTACATGCTAGGCTCGTCAAGTTAACCCTAAGTGTTTCGCGTGTGTTCCGAGGCCATGTCTGTACATGCTAGGCTCGTCAACACCCGTTGTATTTGAACGTCTGAATAAAACACCCGATCATCACGTGATGTTTTGAAACAGCGAACTGTCGCAACGGTGCACAGTTAGGGGAGAACACTTCTTGAAATTGTTGTAAGGGATCATCTTATTTACTACCGTCGTTCTAAGCAAATAAGATGTATAAACATGATAAACATCACGTGCAATCAAATAGTGACATGATATGGCCATCATCACTTTGCTCCTTTTGATCTCCATCTTCGGGGCTCCATGATCATCATCGTCACCGGCATGACACCATGATCTCCATCATCATGATCTCCATCATCGTGTCTTCATGAAGTTGCCTCGCCAACTATTACTTCTACTACTATGGCTAACGGTTAGCGATAAAGTAAAGTAATTACATGACGTTTAAGTTGACACGCAGGTCACAAATAAATAAAGACAACTCCTATGGCTCCTGCCGGTTGTCATACTCATAGACATGCAAGTCGTGATTCCTATTACAAGAACATGATCAATCTCATACATCACATATATCATTCATCACATCCTTTTTGGCCATATCACATCACATAGCATACCCTGCAAAAACAAGTTAGACGTCCTCTAATTGTTGTTTGCATGTTTTACGTGGCTGCTATGGGTTTCTAGCAAGAACGTTTCTTACCTACGCATGAACCACAACGTGATATGCCAATTGCTATTTACCCTTCATAAGGACCCTTTTCATCGAATCCGATCCGACTAAAGTGGGAGAGACAGACACCCGCCAGCCACCTTATGCAACTAGTGCATGTTTGTCGGTTGAACCGGTCTCACGTAAGCGTACGTGTAAGGTTGGTCCGGGCCGCTTCATCCCACGATGCCGCCGAATCAAGATAAGACTAGTAACGGCAAGCATATTGAACAATATCGACGCCCACAACTACTTTGTGTTCTACTCGTGCAAAGAATCTACGCAATAGACCTAGCTCATGATGCCACTGTTGGGGAACGTAGCAGAAATTCAAAAAATTTCCTACGTATCACCAAGATCTATCTATGGAGAGACCAGCAACGAGTAGAAAGAGAGTGCATCTACATACCCTTGTAGATCGCTAAGCGGAAGCGTTCAAATGAACGGGGTTGATGGAGTCGTACTCGTCGTGATTCAAATCACCGAAGATCTAGTGCCGAACGGACGGCACCTCCGCGTTCAACACACGTACAGCTCGACGATGTCTCCCACGCCTTGATCCAGCAAGGAGAGAGGGAGAGGTTGAGGAAGACTCCATCCAGCAGCATCACAACGGCGTGGTGGTGATTGAGGAGCGTGGCAATCCTGCAGGGCTTCGCCAAGCACCTACGGGAGAGGAGGAGGTGTCACGGGAGGGAGGGAGGCGCCAAGGGCTCTGGTATGGATGCCCTCCCTCCCCTCCACTATATATAGGGGCAGGGGAGAGGGGGGAGGCGCAGCCTTGCCCCCTCCTCCAAGGAAGGGGTGCGGCTAAGGAGGGGGGAGGAGTCCATCCTCCCCAAGGCACCTCGGAGGTGCCTTCCCCCTTTAGGACTCTCCCCTTTTTCCTATATCTTGGCGCATGGGCCTCTAGGGGCTGGTGCCCTTGGCCCATGTAGGCCAAGGCGCACCCCCTACAGCCCATGTGGCCCCCCGGGGCAGGTGGCCCCACCCGGTGGGCCCCCGGGACCCTTCCGGTGGTCCCGGTACAATACCGATGACCCCGAAACTTGTCCCGATGGCCGAAACAGGACTTCCTATATATAAATCTTTACCTCCGGACCATTCCGGAACTCCTCGTGACGTCCGGGATCTCATCCGGGACTCCGAACAACATTCGGTAACCACATACAAACTTCCTTTATAACCCTAGCGTCATCGAACCTTAAGTGTGTAGACCCTACGGGTTCGGGAGACATGTAGTCATGACCGAGATGTTCTCCGGTCAATAACCAACAGCGGGATCTAGATACCCATGTTGGCTCCCACATGTTCCACGATGATCTCATCGGATGAACCACGATGTCAAGGACTCAATCAATCCCGTATACAATTCCCTTTGTCTAGCGGTATGTTACTTGCCCGAGATTCGATCGTCGGTATACCGATACCTTGTTCAATCTCGTTACCGGCAAGTCTCTTTACTCGTTCCGTAACACATCATCCCGTGATCAACCCCTTGGTCACATTGTGCACATTATGATGATGTCCTACCGAGTGGGCCCAGAGATACCTCTCCGTTTACACGGAGTGACAAAATCCCAATCTCGATTCGTGCCAACCCAACAGACACTTTCAGAGATACCCGTAGTGTACCTTTATAGCCACCCAGTTACGTTGTGACGTTTGGCACACCCAAAGCACTCCTACGGTATCCGGGAGTTGCACAATCCCATGGTCTAAGGAAATGATACTTGACATTAGAAAAGCTTTAGCATACGAACTACATGATCTTGTGCTAGGCTTAGGATTGGGTCTTGTCCATCACATCATTCTCCTAATGATGTGATCCCGTTATCAACGACATCCAATGTCCATGGTCAGGAAACCGTAACCATCTATTGATTAACGAGCTAGTCAACTAGAGGCTTACTAGGGACATGGTGTTGTCTATGTATCCACACATGTATCTGAGTTTCCTATCAATACAATTCTAGCATGGATAATAAACGATTATCATGAACAAGGAAATATAATAATAATCAATTTATTATTGCCTCTAGGGCATATTTCCAACAGTTTTTCCCGTAAGGCGCGGCTTGCCGGGCGCCTCGGCAAGCCACCTTTTGTACGAGCATTGCCGATGACGCATGTAACCCTTTGTACAAAGCCAGGCGCAGACCCTGAGCATAAGTAAATGAAGCATTGGCGCCCTGAGTTATAGCATGCATGCTAGGTCGAGTCTCGTCCTTGGTTAGGGTTGATAGTGCTTAGCGGCGACTAACCCCTAGCTTAGAGGTCGAGTGTGCATCTCCTTGTCTTTCTTTTGTCTTCTTTGGTTCACAGGACACACGGATATCCGTGCCGAACCACTTCGGGAGGAAAAGAAGATGAATAGACCAGCATTTAGCCCCCGGCAAGCCAGTATTGCCGGGGGCTGCAAGAGCAAAGATTCACCCACGGTGAACCAGGGTTGCCGGGGGCTGCAGCTTCAGATAAGTTCTTCATCCCTTATCATGAATTCCATTATGGACTGAGGTATGTGAAACCTCGTTTTCCCCTAAGCTACCGTGCTCCCATAACTCTAGGCCCTAGGGCTCGTTCCTGGGGCCAAGTTTGGTCATAGTCGCGGCAGCGAAAGGATGAAACAAGGAGCCTGAACCTGTCTCATCCCTGCCTCCGCCAAAGGCGTGAGGAAGGTTGAGCGAAGTGGGGAGATGGCAAGGCCTGTTGCAGGGCAAGGAAATGTTTATCTTGAAGATATCAAGGATTTACTCCTTGTCGTGGGTTCCACCCGCAAACAAATGACCCGGCAAGCACCCCTTTTTCATTAAAAACATTCCACTCAGGTACAGTCCATAGGGAATGAAAAACATGAATGATGGGATTTCAAGTTTTAAATTCAACAAAGGCCCGGAGGCTTACAAACTAAAAAGAGATAAGGTGCCTGTAGTCCCTTTCTTGTCCCTCTCCTCAGGAGGCAGGTCAAGGAGGCGAAAGAGACAAAAGGAGCGCCTAGTGGCTGGATGGTGATGGCAGGGCTGGAAGCAGAGCTCGAAAACGAGGCGGCAGGACATCAGCACGCGTTGAAGGCGTCGGTGCCCGCGTACTCCGACTTGGCGGCCTTGCCGCTCGCCCTCTTCCTCTTCTGCAGCCTCCCAACGCCAGCCGCCCAAGGAGACGACCCCGAGAAGTTCAGGGAGCCCGCGACGCGGATGATGGGGTCGCCGGTGCCGCACGGAGCGGCACCCGACACCTAATCGGACCCGTCATCCTGCCGCCTACTACCCTCGTCGTCGCTGCCACTGTCCTCCTCGTCACTACCGCCCGAGGAGGAGTCTTCGCTATCAGGAGAGCTCTCCACGTAGCACCTTGCACGGGTCCCAAAGCACCCAAAGACCTTGACGGAGAGAAGGCCACCCTCCATCAGCTTAAAATGGAGAGTGAGCCCCCCATCAAGCGGTAGATATGGGAAAACATATTCCATCCCCGACGGAGATACATCACGTGAGGGGTGGGGAAGTCGACACAGGCCTGCGTGCCACTGATCCCACAGCCCCTCATGTGCAGCCACAACGACTCCAGCGGATCCAGCTCCATCTCCCGTGCAAATGGAGTCGGGAGACGAAGGCGACGGTGCGGCGGCCGGCGCAGCCTGACGAAGAATTCACAAGGGTCATCCCCAACATGGCCCTCCATTGGAGGAGGAGCTGCTGGCGGAGGCGAGGCCGGCGCGCCACCCCGTCCTCCCTTCCCCGAGTGCCCCGGCCTCGCCCATGGCCTCGCCCCCTCCCCCTTCCCCTCGCGGTTGGCTCTGCCACCGCAGGCGCAGGAGAAGGAGGGGCGCGTTGTCGAGCGGCGACCCTCGCCGCCACTGTTGAAGGACCGGGTGTCACGACCGGTTTTCCGGGTAATAAATTTCTAGAAAAGACCGTCGTGCTCATCAGCCCCAGGATTACTGTTAGCTGATGAGGCTCCAACTTGATACAGAAATTCCAAGCAACATACAAAATATGCAGTACAAGACCACTCTGGCCTGTGAGTACAACAAATGGTTTCTAGTGGTTGATGGCGGAAGCGGTTTGTGGATCATCAGTGTCTATGGGACTCCAATTCCCACAGGAACAGCTGACCAGGTTAACTCCTATCTTCGCGAGGCTGCTATCTCCATTGCTTAGGTTCCGGGGCTGTCATCGCGTCACTCCTCTCCGTGCAAGAAAATCTGGCCAAGACAATAGCGAGGGACAAGCCAGTGAGTACTTTGAATGTACTCGCAAACATTATGAACACAGGTATAATATAACCATGATGTGCTGAAAATATTTATGCTCATGACGTTAGTCACAAAAGATAAATAAAACTCTGATGCATGCAAGCAAGTTATTTATAACAATGCAATTACATAGTAGTATTAAAATATATGAAACAAATAACAAGCAATGCCACAGTCGGGCGTCTTGGCGACACCACATAAAGGGCTTTTAAAAGAAATGCCACAGTCGGGCGTCTGCGCGACACCACATAAAGGGCTTTAAAAGAAATGCCACAGTCGGGCGTCTGAGCGACACCACATAAAGGGCTTTAAATGAAATGCCACAGTCGGGCGTCTGAGCGACACCACATAAAGGGCTTTAAAAGAAATGCCACAGTCGGGCGTCTGAGCGACACCGCATAAAGGGCTTTAAAATAAACAATCATAGTGAATATCCCGGAGGTAGAACCATCCCGAAGATACTCGATAATAACAATAATATCACGGGTTAGTCAACAATAATAATA
>NC_041380.1:171975714-171985525 GCF_002162155.2 Triticum dicoccoides
GCGACACCACATAAAGGGCTTTAAAAGAAATGCCACAGTCGGGCGTCTGAGCGACACCGCATAAAGGGCTTTAAAATAAATGCCACAGTCGGGCGTCTGAGCGACACCACATAAAGGGCTTTAAAAGAAATGCCACAGTCGGGCGTCTGAGCGACACCGCATAAAGGGCTTTAAAATAAACAATCATAGTGAATATCCCGGAGGTAGAACCATCCCGAAGATACTCGATAATAACAATAATATCACGGGTTAGTCAACAATAATAATAATCATAATTATCACAAGTCACCAGTAGTATTCCAGTTCTGGTTTAACAGTTATCACCTCCGAACACCGACACTAAGACCGACACTTGACCCGTCCCAGACTGTAATCCTTAACCATGGACACGGCTATTCGAATAGGTTTTAATCTCTGCAGAGGGTGTACTCTTTACCCACGAGTAACGGATTTCCTTTAGTCCATCGGGACTAATTCCGCTTACGGTCTTTTAAATGAAAACACACCTGACTTGCACACACCAGCTTAACTTACCGGTGTCTGGAATCACCCACGACACCCGTTAAGCAAAACTCTAAGTGGGGAGGCTACAACCTCGATTAGCATGGGATCACAAAATTTATACCGCGCGCAAAACTGGGGGAGCTACCCCCTCGGCTACAACCGAAACACCCATGCCCCCTGACCGGATGACTGGCTTAAATCCATGGCCGTGGTACCCTCATCCTGGCCCCTCTGTACGGTGTGTGCTAGAAAGGGGTTGACAAATTACTGAACCATACCCTACCTGTGGCAGGGACAAGTGGTAGCACGAAACAAGTGTGGGGGTTGCTGGAACAAGACTCGATCTACGGTCGACTCAGGAGGTTTATAGTTTCCTGCATAACATGTATAACAAATATACTTCAACCAATCCAATCAACACTCATTATATCTTACTATGCCATACCGGACATACCCGTCCCGACGGACGCCGGCGACAAGCTCACACCTACCCAAGGCAGAGGCTTTCCCGGATTCCTTTCCGGCATGCATGCAAGACACATGAGGATGATTATCATCATAAGTGTGTTTATTTCCAACAGCATGGAAATCACTATTATGCACTCATGCATATGATCATATCACATGAAATAACAAGTCCTTCGAAATGCGGTGGTGTTAAAAATGTATCAACGATCACACCAAAATATTATGCCGGGATTCAGAATGCTTGCCTTCAATGTGTGGTAAGTCAGGGTGTACTTCAAAACTTTTGAAAGTTTCTCCTCTCTCCAAAAATCCTATTTTAGCAATATAAAGAATTAACACACAAAATAAAAACAGCACCAAAAGTTGTTTTAAATTTTTTTCAAATAAATCTTAAAATAAACTAGACAATATTTGAGAGAGGTAGGAAAAAGAATTAATTCATTTGGAGTTATATTTAAAAGGATAAAGCCAGTCAAAGATTTGGTCAAAATCTGTTTTTAAAATAAAAATAGAAAAGAAGACGTTTCAGACTGGAATACGTTTTTGGAGCGGAGGAAACGTACTTCGTGGTTTTACGCTTTCACTTAACACGCATGGCGGCGGGGTGGGTCGCTGACAGTGGGCCCGCCTGGCCCACTGGTCAGGTTTGACCAGTCGCCGCGCCCCTTCTCCCTCCTCTGCCCGAGCGAGGCGGGGCTCCGGCGATCGTCGCCGGCGAAGGGAGGCTCCTCGAGGGCATCCGAGGCCAGGTATGGATCCACCTCTCCTAGGCGGTCCTCCCGGTGGTCGACTGGCCTGCGGGGACGGAGGGGTTCGTCAGCGGCGAGCTCCGCGGCGGAGGGAGCTTCGGTGACGGAGTGGTTTTGGGGTGAATGTGGTTCCTGATCAAAATCAAGTGGGGGGTTGGGTTCCTGGAGGGGAGGAGGTGTTCTTGGCGAAGAGAATTGGGAGGGAGAGGCCCTGGTGGCGCTGGGAGAGCTGGGGCCATGGCGGCGGCCGCTGCTGCCGGAGGTGGGGAAGACGACCTCCTCGGGTCGATTGGCTGCAATGGGGAGACTAGGGGAGTGTACTGAGGCCGCCTGCGAACGGAACGTGCTCGGGGGCCTCCTTAAATAGGCGTTCGGGGTCGCTTCCGACGGTGGCCGCGGATAAGGTCGCCGGCGACCGTCTTTCTGTAGCCGCGGGGCGTCGTGGCGACGACGAGAGCTAGCGGACAAGGTTGAGGATGAGCTTGGGCTGTGCCAAGGGCCAGGTGGCGGGCCGGGGTGGTTTGGGCGGCGCCGACCGTGGCAGCGGCGCGCTACGGTCGTCGGTGTGCCGCCAAAAGCTCTGTCGGCGGCGCTGTAGGCTGCCAGGGTGGCTTGGCGCGTTGCTGCGAGCGGATGAGGCCGGGGGGTGCAGCTCTGTAGATGAGTAAGGGCCGGGGCGTGACGCGGCGGCCCGAGCGCACGCACGTGCAAAACGCGCGCTCTAGGCGCGCCCAGAGCATGCACTGAAGGTGTTCGGCGTAATGTCGTGGCATGCTACAGGTCACCGGTGAGTCTGGCAAGCCACAGAACTAGGTTATAGGTAGAGGGAAACTCAAGGGACAAGTTGGTTTGGTCATGTGGTCAAGTTCACAATGTAGGCTTGAGATCGTGCCAATTCAGCCCATGCACTCTAGGTGTTTGTCAAAATGCCAAAGGCACCTAGGCTATTCTTGGAGGGGCCAAATCTTCCAGGTCAGTGTCTCTTTGGACGCAAGAGGGAGTGGTGAAGTTAGTTTGCATAAAGGAGACACTTGCTAGTGCAAGTTTTGCAAAACTTCAATTCTGTACAGAAAGCAAAAGGCATTGTTGCAAGCACTTAGAATCATCTAATGGGTCCACTCTCCTGGACTTAGGGGTTTAGTAGGGTGGTCTACAAGTAGGAAAAGGAATCACAGCAAAAGGAGCAAGTTAAAGTATAGTTGTAGTACAAAACCTCAAGTTGGACCAGAATGGAAATGAGGATGATTCACTCAAAATTTTCAAATAACATAGCTGGGTTTTTTGCATAAAGCTGAATAATATGCTTCTACTGACATCCCATAATTTTGGTGGACGCTAGAAAGAATTATTTAAAAGGGTTGTAGTGCAAGGTTGCTCTCTGGACCAGAGAAGAAAATTGGGTGTAGAGCTCAAAATATTTCAAGAATAAGAGATATTTATGTATAAAATTGATTCAAAAACATCACATGACATCTCCAAATTTTGGTTGGATTTTTAGATAAATATATCAAATGGTTGTAGTTCAAATATGGCCATATAACCTTGAAAAACTATTTTTCAAGAAAATAAAGATCAAGCAGATTAATTATGTAATTAGTTCTACTAATAAAAGAAAAGTTTTTCTTGAGAGGTTAAACAAGTCCAATAACATATTTGAAAAGTTTTCTCTTTGGGGAAAACTCCATAATAGCAAGGGAGAAAAGGTTCAAAAATCAAAAAGGGAGCCCAGAAAATCAAAGTTTTAGTTTCCTGGCAAAATTTTAATTAATGAAACAAGGTCAAAATTTTGGGGTGTCACAACACTATCCCCCTTAAAACAAAATCTCGTCCTCGAGATTTGTTAGGAGTTGTTTTGAAAATACCTTTCCTGTGAGCTAGAACCAAAGGATTCATCCATAGCACAAACTTGCGTCGTCGAGGTTGGCAGCTATGCCCGGGATAAAAAAAATGCAATCACACATCAACATACTCATGCATGGCTACTATTAAAAACAGGAGTGCACAAGCAGACAACATCTAATTATGGTGACACAGGGTCACAAGATTGCAAGGCGAGGTCATTCTAAGGCTCGGTATCCTTCGAGCGATTTTAGTCTACCTCGTTCATATCTAAGAGGGCTTGCTTCGCGGATGCCGAGGTTTCTCCACGGTTTACACCGTCGGAAACAGCTGGAGAGGGTTGAGGGGCTGCAGGCTCGGGGCAGCGATGATGACCATCGTGGGGATTGTTGGCCACAATCCCGTTGGAGTGTGCTCCCCAAAGACGACGAAGTACTTCTGGGGTCATCAAGGTATTTTGGATGATGGCCGGGGCTGTGCTGTGTTGAGGCTAGCATGCCCTTTTTAGAGAAAAAGGGAACGAAGTCTTCCCTCGCACGCTTGCGAATAAGACAGATTACTAGCGCGCGACTGACAGGCTGGGTTGATAGGCTGGGCACAGACTGCCAAAAGTGTCGGGGTCTCTGTGTGGCTATCTTGCACGGGAAGCTTGGCTGGGGTTTTTGGTTAGGGTCTGATGGGTTGGTTTGCCTAAGTTTTTCGACCTGGCTAAGATAGGATTAGCCAATGGTCAGCCTGGCTCTGATACCAAGTCTGTCACGACCGGTTTTCCGGGTAATAAATTTCCAGAAAAGACCGTCGTGCTCATCAGCCCCAGGATTACTGTTAGCTGATGAGGCTCCAACTTGATACAGAAATTCCAAGCAACATACAAAATATGCAGTACAAGACCATTCTGGCCTGTGAGTACAACAAATGGTTTCTAGTGGTTGATGGCAGAAGCGGTTTGTGGATCATCAGTGTCTATGGGACTCCAATTCCCACAGGAACAGCTGACCAGGTTAACTCCTATCTTCGCGAGGCTGCTATCTCCATTGCTTAGGTTCCGGGGCTGTCATCGCGTCACTCCTCTCCGTGCAAGAAAATCTGGCCAAGACAATAGCCAGGGACAAGCCAGTGAGTACTTTGAATGTACTCGCAAACATTATGAACACAGGTATAATATAACCATGATGTGCTGAAAATATTTATGCTCATGACGTCAGTCACAAAAGATAAATAAAACTCTGATGCATGCAAGCAAGTTATTTATAACAATGCAATTACATAGTAGTATTAAAATATATGAAACAAATAACAAGCAATGCCACAGTCGGGCGTCTTGGCGACACCACATAAAGGGCTTTTAAAAGAAATGCCACAGTCGGGCGTCTGAGCGACACCACATAAAGGGCTTTAAAAGAAATGCCACAGTCGGGCGTCTGAGCGACACCGCATAAAGGGCTTTAAAATAAATGCCACAGTCGGGCGTCTGAGCGACACCACATAAAGGGCTTTAAAAGAAATGCCACAGTCGGGCGTCTGAGCGACCCCGCATAAAGGGCTTTAAAATAAACAATCATAGTGAATATCCCGGAGGTAGAACCATCCCGGAGATACTCGATAATAACAATAATATCACGGGTTAGTCAACAATAATAATAATCATAATTATCACAAGTCACCAGTAGTATTCCAGTTCTGGTTTAACAGTTATCACCTCCGAAGACCGACACTAAGACCGACACTTGACCCGTCCCAGACTGTAATCCTTAACCATGGACACGGCTATTCGAATAGGTTTTAATCTCTGCAGAGGGTGTACTCTTTACCCACGAGTAACGGATTTCCTTTAGTCCATCGGGACTAATTCCGCTTACGGTCTTTTAAATGAAAACACACCTGACTTGCACACACCAGCTTAACTTACCGGTGTCTGGAATCACCCACGACACTCGTTAAGCAAAACTCTAAGTGGGGAGGCTACAACCTCGATTAGCATGGGATCACAAAATTTATACCGCGCGCAAAACTGGGGGAGCTACCCCCTCGGCTACAACCGAAACACCCATGCCCCCTCACCGGATGACTGGCTTTAATCCATGGCCGTGGTACCCTCATCCCGGCCCCTCTGTACGGTGTGTGCTAGAAAGGGGTCGACAAATTACTGAACCGTACCCTACCTGTGGCAGGGACAAGTGGTAGCACGAAACAAGTGTGGGGGTTGCTGGAACAAGACTCGATCTACGGTCGACTCAGGAGGTTTATAGTTTCCTGCATAACATGTATAACAAATATACTTCAACCAATCCAATCAACACTCATTATATCTTACTATGCCATACCGGACATACCCGTCCCGACGGAGGCCGGCGACAAGCTCACACCTACCCAAGGCAGAGGCTTTCCCGGATTCCTTTCCGGCATGCATGCAAGACACATGAGGATGATTATCATCATAAGTGTGTTTATTTCCAACAGCATGGAAATCACTATTATGCACTCATGCATATGATCATATCACATGAAATAACAAGTCCTTCGAAATGCGGTGGTGTTAAAAATGTATCAACGATCACACCAAAATATTATGCCGGGATTCAGAATGCTTGCCTTCAATGTGTGGTAAGTCAGGGTGTACTTCAAAACTTTTGAAAGTTTCTCCTCTCTTCAAAAATCCTATTTTAGCAATATAAAGAATTAACACACAAAATAAAAACAGCACCAAAAGTTGTTTTAAATTTTTTTCAAATAAATCTTAAAATAAACTAGACAATATTTGAGAGAGGTAGGAAAAAGAATTAATTCATTTGGAGTTATATTTAAAAAGATAAAGCCAGTCAAAGATTTGGTCAAAATCTGTTTTTAAAATAAAAATAGAAAAGAAAACGTTTCAGACTGGAATACGTTTTCGGAGCGGAGGAAACGTACTTCGTGGTCTTACGCTTTCACTTAACACGCGTGGCGGCAGGGTGGGTCGCTGACAGTGGGCCCGCCTGGCCCACTGGTCAGGTTTGACCAGTCGCCGCGCCCCTTCTCCCTCCTTTGCCCGAGCGAGGCGGGGCTCCGGCATTCGTCGCCGGCGAAGGGAGGCTCCTCGAGGGCATCCGAGGCCAGGGATGGATCCACCTCTCCTAGGCGGTCCTCCCGGTGGTCGACTAGCCGGCTGGGACGGAGGGGTTCGTCGGCGGCGAGCTCCGCGGCGGAGGGAGCTTCGGTGATGGAGTGGTTTTGGGGTGAATGTGGTTCCCGATCAAAATCAAGTGGGGGGTTGGGTTCCTGGAGGGGAGGAGGTGTTCTTGGCAAAGAGAATTGGGAGGGAGAGGCCCTGGTGGCGCTGGGAGAGCTGGGGCCATGGCGGCGGCCGCTGCTGCCGGAGGTGGGGAAGACGACCTCCTCAGGTCGATTGGCTGCAATGGGGAGACTAGGGGAGTGTACTGAGGCCGCCTGCGAACGGAACGTGCTCGGGGGCCTCCTTAAATAGGCGTTCGGGGTCGCTTCCGACGGTGGCCGCGGATAAGGTCGCCGGCGACCGTCTTTCTGTAGCCGCGGGGCGTCGTGGCGACGACGAGAGCTAGCGGACAAGGTTGAGGATGAGCTTGGGCTGTGCCAAGGGCCAGGTGGCGGGCCGGGGTGGTTTGGGCGGCGCCGACCGTGGCAGGGGCGCGCTACGGTCGTCGGTGTGCCGCCAAAAGCTCTGTCGGCGGCGCTGTAGGCTGCCAGGGTGGCTTGGCGCGTTGCTGCGAGCGGATGAGGCCGGGGGGTGCAGCTCTGTAGGTGAGTAAGGGCCGGGGCGTGACGCGGCGGCCCGAGCGCACGCACGTGCAAAACGCGCGCTCTGGGCGCGCCCAGAGCATGCACTGAAGGTGTTCGGCGTAATGTCGTGGCATGCTACAGGTCACCGGTGAGTCTGGCAAGCCACAGAACTAGGTTATAGGTAGAGGGAAACTCAAGGGACAAGTTGGTTTGGTCATGTGGTCAAGTTCACAATGTAGGCTTGAGATCATGCCAATTCAGCCCATGCACTCTAGGTGTTTGTCAAAATGCCAAAGGCACCTAGGCTATTCTTGGAGGGGCCAAATCTTCCAGGTCAGTGTCTCTTTGGACACAAGAGGGAGTGGTGAAGTTAGTTTGCATAAAGGAGACACTTGCTAGTGCAAGTTTTGCAAAACTTCAATTCTGTACAGAAAGCAAAAGGCATTGTTGCAAGCACTTAGAATCATCCAATGGGTCCACTCTCCTGGACTTAGGGGTTTAGTAGGGTGGTCTACAAGTAGGAAAAGGAATCACAGCAAAAGGAGCAAGTTAAAGTATAGTTGTAGTACAAAACCTCAAGTTGGACCAGAATGGAAATGAGGATGATTCACTCAAAATTTTCAAATAACATAGCTGGGTTTTTGCATAAAGCTGAATAATATGCTTCTACTGACATCCCATAATTTTGGTGGAGGCTAGAAAGAATTATTTAAAAGGGTTGTAGTGCAAGGTTGCTCTCTGGACCAGAGAAGAAAATTGGGTGTAGAGCTCAAAATATTTCAAGAATAAGAGATATTTATGTATAAAATTGATTCAAAAACATCACATGACATCTCCAAATTTTTGTTGGATTTTTAGATAAATATATCAAATGGTTGTAGTTCAAATATGGCCATATAACCTTGAAAAACTTATTTTCAAGAAAATAAAGATCAAGCAGATTAATTATGTAATTAGTTCTACTAATAAAAGAAAAGTTTTTCTTGAGAGGTTAAACAAGTCCAATAACATATTTGAAAAGTTTTCTCTTTGGGGAAAACTCCATAATAGCAAGGGAGAAAAGGTTCAAAAATCAAAAAGGGAGCCCAGAAAATCAAAGTTTTAGTTTCCTGGCAAAATTTTAATTAATGAAACAAGGTCAAAATTTTGGGGTGTCACAACACTAAACCCCTTAAAAGAAAATCTCGTCCTCGAGATTTGATAGGAGTTGTTTTGAAAATACCTTTCTTGTGAGCTAGAACCAAAGGATTCATCCATAGCACAAACTTGCGTCGTCGAGGTTGGCAGCTATGCCCGGGATAAAAAAA
The DNA here is from genome assembly GCF_002162155.2 of Triticum dicoccoides. NCBI lineage: Eukaryota > Viridiplantae > Streptophyta > Magnoliopsida > Poales > Poaceae > Triticum > Triticum dicoccoides. The sequence continues at coordinate 171,984,317 of NC_041380.1, forward strand.
ATGCAATCGCACATCAACATACTCATGCATGGCTACTATTAAAAACAGGAGTGCACAAGCAGACAGCATCTAATTATGGTGACACAGGGTCACAAGATTGCAAGGCGAGGTCATTCTAAGGCTCGGTATCCTTCGAGCGATTTTAGTCTACCTCATTCATATCTAAGAGGGCTTGCTTCGCGGATGCCGAGGTTTCTCCACGGTTTACACCGTCGGAAACAGCTGGAGAGGGTTGAGGGGCTGCAGGCTCGGGGCAGCGATGATGACCATCGTGGGGATTGTTGGCCACAATCCCGTTGGAGTGTGCTCCCCAAAGACGACGAAGTACTTCTGGGGTCATCAAGGTATTTTGGATGATGGCCGGGGCTGTGCTGTGTTGAGGCTAGCGTGCCATTTTAGAAAATAAGGGAACAAAGTCTTCCCTCGCACGCTTGCGAATAAGACAGATTACTAGCGCGCGACTGACAGGCTAGGTTGATAGGCTGGGCACAGACTGCCAAAAGTGTCGGGGTCTCTGTGTGGCTATCTTGCACGGGAAGCTTGGCTGGGGTTTTTGGTTAGGGTCTGATGGGTTGGTTTGCCTAAGTTTTTCGACCTGGCTAAGATAGGATTAGCCAATGGTCAGCCTGGCTCTGATACCAAGTCTGTCACGACCGGTTTTCCGGGTAATAAATTTCCAGAAAAGACCGTCATGCTCATCAGCCCCAGGATTACTGTTAGCTGATGAGGCTCCAACTTGATATAGAAATTCCAAGCAACATACAAAATATGCAGTACAAGACCATTCTGGCCTGTGAGTACAACAAATGGTTTCTAGTGGTTGATGGCGGAAGCGGTTTGTGGATCATCAGTGTCTATGGGACTCCAATTCCCACAGGAACAGCTGACCAGGTTAACTCCTATCTTCGCGAGGCTGCTATCTCCATTGCTTAGGTTCCGGGGCTGTCATCGCGTCACTCCTCTCCGTGCAAGAAAATCTGGCCAAGACAATAGCCAGGGACAAGCCAGTGAGTACTTTGAATGTACTCGCAAACATTATGAACACAGGTATAATATAACCATGATGTGCTGAAAATATTTATGCTCATGACGTCAGTCACAAAAGATAAATAAAACTCTGATGCATGCAAGCAAGTTATTTATAACAATGCAATTACATAGTAGTATTAAAATATATGAAACAAATAACAAGCAATGCCACAGTCGGGC
>NC_041380.1:171985853-172000131 GCF_002162155.2 Triticum dicoccoides
GTCTGAGCGACACCACATAAAGGGCTTTAAAAGAAATGCCACAGTCGGGCGTCTGAGCGACACCGCATAAAGGGCTTTAAAATAAATGCCACAGTCGGGCGTCTGAGCGACACCACATAAAGGGCTTTAAAAGAAATGCCACAGTCGGGCGTCTGAGCGACACCGCATAAAGGGCTTTAAAATGAACAATCATAGTGAATATCCCGGAGGTAGAACCATCCCGGAGATACTCGATAATAACAATAATATCACGGGTTAGTCAACAATAATAATAATCATAATTATCACAAGTCACCAGTAGTATTCCAGTTCTGGTTTAACAGTTATCACCTCCGAAGACCGACACTAAGACCGACACTTGACCCGTCCCAGACTGTAATCCTTAACCATGGACATGGCTATTCGAATAGGTTTTAATCTCTGCAGAGGGTGTACTCTTTACCCACGAGTAACGGATTTCCTTTAGTCCATCGGGACTAATTCCGCTTACGGTCTTTTAAATGAAAACACACCTGACTTGCACACACCAGCTTAACTTACCGGTGTCTGGAATCACCCACGACACCCGTTAAGCAAAACTCTAAGTGGGGAGGCTACAACCTCGATTAGCATGGGATCACAAAATTCATACCACGCGCAAAACTGGGGGAGCTACCCCCTCGGCTACAACCAAAACACCCATGCCCCCTCACCGGATGACTGGCTTTAATCCATGGCCGTGGTACCCTCATCCCGGCCCCTCTGTACGGTGTGTGCTAGAAAGGGGTTGACAAATTACTGAACCGTACCCTACCTGTGGCAGGGACAAGTGGTAGCACGAAACAAGTGTGGGGGTTGCTGGAACAAGACTCGATCTACGGTCGACTCAGGAGGTTTATAGTTTCCTGCATAACATGTATAACAAATATACTTCAACCAATCCAATCAACACTCATTATATCTTACTATGCCATACCGGACATACCCGTCCCGACGGAGGCCGGCGACAAGCTCACACCTACCCAAGGCAGAGGCTTTCCCGGATTCCTTTCCGGCATGCATGCAAGACACATGAGGATGATTATCATCATAAGTGTGTTTATTTCCAACAGCATGGAAATCACTATTATGCACTCATGCATATGACCATATCACATGAAATAACAAGTCCTTCGAAATGCGGTGGTGTTAAAAATGTATCAACGATCACACCAAAATATTATGCCGGGATTCAGAATGCTTGCCTTCAATGTGTGGTAAGTCAGGGTGTACTTCAAAACTTTTGAAAGTTTCTCCTCTCTTCAAAAATCCTATTTTAGCAATATAAAGAATTAACACACAAAATAAAAACAGCACCAAAAGTTGTTTTAAATTTTTTTCAAATAAATCTTAAAATAAACTAGACAATATTTGAGAGAGGTAGGAAAAAGAATTAATTCATTTGGAGTTATATTTAAAAAGATAAAGCCAGTCAAAGATTTGGTCAAAATCTGTTTTTAAAATAAAAATAGAAAAGAAAACGTTTCAGACTGGAATACGTTTTCGGAGCGGAGGAAACGTACTTCGTGGTTTTACGCTTTCACTTAACACGCGTGGCGGCGGGGTGGGTCGCTGACAGTGGGCCCGCCTGGCCCACTGGTCAGGTTTGACCAGTCGCCGCGCCCCTTCTCCCTCCTTTGCCCGAGTGAGGCGGGGCTCCGGCGATCGTCGCCGGCGAAGGGAGGCTCCTCGAGGGCATCCGAGGCCAGGGATGGATCCACCTCTCCTAGGCGGTCCTCCCGGTGGTCGACTGGCCAGCGGGGACGGAGGGGTTCGTTGGCGGCGAGCTCCGCGGCGGAGGGAGCTTCGGTGACGGAGTGGTTTTGGGGTGAATGTGGTTCCCGATCAAAATCAAGTGGGGGTTGGGTTCCTGGAGGGGAGGAGGTGTTCTTGGCGAAGAGAATTGGGAGGGAGAGGCCCTGGTGGCGCTGGGAGAGCTGGGGCCATGGCGGCGGCCGCTGCTGCCGGAGGTGGGGAAGACGACCTCCTCAGGTCGATTGGCTGCAATGGGGAGACTAGGGGAGTGTACTGAGGCCGCCTGCGAACGGAACGTGCTCGGGGGCCTCCTTAAATAGGCGTTCGGGGTCGCTTCCGACGGTGGCCGCGGATAAGGTCGCCGGCGACCGTCTTTCTGTAGCCGCGGAGCGTCGTGGCGACGACGAGAGCTAGCGGACAAGGTTGAGGATGAGCTTGGGCTGTGCCAAGGGCCAGGTGGCGGGCCGGGGTGGTTTGGGCGGCGCCGACCGTGGCAGGGGCGCGCTACGGTCGTCGGTGTGCCGCCAAAAGCTCTGTCAGCGGCGCTGTAGGCTGCCAGGGTGGCTTGGCGCGTTGCTGCGAGCGGATGAGGCCGGGGGGTGCAGCTTTGTAGGTGAGTAAGGGCCGGGGCGTGACGCGGCGGCCCGAGCGCACGCACGTGCAAAACGCGCGCTCTGGGCGCGCCCAGAGCATGCACTGAAGGTGTTCGGCGTAATGTCGTGGCATGCTACAGGTCACCGGTGAGTCTGGCAAGCCACAGAACTAGGTTATAGGTAGAGGGAAACTCAAGGGACAAGTTGGTTTGGTCATGTGGTCAAGTTCACAATGTAGGCTTGAGATCATGCCAATTCAGCCCATGCACTCTAGGTGTTTGTCAAAATGCCAAAGGCACCTAGGCTATTCTTGGAGGGGCCAAATCTTCCAGGTCAGTGTCTCTTTGGACGCAAGAGGGAGTGGTGAAGTTAGTTTGCATAAAGGAGACACTTGCTAGTGCAAGTTTTGCAAAACTTCAATTCTGTACAGAAAGCAAAAGGCATTGTTGCAAGCACTTAGAATCATCCAATGGGTCCACTCTCCTGGACTTAGGGGTTTAGTAGGGTGGTCTACAAGTAGGAAAAGGAATCACAGCAAAAGGAGCAAGTTAAAGTATAGTTGTAGTACAAAACCTCAAGTTGGACCAGAATGGAAATGAGGATGATTCACTCAAAATTTTCAAATAACATAGCTGGGTTTTTGCATAAAGCTGAATAATATGCTTCTACTGACATCCCATAATTTTGGTGGAGGCTAGAAAGAATTATTTAAAAGGGTTGTAGTGCAAGGTTGCTCTCTGGACCAGAGAAGAAAATTGGGTGTAGAGCTCAAAATATTTCAAGAATAAGAGATATTTATGTATAAAATTGATTCAAAAACATCACATGACATCTCCAAATTTTGGTTGGATGTTTAGAAAATATATCAAATGGTTGTAGTTCAAATATGGCCATATAACCTTGAAAAACTATTTTTCAAGAAAATAAAGATCAAGCAGATTAATTATGTAATTAGTTCTACTAATAAAAGAAAAGTTTTTCTTGAGAGGTTAAACAAGTCCAATAACATATTTGAAAAGTTTTCTCTTTGGGGAAAACTCCATAATAGCAAGGGAGAAAAGGTTCAAAAATCAAAAAGGGAGCCCAGAAAATCAAAGTTTTAGTTTCCTGGCAAAATTTTAATTAATGAAACAAGGTCAAAATTTTGGGGTGTCACACCGGGGTTCCCTCTCTCCATGACAAATGGAAGCGAGGAGCAGAAGCTGAAGGAAGAAGAAGATGAAAGAATGCGGGACGCCATCCCCCCCTCCCGCTCTTTATAAAGGATCGGGGTTGGGGCTTCGCCGCCCCGCTCGGCCAATCAAGACACGGGAGCCGCAGGGAGCCAGGGCCGACCCGCTGCCCCAACCAGCGACGGCCCGGTTTCCCGCCTCCACTGTTTGCCACCCCAAGCCCATGGGAGACACGTGGCGAACGTGCAGAACCGAGGGGACGGGTGAGGTGACCTCTCCCCACCCCATGATCGTGGGGAGTGGATGCCTCGAGGACCGCGCCTCAGCCCCATTCAGTAAATGGGCCACGCCTCCACGCCTCCCTCCGTTTATGGGGAAGGCGCGAACCGCCCCCTTTACTACGATGTGACGCATGCCTGCGGGAACCAACCCCACGCATGCCACCCACGTCACACGCGCCTCCCCACGCCATGCCACGCACGGGAATCGTGGGAAGCATAGCGCGCGAAGAATCTTACCATGGTAAAAACCGCCCCACCCGCCCGCACACCGTTTTTGGGCCTAGCCCAAACAACGCGTTGCGCTTATGTGTGGACCAGGCCCGGGGGCTCCTGTCGGTGTACAAAAAGAGGGGTACACTTTTTGTACCCCTATAACTGTGCACGGGCAGTACGAGCCGCGGGCACCACCACACCAAGCAAGGCAAGGGAGGTGAGCCAGGGTAAGACCGAAGCTCAAGAGAACTAGAACAACGCCAAGGCCAGACCACAAAGAGAAAAGGGGACGAAGCGGACTCCCCCGGCAAGATCCTTGCCAGGGGACAGTTCTAGTAGCCCCGGCAAGATCCTTGCCGCGGCGACACGTCCCGCGCCTACGGAGTGAATCACCCTTGAGTCCACTGCCCCAGAGGGCAAGGATTCGGGAGACATCCCCGTGGCGGCATGCAGATCTTCATGAAGACATTAAAGATCAGATATGAACTAAGGAGACGACAACCCTTGGCGGGATCCCAGCCGAGGAAAACCACAAGGCCCTCGGCAAGGGCCTTGCCGGGGATGACAGCAGGCGCCTCGGCAAGGCAAGGCCCTTACCGAGGACACCTGCAGGGCCACCGTCAGGCCCATGCCGACTAAACCTCCACCACCGCATGCATGCAGCTGCCGACCCAACCAGTTGGGCAGGCACCTGCGTGGTGGCATGCAGATCTTCGTGAAGACCCACCACTCCGCCACCTCAGCTGCTTGCCTACCTACGTGGCATCGCAGGCGTCACTGGCCAGGGCGCGTGTCGACACAAGAAGGAGCGGCGACGACGGACGAGGCAGATCTCTCCCCCGTCCCCGATAAAGCGAGGACACCTAAGCAAGACACATTAAATGCGCCTTGTCATGTAATGCGAGGGATAACCTCGCATCAATGTTCCCTTTCCACCTCCTGTGTGCCACTATGGCAACCCCTTTTCCTATAAAAGGAGGCCCGAGGCGACCAGGAGAAGGATTCGTCTTTTTGGAGCTCCTCACACCCAATAGCTAGCTCAAGAACACAAATATACAATCCACCAAAGCAGGAGTAGGGATTTACGCATCCTTGCGGCCCGAACCTGGATAAACGAACCGTGTGCTACCTGTTAGATCCTCTCTTCTCACAACCCCGCGCCCCGCCAAATGTAGTAGGGATTCTCGTGATACCATAGGTGTCGTTCCGCACCGACACCTTCGAAGAGGAAGGCGGGTGAAGACACAGCCAGGCCTTCATCGAGGAGGTACCGATAAACATGCTTTTCAGCAGCCGCATCCGACTGTGACTCGTGTGTTTGTTTGGTTACAGGAAGAAGGTTCCCCGAACTGTGTCCGCAGACCTGGTCGGTGGTGTTCCCAACAACCGGGATTTAGATCCAATCGGGGAGACTAGGGCTGTTGCAGGAACATCGCCGGACTGCCCTTCGACCAAGGGATCGGAAAATATGTCCGTCACCAACTCAGAGGTGGAGAGTGCCATGAACCATCGGCGCTGCAGGGCTGTCTTTCGAGAGTCCATGTTCTCAGAGGAGGCTTTTAATGCCTTTAGCTCAGGCAACGCATACATCCGAGCTGCTCAAGAGGGGCTTAGAAGAGCCACGAAGCAATATCTGACAGATGTGGAGGTAAGTTTTCTTTGTCAAAAAAGGATAACCATATGCCCGTAGCCCCTGAGACTGAAAGCAGTTGGCACAACTGATTTAAGGAGCATTGTACGACCATGTCCTTGCAGAGAAGAATTGCTTGCTAGCCCAGGAGCTGGAGCAGTGCCGGGCGCAGCTAAATGTTGCTACTGCCGAACTGGAAAACGTCAATAAGACATCTTCTGGTAGTGTTCCCCACCACCGAGGAACAATAATTGTGTATCAACTGTGCTAATTCTGCTGCTGATCGCATAATAGGGTCGTCTGATCAAATTGAAGAGAAGTTGAAGATCGCCCAAGAGGGAGAAAATGAGGCGAAGAGGCAACACGCCGCAAGCGAGCGTGTGCTGACCCGCGTGAGAGACGAGAAAAAGAACCTACAACATTCCAACACTACATTGGGTGAAGAATTGAAAGATGTTCGATCCCAACTAGCCGATTCCGTTAAGGAGAACAAAAGGTTGCAGGGCGGCATATTCAGTATGTGTATGAACTATTTTTAAAGTAGTTAAGATATAAATGGGACTGATATAGTCATGTTTGCAGGTATATTGACAGGCCGTCCTGAAGAGGAGGTGTCCGAATCATCGAGAGATCTGCTACAAAGACTGTCGCAAGTGCACGAGCATGCCCGGCTGGCCATGCAGAGCGTTGCCAAGGCCTTATGGCCCTCCGCCTCCCCTCCAGGAAGTATGGAGGAGTTTGTAGAGCTGTTCAAGGGAGCGCGGTGGTGTATCCGACTATGGAAGATATCGGCCTGCCGAGAGGGTGCGCGAGAGGCCTGGGCCATGGTAAAAACGCGATATACCAAGGTGGATCCAAATCACATGGCCCTGGTTGGATCGTTAGGGGCAAATGGTGAATAAATTCCTGTTAGTTTAGTATATGACCAAGTAGAGGTGGCCGCCAAATATTCCCAACAGGATTGTAAGTTAGACTGCCTGTTGGAAGGTGTAGAGGAAGAAGTGTTCGAGTCCAAGTGACTGTGTACTTTCCTCATTATGTGGAATTCTAGCTGAATTGTATATCATTTGTCATGGCGGACATTTTCGCTTCAACCTCCGGACCCGAAGGTGCGAAGTGTTTCCGAATACCGTCGCGGGCGAATAGGCCAGGGTATGCCTGGAAAACTAGGCGTAGGGGCCATGGTTGCTTGAACAGACAAGTTGTATCTGTCTATCTATGTTATATTACATTGATATCGTAAGAAACATCTTCCAGAGAGAATTGTTCCGTTAAGGGTTCCTTTCCCTGGGTGTGCATGCATTTAATGTACATGTCCGAATTGTAATGCGAGCACCACAGTTTGTATAACTTCTCGGGGTGAAGAATGGAGTGAGTTTAGAAAACATCTTTAATTCACCGACCAAATATTCCCTTAAGAACGCTAGCTTTCGACTTCACCCAGTCTAAGGTACACATCCGGATGACCCGGCAGTAACAATCGTAGAGGTGCTCCCTTTATGCCCCAGCCGAACTAACGGGAACGTACGGCATAAGCACAGGAGCCAGGCAACCCAGCTTGGCCAAAACTTAAGTCATATCGATGCATATAGTGGCAAAGAAAAGGTACATATGAAAAAACTCATATGTGAGGAGCTTAATGCTCAAGGAATGACAAGAACCTCTATCCACGAAGCCCCCAGGCACAAGTGAAGTACATATTTAGAGATGTATGTGTCAATGGTGTGCGGTCTAGCCATACCAAAGCGTTAAAGCGAGAAAGAAGAAAGTAATCGGAAAAGAGAGAAAAATAAATGGAAAATACACGGGAGGAGGAGACGAACACGGGGTTTGGCGCTAGGCATAGAATCTTCGGAGTCTGGCCGCGTTCCAGGGGTTCGGCTCGAGGCGATTGTCTGATGCACCGCGAAGATGGTATGCTCCTCCGGTGAGAACTTCATCAATTATGAAGGGACCCTCCCATTTGGGCTTGAGTTTGTCCTTTTTCTTCTCCGGAAAGCGTAGAACGAGTTCACCAATGTTGTAAGTCTTGGCCCATACTTCTCTGCTTTGATATCTTCGAGCCTGGTGTTGGTAAAATGCTGAACGGGCTTTTGCGACATCGCGTTCCTCCTCCAAGGAATCTAGGTCGTCCTTCCAATCAAGCTCGGTGTCGGGGGGATGGACCCTGATATGTCTCCAACGTATCTATAATATTTGATTGCTCCATGCTATATTATCTACTATTTTGGACTATATTAGGCTTTATTTTCCACTTTTATATTATTTGTGGGACTAACCTATTAACCGGAGGCCCAGCCTAGAATTGTTGTTTTTTGCCTATTTCAGTGTTTCGAAGAAACAGAATATCAAACGGAGTCCAAACGGAATGAAACCTTCGGGAACGTGATTTTCTCACCGAACGTGATCTAGGAGACTTGGACCCTACGCCTAGGCATCAGAGAGGCGGTCACGAGGGTGGGGGGCGCGCCCCCCTAAGACGCGCCCCCTGCCTCGTGGGCCCCTCTGAGCTCCACCGACGTACTTCATCCTCCTATATATACCTACGTACCCCCAAACGAATAGAGACGGAGCCAAAAACCTAATTCCAACGCCGCAACTTTTTGTATCCACGAGATCCCATCTTGGGGCCTGTTCCAGAGCTCCGCCGGAGAGGGCCGTCATCACAGAGGACTTCTACATCATCATAGCCTCTCCGATGAAGTGTGAGTAGTTTACCTCAGACCTTCGGGTCCATAGTTAGTAGCTAGAAGGCTTCTTCTCTCTTTTCGGATCTCAATACAAAGTTCTCCCCCTCTCTCGTGGAGATCTATTCGATTTAATCTTCTTCTTTTTGCGGTGTGTTTTGTTGAGACCGATGAATTGTGGGTTTATGATCAAGTCTATCTAAGAATAATATTTGAATCTTCTCTGAATTCTTTTATGTATGATTAGTTATCTTTGCAAGTCTCTTCCAATTATCCATTTTGTTTGGCCAACTAGATTGGTAGTTCTTGCCACGGGAGAAGTGCTTAGCTTTGGGTTCGATCTTGCGGTGTCCTTTCCCAGTGACAGAAGGGGCAGCAAGGCACGTATTGTATCGTTGCCATCGAGGATAACAAGATGGGGTTTATTTCATATTGCATGAATGTATCTCTCTACATCATGTCATCTTGCTTAAAGTGTTACTCTATTTTTAACTTATTACTCTAGATGCATGCTGGATAGCGGTCGATGAGTGGAGTAATAGTAGTAGATGTAGAATCGTTTCGGTCTACTTGTCACGGACGTGATGCCTATATACATGATCATGCCTAGATATTCTCATAACTATGCTCAATTCTGTCAATTGCTCAACAGTAATTTGTCCACCCACCGTAGAATACTTATGCTCTTGAGAGAAGCCACTAGTGAAACCTATGGCCCCCGGGTCTATTCTCATCATATCAATCTCCATCACTTTAATCTTGCTTTGCTTTTTACTTTGCCTTTTACTTTTCACTTTGCATCTCCATAACAAAAATACCAAAAATATTATATTTATCAGATCTCACTCTCGTAAGTGACCGTGAAGGAATTGACAACCCCTAATCGCGTTGGTTGCGAGTAGCTATCATTTTGTGCAGGTACAAGGGACTTGAGCGTGGCCTCCTACTGGATTGATACCTTGGTTCTCAAAAACTGAGGGAAATACTTACGCTACTCTGCTGCATCATCCTTTCCTCTTCGGGGAAATCCAACGCAAGCTCAAGAGGTAGAAGACCCCGGGCAGGCAACGGAACCCGGTGTCACATCCCTAGCTTTACCCTGGCCTTGGACTAGCTTGGTTGCTGCATCATGTTTAAATTCAAATGAAATTTGAATTTAAGAATTTTCAAAGCCTCAAAATCCTTTAAAAAAATGATCAAGATAAAAATTGCTTCAAATAAGTCCAAGAAAATGTTCTTGTTATCCTCTGGAAATATTGGCAAGAGGTAAAATCCAAACCAATATTTTCGGTATCTCAGAAACATTTATTTTGGGTATTTGAATTAAATCAATAGCTATTTGAATTGGACTTATATCTACTGTTAAATAAATATAGGTCCAATAATTCTGAAATATTTTTGTGGAGCATTGTTTTAATTCTTTTAGCTCCTAAAAATATTGTTAGAAGCAAAATAAATTTAATTGGTTTCAAAACCAAATTCAAAACAAACCTGCAAAATAGAAAACAGAATTAAAACAGAGAGAGAGAGAGTTTTACCTGGCCACTTACCTGGCACCCACTGGCCGGCCCAGCACTGTGCTGGCCCGTGCCAGCCAGCTGCTTCCCCTTGCCAGAGCAGGCAGGGAGGTGAGCATGGCGCGCCCGAGCTCGCCACGCACCACCCAGCCTCTCTGCATCGCCCTGGTCGCTGTTGCGCCGCGTGGATCGTGTCCTGGTCGTCGCCCCGACCTCGCCGACACCCCATTCGCCCCCCCTACGCCTCTCCTCGCCCGTTCCCCGCCATGGCCGAAGCCTCCATGGACGCGCTGCCGTAACCCCGCACCCACAGCCACTGCCCCACCTCTCCGACGTGATCCCGAGCTCCGCCACGACGTCGTCGTCCTCTCCATCGAGTCACGCGGCGCCAGAAGCTCTGCTGCATCTCCAACGCCGCCGTTTCCGACCTCGGGTGCCGGTGATCCCCGCCGTCGATTCGCCGGACCCCGTGCCTCCCCTGCCTCGCCAGCAGCACCAGAAGAACCGCGGTGAGCCACTGCATCGTTTCCCCCATGCCTTGTTGCCTAATTCGCCCCCTAGCCGCATCAACCACCGGAGCCGAGCGCTCCCCGCCGCCGGCGATGTCGCCGCCGTCACTGCAGACAGCAAGGCTCGAAACCGAGCACGGCACCGTGCTCCTAGAATCTTCAGGAGCTCGGCGAGCCCCTTAACCATCCCTCCCGTCCTCTGTGGCCTCGCCCCGCTCGAACCCGAAGCTCCGGCCGCCGCCGCAAGCCCCGCTCCGGCGAGCGCTGACCACCCCGCGTCCTTCCGTCGCCTTCTCCGGATGCGCACGAGCGCTAGGAACCCACAGAGCCTCTCCGCGCGGCGTTTGGACGCCGGAGCAAGAAACCCGAAGGTCTCCACCGTCTCGGCCTCGCCGGCGTCAAGCCGCCGGCGGGTTAGGCCCTGCTGACCAGGGGTTTGACCCCCCCTGGGTCGATGACAGGTGGGGCCAGCCCCCCTGTTAATTAGTTTAGTTTATTTCAATTTAATTACCCCCGGCTGACACTGACATGTGGGCCCTAGTGCCCTAATCTTTAATTAAGCTAAACTAAACCCCCCTGTTTAACCCGTGTCACTGACGTGTGGACCCCACACGTCAGGTTTGACCTGGACCGCCCGTTGACCTGCTGACGTCACTATGAGGTCATGATGACGCAATAATTCCTTTCTGGAATTTAAATAATTCTTAAATGATTTATTAATTTCAGAAAATGCCTAAAACTCCTAAAATTCATAGAAATTCAACCGTAACTCCAAATTAAATAATTTATATATGAAAAATTATCAGAAAAATTCAAGGAATCCATCTGTACCATTTTCATGCATGTTAGAACAACTTATAGCTGCTGTTTAGCACAAATCAATTAAATGGCATTTGAATAATCACATATGGAGTTTGAATTTGAATATTATATTCAAACCAACTTCATTTAATCTGTTGCTAGTTGCATTAGCCCAAAACACATTCATTTTGCCATGTCATGATCATGCATCATATTGTGCATTGCATTGATTGTGTTCCCTTCTGTGTTGCCGGTATTTGTCCCCTCTCGATAGACGTGATACCGATGATGTGATCGTTGACACTGATGAAGACTCAATGTTATCTTCAGAAGTGCCAGGCAAGCAAAACCCCCTTGTTCACTCCGATAAAATCCCACTCTCTCGCTCCTGCTCTCTTTTACTGCATTAGGACAACACCGATTCATCTGTTACTTGCTGCGGTAGCTGAACCCCTTTATCCTTTGCATGACCTGTCATTGCCACAGTAAATAGATGAAACCCACTAGCATGAGTAGGAGTTGTTTGAGCCCTGTTGTGCCTACTCATTCATGCTTGTTTGTCATGCCTGCTACTGCTTAGAGTTGAGTCAGGTCTGATTCATCGGGGATGAATCAGAGGCGTGTGAACATGTCCTACTGTGTGTGAGCTAAGTTTGTGAACACGATTTGGTAAAGGTAGCGGTGAGAGGCCATGTAGGAGTACATGGTGGGTTGTCTCATTGCAGCCGTCCTAAGGAACTGAGTTCTGCGTTTGTGATCCATGATTCAGCTACTACCATACATTGGGCCCTGAAATATGACCCCGCTCGACTTCTTATTCACCCTCGTCCTCTGTCCAGGAGTTGCAAGTAGTTTCTGGTGTTTGTAGTATGCTGGAGGCCGTGGACAGCGCTGACCGTAGGGGTGGGCTGTGATGCGGTAGGCACGTGGCCGGGTATACCGGGCGCCCGTTTGGTGTCACGGAACCCTGTTCACATCGTTTGGGGCTGTGAGCGAAACTCCGGCCGGATCTCCTCATGGATGGAACCCGAATAGGCGATAAACCTGGACTAGAGACTTGAGTGTTTAGGTAGGTCGTGGTCTACACCCACGTCGGCTTTCGCTTGAAGTCTGCCGAGCACATGTCGTGTGCAGACGCTAAGTGGTGGAAACATGTATGAAGAAGTACACCCCTGCAGGGTTAACATCATCTATTCGAATAGCCGTGTCCGCGGAAAAGGACTTCTGGGTTGCTTATATCAGTTCATAGACAAGTGAAAGTGGATACCCTAAAATACGCAAGATAAGCATGAGTGCTATGGATGGCGTTCTCGTAGGGAGACGGGAGCGGATCCATAGTGGTGTATTGATATGGTGAATATGTGGACTCGTGTGCGCCACCTCAAAAGAGTTACTTGCAGTCGTAGTTCAGGATAGCCACCGAGTCAAAGCTGGCTTGCTGCAGTTAAACCCCACCATCCCCTTTGTTGATAATGATGCATATGTAGATAGATCTGATGTAAGTCTTGCTGGGTACATTTGTACTCACGTTGCTTAATTTATGTTTTTGCAGAGAGACTTCAGTCTCACTAGTAGTTCCACGTGGACTTCGACGTTTAGCTTGTTACCTCAGCTACGATCTTGTGCCCTCGGCAGGATCTGGTAGATAGTCAGGCTTCTTAGCCTTTTTCATTTATAGATGTCTGTACTCAGACATGATAGCTTCCGCTTGTGCTTTGACTTGTATGCTCTGAGTGTTGGGTCATGAGACCCATGATTGTAATATCTCGCTCCTCGGAGCCTATTGAATAAACTACTGAGTCGTAGAGTCATTTTGTGATGCCATGTTGTATTGCACATATCGAGCATATTGTGTGTATGTTATTGAAATGCTTGGTATGTGTGGGATCTGACTATCTAGTTGTTTATCTTTAGTAGCCTCTCTTACCGGGAAATGTCTCCTAGTGTTTCCACCGAGCCATGGTAGCTTGCTACTGCTCCGGAACACTTAGGCTGGCCGGCATGTGTCCTTCTTCGTTCCTGTGTCTGTCCCTTCGGGGAAATGTCACGCGGTGAATACCAGAGTCCTGTTAGCCCGCTACAGCCCGGTTCACCGGAGTCCTGCTAGCCCAGTGCTACAGCCTGGATTCACTCGCTGATGACCGACACGTTCGATGCTGGGTCATGGATGCCTGTCCCTGTAAGTTTGTGCCACTTTGGGTTTATGACTAGCCATGTCAGCCCGGGCTCCTTACCATATGGATGCTAGCGACACTATCATATATGTGTGCCAAAAGACGCAAACTGTCCCGGGCAAAGGTAAGGCGACACCCGTGGGAATACCGTGCGTGAGGCCGCAAAGTGATATGGGGTGTTACATGCTAGATCGATGTGGCATTGAGTCGGGGTCCTGACAGCGTTGGTATCAGAGCTTGACTGCCTGTAGGATTACCAAGCCAAACTGATCGAAGTTGAGTCTAGAAATTCTTTAGTTATATAAGGGAATTGATTGTGGGATGGAACGTAAGGCTCTTTTTACTCCTTATACCTTATGCCTTCTGATCTGAGTCATCTTATCTTTCCTGCGGGGATTAAGAACTAGGCTATCTCTTCTTTCTATCAGGATCACATGTTACTAATCTGCAGACTTGTAGGATTGATGGTTCTAAGCTTGAGTTCAGTTTCTACTTCTGTATGTTAACTGTTGATCTCGAGACCTTGATATTGTGCTTCTGAGTGGTTATGCCACCATTTTTGTGAATGTCTCAAATCTTTTCTGAGCATTTACAGCCGTTATGCTGTCCGAGTCATTCCAGGTTTCTAAATAGTCTGATGCATTTGCAAAATCCTTTCCCTCTGATTTCGATGTTCCTTTATGCCAGCTCAATCACACTAATTGTTGAGTTGAGGTATTCTATTGCCTTGACATTATGTTGGAGTTACTATTATGACCCTAGGTGTCTCAGGGGATCATCTAGTAGTCTGGCCATGATTTATGTTCCAGTGTGATGACTCTGGCCGTCATTATCGAAAGCATCCCGTGATGCCATTTAGTAGTAGGTATTCTATCCCTGGGTTTTGAACCCGAGATTCACCCTACTTGCTTCATGTTGATAGTTTTGC
>NC_041380.1:172000647-172015786 GCF_002162155.2 Triticum dicoccoides
TCGTTCCTTTAGGTTATTAGTAACCTTTGCATTAGTCCTCGATGTTCGTGGTATTCCTTTCTTCCAAATACTATGAACCGCTTATGGCAGATGTTCCTCGCTGATCGAAAGATCACAATCAGAGTGCTCTCGATGGGTTCTTGATTCTACATTGTGACTCTGCCAGTTCTACCTTTCTGCATGGGTTATCCGGAAGAAATATGTGGAATTCGTTCGACATGCTAAACCATGCACCCACAACTCAGAAAATCGTGTGTTCCTTGAGTTGTCCCTCTTTAGTTGTCTTCTGACCCTCGTCTATCAATTGATAGTCAAGATTATGTGTGCATTCGTTCATCGATGCCTATTACTCTTGTGGTCCGTCAAGCCATTCTATCGCGGAATGACTAGGAGAAACAAACTCCAGTACCTCTTCCATATCTAGGATTGGGTCAAAACAATTGTACTCCGCAGATCAAAATGCCAATCCAGCTTTTGCTCTGTTCTACCTTGGAGTATTACCATCTTTTATATCGGGATTGTTATAGGAATTGCACACCATCCTATGAACTCTTGGTATAGTGATACTTTTTCCATCATTGTTCATTCCTCGGTTCCTGTGTTATTGTAACCGGAATGCCGACAAATGAATCATGGCGTGTGAAATCAATACTCCCAGCAACCTCGTTGCTTGGTAGTTAAAGGATAATAATTTCAATCTTAGCATGTTGGTTTTTAAATCATCCCTCTAAGACTGATCGTGCTACCTAGTCCTTATTTCGGTGCACCCTTCGATTGATGAGTTAGGATCTTGTCAAGTCCTCACTCATTTGATCATATCGTCTTGCCCTCAAAAGCGAGATTGTTCTCGAGCTTAGTAACATACCGGTGGTTCGTGATTTTCTGGATGTCTTCTCGGAAGTATTACCAGGTTGTCACCTGACTGTTATGTTGAGCTCGTGATCAAGTTGGTTTCTTGTGAACCACCCTTTCTCCAAGAATCTGTGATGGATATCCCGGAGCTAGTTGGTTAAGCTAGACAACAACTTGGAGAGTTGGAAGATAAAAGCTTGCCTGACTTAGTTCGTTCCAAAGGGATATTCTTGTGTAGTGTGTGTTGAAGAAAGATGATATCTTCATCGATTGGTCCTTGTGATCAGTTGCTGGACCTATTGTCTTATCAATCCTTTGATTTGAGTGTGGGCTATCGTCAAATCAAATCAGTACCAACGATGCTCGTAATGTTGTCTTATTCGTGGTTGATCCCTCGAGCATACACCATTACATCTTTGGTCTGACCAATGCTATCACCGTGTTCACTTAACTATGGAATTCCTTTTAAAAGGAAACCTAGATGAATTGTTGTTGAGCCCATTGGCAACATCCTCATCTCCTCCATGATTTTGTTGAACATTAAGCTAGCGTTGGAAACTTTTGAAAGCATTTCTTCATGCTAACTCATGAAGTATTTGTTTGATGAAAGGAGTGACTTCCTCTTATACACGTGCATTTGGTGAAAGTTGCCGCCGTGGATTTGAGAAAGTTAGTTTTGCTTCCTCTGGAATCATCCCAAGTCAGTCATGCATACATGCGAAGTATTCTGTGGTCTGGAGACTTGCAACCTTCATTCCATATGTGTTCCGAGCACACCAAGCCACTGATTGAGTTGTTCAAAGATAAAGGAGTCTGTCCAAGGTGAACTCTTTGGACTTCCACGCGTGGAGACTTCGATGTCATTAATGATGGTTCCCCACCTGAACTCGGTAGTGTTTTATTATAAGACTACCACGTAGTCATGTTTGTCTGGGACAGCGTGTTCACATGTTTGTAGCAGAACCAGCTCATGTTTTGGAGCTTACTATCGTAGTTCATTCCCCGAGAATCTCGCGGCGTTGTCTCGTCGAATTGTGTTGCAAACTTTCATTTTTCTTCCTAGACTCGATGAGTCTGGAATATCCTGACACCAACCAGATCTGAATCTCAGGCAGATATGATGGTTTGGAACATTCCCCAAGAACTATAATATCGGTCCCTCGAAAACCGGTAAAGTGGATGTCGTGGCCAACACACCCAGCCGGAAGACCTGTTATTATAATATCTTGATTGAGGAAGTTGGCCACCTCCCCATAGGGATTTCGTAGGATTTACCTCCGTAACTGTTCCTTATGGATTCTAGTGCTCCCGAAGTCCGACCTTTTTACTTGATGTTCTAGATATCAAACCATATCTATGAGTGGGTTACACTAGCACATCAAGGAGAACATTAGAAGCGGAGTGCTAAATGCCTCTCGGTCGTTCATCCAGATTTTGTTCCTTGGCTTCGCTAAGGTGAAATCTGAGAAGGTGTTACCTTCCTTTGCATCTGCATCATTCATCATGGTAGCAAGTTGTGTTGCCAGGATCCTTGACACGGATATTGGTAGAATCTTGATGATTGTGGAAATGCTCAAGTTCTTGAGAGCACGCACAAGCGCTACGTGTTATCCTCGGCACTAGCTGGTTTTGCTCTCAGTTCCCTCGGCAATGCTATGATCTATTCAACAGTGAATTCACTCTCTATTGTTGGGTTCTTCCCCAGTTACCAGAATCATTCCCAGCATTTGCATTTTGTCTCCAGCTTGCACCGCCAATGTGCCGTTCTACCATGGGTCTCTTCCATTTCCGGTGATAAGCAAATTCATCCATTGCGTTGTCTTCAACAAGGTAATCCACATCATCCAAGTCCGAGTATGCCATTCTACCGACCCCCCTCCAAACGATCGCTCGAGAATTGTCTTAGGCTGGTTTAAAGAGTTTCAATGATCTCTGAATCAAAAGTAATTCTTTTTGCCACTTAAGGTAATACTCTACGAATCACCCTCCTCCAGGATGTTTCGTCGGGGTATCATGGCAACTCAACTCCTCGCTACGTTGAAAATCGTTTACCACCTTCTTAGGTGTGGAATTGTTGTCTACCTAGTGAACCTTCCTCATCTGTTTCCCCCCATCCCTTTGGATGTTCGCGTCCTGTCTCAGCCCGCGAGATGTATTAATGTCTCATTCCGTGAGTTGATCCCGAGTTGCTCGATCTTCGAGAAGATCGATTCCTGTAGAATTTCTTTCTGTCGTCATCGTGTTGGACAAAGACCTCGAAGGCAAAGGTACCAAGATCAACATCTACCAGAAGGGCGATCGGATCATGAAGATCGTGTTAGCTTGTGTCCCTCTGTTTTTTTACCTCACGACTTGAATCTCGGGACGGGATTCTTATTTAGTAGGGGTGAGTTGTCACATCCCTAGCTTTACCCTGGCCTTGGACTAGCTTGGTTGCTGCATCATGTTTAAATTCAAATGAAATTTGAATTTAAGAATTTTCAAAGCCTCAGAATCCTTTAAAAAAAATGATCAAGATAAAAATTGCTTCAAATAAGTCCAAGAAAATGTTCTTGTTATCCTCTGGAAATATTGGCAAGAGGTAAAATCCAAACCAATATTTTCGGTATCTCAGAAACATTTATTTTGGGTATTTGAATTAAATCAATAGCTATTTGAATTGGACTTATATCTACTGTTAAATAAATATAGGTCCAATAATTCTGAAATATTTTTGTGGAGCATTGTTTTAATTCTTTTAGCTCCTAAAAATATTGTCAGAAGCAAAATAAATTGAATTGGTTTCAAAACCAAATTCAAAACAAACCTGCAAAATAGAAAACAGAATTAAAACAGAGAGAGAGAGAGAGTTTTACCTGGCCACTTACCTGGCAACCCACTGGCCGGCCCAGCACTGTGCTGGCCCGTGCCAGCCAGCTGCTTCCCCTTGCCAGAGCAGGCAGGGAGGTGAGCATGGCGCGCCCGAGCTCGCCACGCACCACCCAGCCTCTCTGCATCGCCCTGGTCGCCGTTGCGTCGCGTGGATCATCTCCTGGTCGTCGCCCCGACCACGCCGACACCCCATTCGCCCCCCCTACGCCTCTCCTCGCCCGTTCCCCGCCATGGCCGAAGCCTCCATGGACGCGCTGCCGTAACCCCGCACCCACAGCCACTGCCCCACCTCTCCGACGTGATCCCGAGCTCCGCCACGACGTCGTCATCCTCTCCATCGAGTCACGCGGCGCCAGAAGCTCTGCTGCATCTCCAACGCCGCCGTTTCCGACCTCGGGTGCCGGTGATCCCCGCCGTCGAGTCGCCGGACCCCGTGCCTCCCCTGCCTCGCCAGCAGCACCAGAAGAACCGCGGTGAGCCACTGCATCGTTTCCCCCATGCCTCGTTGCCTAATTCGACCCCTAGCCGCATCAACCACCGGAGCCGAGCGCTCCCCGCCGCCGGCGATGTCGCCGCCGTCACTGCAGACAGCAAGGCTCGAAACCGAGCACGGCACCGTGCTCCTAGCATCTTCAGGAGCTCGGCGAGCCCCTTAACCATCCCTCCCATCCTCTGTGGCCTCGCCCCGCTCGAACCCGAAGCTCCGGCCGCCGCCGCAAGCCCCGCTCCGGCGAGCGCTGACCACCCCGCGTCCTTCCGTCGCCTTCTCCGGATGCGCACGAGCGCTAGGAACCCACAGAGCCTCTCCGCGCGGCATTTGGACGCCGGAGCAAGAAACCCGAAGGTCTCCGCCGTCTCGGCCTCGCCGGCGTCAAGACGCCGGCGGGTTAGGCCCTGCTGACCAGGGGTTTGACCCCCCCTGGGTCGATGACAGGTGGGGCCAGCCACCCTGTTAATTAGTTTAGTTTATTTTAATTTAATTACCCCCTGCTGACACTGACATGTGGGCCCTAGTGCCCTAATCTTTAATTAAGCTAAACTAAACCCCCCTGTTTAACCCGTGTCACTGACGTGTGGACCCCACACGTCAGGTTTGACCTGGACCGCCCGTTGACCTGCTGACGTCACTATGAGGTCATGATGACGCAATAATTCCTTTCTGGAATTTAAATAATTCTTAAATGATTTATTAATTTCAGAAAATGCCTAAAACTCCTAAAATTCATAGAAATTCAACCGTAACTCCAAATTAAATAATTTATATATGAAAAATTATCAGAAAAATTCAAGGAATCCATCTGTACCATTTTCATGCATGTTAGAACAACTTATAGCTGCTGTTTAGCACAAATCAATTAAATGGCATTTGAATAATCACATATGGAGTTTGAATTTGAATATTATATTCAAACCAACTTCATTTAATCTGTTGCTAGTTGCATTAGCCCAAAACACATTCATTTTGCCATGTCATGATCATGCATCATATTGTGCATTGCATTGATTGTGTTCCCTTCTGTGTTGCCGGTATTTGTCCCCTCTCGATAGACGTGATACCGATGATGTGATCGTTGACACTGATGAAGACTCAATGTTATCTTCAGAAGTGCCAGGCAAGCAAAACCCCCTTGTTCACTCCGATAAAATCCCACTCTCTCGCTCCTGCTCTCTTTTACTGCATTAGGACAACACCGATTCATCTGTTACTTGCTGCGGTAGCTGAACCCCTTTATCCTTTGCATGACCTGTCATTGCCACAGTAAATAGATGAAACCCACTAGCATGAGTAGGAGTTGTTTGAGCCCTGTTGTGCCTACTCATTCATGCTTGTTTGTCATGCCTGCTACTGCTTAGAGTTGAGTCAGGTCTGATTCATCGGGGATGAATCAGAGGCGTGTGAACATGTCCTACTGTGTGTGAGCTAAGTGTGTGAACACGATTTGGTAAAGGTAGCGGTGAGAGGCCATGTAGGAGTACATGGTGGGTTGTCTCATTGCAGCCGTCCTCAGGAACTGAGTTCTGCGTTTGTGATCCATGATTCAGCTACTACCATACATTGGGCCCTGAAATATGACCTCGCTCGACTTCTTATTCACCCTCGTCCTCTGTCCAGGAGTTGCAAGTAGTTTCTGGTGTTTGTAGTATGCTGGAGCCCGTGGACAGCGCTGACCGTAGGGGTGGGCTGTGATGCGGTAGGCACGTGGCCGGGTATACCGGGCGCCCGTTTGGTGTCACGGAACCCTGTTCACATCGTTTGGGGCTGTGAGCGAAACTCCGGCCGGATCTCCTCATGGATGGAACCCGAATAGGCGATAAACCTGGACTAGAGACTTGAGTGTTTAGGTAGGTCGTGGTCTACACCCACGTCGGCTTTCGCTTGAAGTCTGCCGAGCACATGTCGTGTGCAGACGCTAAGTGGTGGAAACATGTATGAAGAAGTACACCCCTGCAGGGTTATCATCATCTATTCAAATAGCCGTGTCCGCGGTAAAGGACTTCTGGGTTGCTTATATCAGTTCATAGACAAGTGAAAGTGGATACTCTAAAATACGCAAGATAAGCGTGAGTGCTATGGATGGCGTTCTCGTAGGGGAACGAGAGCAGATCCATAGTGGTGTATTGATATGGTGAATATGTGGACTCGTGTGCGCCACCTCAAAAGAGTTACATTGCAGTCGTAGTTTAGGATAGCCACCGAGTCAAAGCTGGCTTGCTGCAGTTAAACCCCACCATCCCCTTTGTTGATAATGATGCATATGTAGTTAGTTCTGATGTAAGTCTTGCTGGGTACATTTGTACTCACGTTTGCCTATTTTATGTTTTTGCAGAGAGACTTCGGTCTCACTAGTAGTTCCGCGTGGGCTTCGACGTTTAGCTTGTTACCTAAGCTACGATCTTGTGCCCTCGGCAGGATCTGATAGATAGTCAGGCTTCTCAGCCTTTTTCATTTATAGATGTCTGTACTCAGACATGATAGCTTCCGCATGTGCTTTGACTTGTATGCTCTGATTGTTGGGTCATAAGACCCATGTTTGTAATATCTCGCTCCTCGGAGCCTAATGAATAAACTACTGAGTCGTAGAGTCATTTTGTGATGCCATGTTGTATTGCACATATCGAGCATATTGTGTGTATGTTATTGAAATGCTTGGTATGTGTGGGATCTGACTATCTAGTTGTTTATCTTTAGTAGCCTCTCTTACCGGGAAATGTCTCCTAGTGTTTCCACCGAGCCATGGTAGCTTGCTACTGCTCCGGAACACTTAGGCTGGCCGGCATGTGTCCTTCTTCGTTCCTGTGTCTGTCCCTTCGGGGAAATGTCACGCGGTGAATACCAGAGTCCTGTTAGCCCGCTACAGCCCGGTTCACCGGAGTCCTGCTAGCCCAGTGCTACAGCCTGGATTCACTCGCTGATGACCGACACGTTCGATGCTGGGTCATGGATGCCTGTCCCTGTAAGTTTGTGCCACTTTGGGTTTACGACTAGCCATGTCAGCCCGGGCTCCTTACCATATGGATGCTAGCGACACTATCATATACGTGTGCCAAAAGACGCAAACGGTCCCGGGCAAAGGTAAGGCGACACCCGTGGGAATACCGTGCGTGAGGCCGCAAAGTGATATGGGGTGTTACATGCTAGATCGATGTGGCGTTGAGTCGGGGTACTGACACCCGGATCCTCTTCAAAAAACAATGGGGTTGGCACCGCCCCTCAATACCGGCACACGCTTGGCCGGGTCGCTCGACCCGGCCAAGCCCCGCAAGCCGACCAGACTAGCCGACCCGGCAAGACACGTCGACTCGGCCCCAACAACTAGTGTAAGACAGCCGAACCCAGCATGGACAAAGTCTCCTCAACAAGCCAGCACCACCCGTGGTGTGCTACGCAATCCAGCCGCGGGTCAACTCCCGTCCCATCCAGGCTGTATGATGGGGACGAGACTTCAATCAATGATGACCGAGGCAACAGTGCCCCGCCCATGACTCTGGTCAACAGGAACATGGTAACAGTGCCCCTCACCTACCCGCTGATGAGGGCCGGTGTGGCTACGGTGCCCCGCCTTCACCGCTGGCGACATCAAGCGGCAACCTGACGAAGAGCACTGTACACGACTAGACTCGGCCATGGCCTGACGATCGACAAGACGGAGCACAGTCCCCCTTGGCATGCGAGGCCCGCACCTAGGGGAACCCAGCGAATCACAAGCCCTCAGCGGGACCCATCCCGGGTCCCCGGACACCGACAATACGGACCCACTAACTTGTAACATTACCATTGTACCCCCGGTGGGTTGGACTATAAAACCCCCGGGAGCCCGCGATCATACAGGGGGCAAGCGAGGGAGCAAGCAGAAGACACATACGAGAGAAAAGCAAGTAAGCATAGGACTAGCCACAAAACAGCAACACCAGATAGAAGGAGCAGCCCAAGCCTTGGCCAGCTTCCTTCCTCCTCCATACAGCTCCAGGAGCAACATTGTACTATAGATCATCCAACCACACTCTCCAGGACTAGGGGTATTATCTCTCCGGAGAGCCCCGAACCTAGGTACGTCTGGCGTACCGCGCCCGCTCATGCCTGGAGTCCACCAGCGCCCACGAGCCTCCTCCTCTCTTTAGCCATCCCATGGCATCTGTCGTGCGCCCACCATGACAGTTAACGCCCACCGTGGGGTAGCTCGAGGAGCTGGCCGGGAGCATACTTCAGACGGGGCCCTTCTCCTACACTGACGAGTCCGTCGCGCTGGCGGCCGACGGACGACGTTGTCGGCGCGCTTGTCACCTCCTTCGCTGCGTTGCGCATCTCCGATGCGTTCGCGGCCGACGAGTACCCCAGCGAGGTGCTCAGCTACTCCGACACTCCCCTCTTCCTCGGCGGCGGCATTTCCGCCGGGGCAATGGACGCCCATGTGGAGGTCTTCGTCACCAGTGACGGCGCCTCCTCCACGTCGAGCAAGACGAGGAAGGCTGCCGAAGCCAGGGCCGCAACGGATCGGATCGAGCCGTCCGATCCGTTGCGCGCCGCGATGCAGAGCCTCCGCATCCCCATCGGCACCGACGTCGACGCCACAAACGTCGCTGAGGCCTGAACCCAGCTTGAGGAAAGGCGACAGCAAATGCTAGACCTGTCCGAGACGCTCTCCGCCACTCAGCGTCGCCTGGACGCCGCTCAGCTGGAGCGCGATGCCGCCTATGTATTCATGCCCGCCGCGGCCGACCCAAGCCAGGTCGCCGATGTGCGTGCCTAGGGAGGAGCGATCGTCCGGGCCCTCGGTGCCGTCCCAACCGTCTACGAGACCCTGACGAAGAACATGCGCGCTGCCCAGGCAGCTGCAGCCGGCCTGGACCAGCTCGCGGGTGAGGAGCTAAAAGAGCACATCGTGCGGATGCGCAAACTCCTCCACGCCGCGAACACCTAGGAGGACTGCCTCAACCAGCTCGCCAAGCCGGCGGGGTCTAGCTCCGCCCGCCTTGGCGGGCCTGGTGAACTTCTGCACACCGCTTCCTCTCCACCCGGCGAGGCGCACTCCGGGCAACCCCGGACTCGGCGCGACCCGGCCGCTACAGCCGGCGGCGGATTCGGCGACGAGCCCGTCCTAGAGATCCAGCGCGGACCGGGCCAGCATGGCCGGTGTCCGGCTCCAACCGACCCGGCCCCCCTGGCCTGGCTGCAAGTCGACTCGGCCCGCGCGCCATCGACGACGATGACGCTTGCCACCGCCTCGATCGGCTCGCTCACTCACTGGAGGTGGAGGAGAGCGGCGCTATCGGGCCGGCGTGCTTCGGCCCACGCATTAGGGAGGACCCCTTCCCCAAAGGATTCATGGTCCCCCGCGACACCCCCAAGTACAATAGGACGGAGAAGCCAAAACGCTGGCTCACTGACTACACCACGACCATTGGCATCACCGGTACCAATCATTGTCTCGACGTGCACTACGCACTTCTCATGCTCCAAGGGTCGGCCCACACATGGTTGAACAGCCTGCCGATGGGCAGCATCAACACGTGGGTGGACTTCGACGAAGCCTTCGTCCGCAACTTCACGGGGACATACAAGCGACCCGGCCGCCCTAGCCAGCTCGCCATGTGCATGCGAGGGCATACAGAGACCGGTCGCGAGTACCTCGCACACTGGACCGAGCTCCGGAACACCTACGAGAGCGTCCATGAAGTCTAGGCAATCCAGTACTTCGTCAGCGGGTGCTGAGACGGCACCCTCTTCAAGCACAAGCTCTTACGCTCCGAGCCGGCCACCATGGCCGTGCTCATGGTGATGGTGGACAAGTACGCCAACACCGACTCTGCCATGAAGATCCAGGTGGCGCTAGATGAAGCCGGCAAGGCGAAGCCGGTTCCCCCTCCGAAGCCGGCCGACGAAAGCAGCCAGTAACAACATCACTAGAACAACAAGCGCAAGGCCGACCAGCCGGCGCCGCGTCACGACAACCGGCTCGTCGCAGACACCGAGCCCGTGGCAGACCCGGCGGCGAAGCGCCGGCAAACCTTCAAGACGGCCTGGCAACCCGCCATGAGCTTCGAGCAGATGCTCGACACCCCCTGGAAGCACCACAGCGGCGCAAGACCCTCCACGCACACGCTTCGGCAGTGCGCCATCACCAAGCGCATCATGAGGGGCGACGTCCCGCCCCCTCCGGCTCCGGCGCCAGGCGCAGGGCAGCCGCCTCCGCCTCCACCGCTGCCTCCAGCTGGCGGCGTGATGCGCGATGATGCCTACCCAGACCAGAACGCTGCCTACATCGTCTTCACCAGCCTCAGCGACGACAAGCACAGCGAGCGCCTCCTTCTACAGGAGGTGAACACCATTGTCCCGGCCAAGCCGGAGTTCATGCATTGGTCGGTTCGACCTATCACCTGGACCCGGGAGGATCACCCGGCAGTCATGCCGAGTCCGGGTGGTTACGCCCTCGTCCTCAACCCCGCCATCGTTGCGCGGTGCACATGCAAGTTCTCATGAGTCCTCATCGACGGTGGCAGCAGGATCAACATCCTCTACCGTGACATGATTACCAAGCTCGGCCTCAAGGTCGTGGACCTGGAGCCGACTCGAACGATCTTCCACGGCATCGTGCCTCGCCTCTCCTGCTCCCCCATCGACCGGGTCCGGCTAGATGTCCTGTTTGGTTATAGCAACCACTTCCGGCGTGAACCGATCTGGTTCGAGGTGGTGGACCTGTCCAGCGCGTATCACGCGTTGCTAGGCCGGCCCGCGCTTGCCA
Organism: Triticum dicoccoides; assembly: GCF_002162155.2. NCBI lineage: Eukaryota > Viridiplantae > Streptophyta > Magnoliopsida > Poales > Poaceae > Triticum > Triticum dicoccoides. Next base: position 172,011,612 of record NC_041380.1, read on the forward strand.
AGTTCATGGAGGTTCCCCACTATGCGTACCTAAACATGAAGATGTCGGGTCCCAAGGGCCTCATCACCATCACTGGCGATTACCGCACGTCCCTGGAGTGCGCCCGAGACGGTGCCAAGTTGGTCGAGTCACTGGTCATTGCCGAGGAGCAGCGCCAGCTCGACCGGATCGTCACCCTGGCAGGCGAGGCCTCCGCCGTGTCGATCCCGACCCCAGACCCTGCCCACGAGGCCGCCTTCAAGCCCTCCAAGGAGACTAAGAAAGTGAAGCTCAACCCAGAAGACCTCAGCTACAGCAAGTACGTTGTCATAGGCGCCCGCCTCGACAGCAAATAGGAAGGCGGGCTCGTCGACTTCCTTAGTGAGAATCGGGATATCTTCGCATGGACCCCCAAGGACATGTCGGGTATCCCGAGGAAGTACGCCGAGCACAACCTTCACATCTGCAAGGACGCCAAGCATGTCCGTCAACCCCTACGACGATTTTCCAAAGAGAAGAGAAGAAGCATTGGTGAAGAGGTCGCCAAGCTTTTGGCGGCCGGCTTCAAAATGGAAGTGTTTCACCCCGAGTGGCTGGCCAATCCAGTCCTCGTCCTGAAGAAGAACAAGACCTGGCGCATGTGTATCGACTACACCAGCCTCAACAAGGCATGTCCCAAGGATCCGTTCGCCCTCCAGCGGATCGACCAAGTCATCGAGTCGACCACTGGGTGTGAGCTCCTGTCCTTCCTGGACGCTTACTCCAGCTACCACCAGAGCAAGCTGGACCCGGCCGACGCCCTGAAGACGTCCTTCATCACGCCCTTTGGGCGTATTGCTACATCACCATGTCGTTTGGCTTGAAGAACACCGACGCCACCTTCCAGGCCTCCATGCAGAATATCCACGTATACATGGGATGACATCGTGGTGAAGACCAAGCAGCACCTCATGCTCCTCGACGATTTGAAGGAAACCTTCGCCAACCTCCGTGAATACAAGGTCAAGCTTAACCTGAAAAAATGCGTCTTTGGCGTCCCGGCCGGAAAGCTACTCGACTTCCTCGTCTCGGAACACGACATTGAGGCGAACCCGGAGAAGATCAAGGCCATCGAGCGCATGTGCAAGCCGGCTCGGCTGCGCGATGTCCAGAAGTTCAACGGATGCTTGGCCTCGGTTAGCCAGTTTCTAAGCCGGCTGGGCGAGAGGGCGCTACCCCTGTACCATCTGATGAAGAAGACGAGCCCGTTCTAATGGAACGGCAAGGCAGACGAGGCCTTCCAAGACCTCAAGCGCATGCTCTCCACTGCACCAATCCTGGCCGCACCGACCGACAAGGAGCCGCTATTGCTCTACATAGCCGCAACCTCGCGGGCGGTCAGCACGGTGCTGGTGGTCGAGCGACCAGAGAAGGGCAAGATCCAAGCCGTCCAGCGCCCAGTCTACTACCTGAGCGAGGTGCTCTCCATCTCCAAGCAGAACTACTCGCACTACCAGAAGATGTGTTACGGCTTGTACTTCACAGCCAAGAAGCTGAAGCGGTATTTCCAAGAGCACGTTGTCACCGTGGTCAGCATGGAGCCTATCGGAGAAATCATCGGGTGCCGGGATGCCTCTGGCCGGGTTGCCAAGTGAGCAATCCAGCTAACCGGCCACACCATCCTCTACGAGCCCCGCACCACGATCAAGTCTCAAGCCCTGGACGACTTCCTCGTCGACTGAACCGAGACCCACTACTTGTCGCTGCCTCCCGACTCGACGCATTGGCGCATGCACTTCGACGGGTCCAATATGCGACTCGGCTTGGGGGCCGGCATCGTACTGTCGTCCCCAAAGGGCGACCGGCTCCGCTACGCGCTCCAGATCCACTTCGCCGCCTCCAACAACGTCGCCGAGTACGAAGTCCTTGTGCACGGCCTCCGGCTTGCCAAGGAACTCGGCATCCGGCGCATCCTGTGCTACGGCCAGTCGGACCTGGTGGCGCATCAGTGCTCCGGCGAATTGGACGCCAGCGACTCCAACATGGCAAGCTACCGCTTCCTCGTCCGGAAGATGTCTGGATCTTTCGAGGGCTGCGAGTTCCTCCATGTCCCACGCGCGGAGAACGAAGCAGCCGACACGCTCACCAAGATCGCCTTGTCACGACAAGCCATCCTGTCCGGCGTCTCCCTCGAGCACCTGCGCAAGCCGTCCTTCAAGCCATCACCGGACTCCGAGTCCGTCCATGTTCCAGACGACCCGGCCGCACCTCAACCCGGCCTAGGGGCTGCTGACCTCGACCCAGCCACCATCTTCCCGGACCCGGCCGTCGCCATCCCCGACCTGGGGGCTGCTCAATCCGGCTCAGGGGTTGTCGACTCAGAATCCACCCTGGTGGCCGTCTTCGTCGTGGTGACGGCTCCATCTTGGGCCCTCTCAATATCAGAATTCTTGGAGAGCGGGGTTCTCCCCATGGACGAGACCGAAGCTCGGCAAGTGCAGCACTGGGTGTCCGCCTATAGCATTATCAACAACGAGCTCGTCAAGCTCAGCTCCACCACGTGTTCCAGCGCTACATCAAGCAGGAACGGGGCATCGACATCCTCCTCAACATACATCAGGGCGAGTGCGGGCACCACGCTGCATCACGATCCCTGGTGGCCAAGGTGTTCTGCCACGGTTTCTACTGGCCCATGGCCCTCCAAGATGCCGAGTCGCTCATCCTCAAGTGTGAGGGATGCCAACACTTCAGTAAACGCAGCCACCAGCCGGCGTCAGCACTCTGCACAATACCGACCGCCTGGCCCTTCGCGGTCTGGGGACTCGACATGGTGGGACCCTTCAAAACCGCTCGAGGCGGCATGACGCACTTGCAGGTGGCAGTGGACAAATTCATCAAGTGGATCGAGGCAAGACCAATCAAGAAACTGGACGGGCCAACAGCCGTCCGGTTCATCAAGGACATAGCGGTGCGCTACAGCATGTCGAACAGCATCATCACCGACAACGGCACCAACTTCGCCAAGGGCGCGCTCGAGCAATACTGCTCCGTCTCCAGCATCCGCCTCGACCTGGCCTCCGTTGCGCATCCGAAGTCCAACAGGCAGGTCGAGCGGGCCAATGGACTCATCCTGTCTGGTGTCAAGCCGCGACTTGTCGAGCCACTCATCCGCTCACCCGGCAGCTGGCTTGATGAGTTGCCAGCCGTTCTCCGGAGTCTACGCACCACGCCGAATCGGTCGACCGGGTTCACCCCGTTCTTCCTCATCTACGGAGCCGGAGCGGTCATCCCGACTGACGTCGAGTTTGACTCGCCGCACGTCGCGATGTACACCAAAGCCGAAGCCAGGGAAGCCCGCGAAGATGGAGTCGACCTGCTCGAAGAAGCACGCCTCCTGGCGCTCAGTCGCTCGGCCATCAACCAGCAAGGCCTAAGGCACTACCATAGCAAGAAGATCAGGCCCCTCGCGTTCCGTGAGGGCGACCTCGTCCTCCGACTCGTCCAAGAGCAGGCAGGCCATCACAAGCTGTCCCCTCCATGGGAGGGCCCATTCATCATGAGCAGGGCCTTGCGCGACCGCAATGCCTACTACCTCATTGACGCACGCAAGTCAAGGAAGCGCAAGAAGCACACCGCCGGTGAAGAAACGACCCAGCCGTGGAACGCGGAACTCCTCCGTCCGTTTTACAGTTAGCCGCACGAGCGTATGTATCGTGCCTTTTGTAAACGCATGAAACCATGGGGTCCCCGAACGAGACTCGGGGGCTGCCTTTTGTCGACCAATTTATTGTGTCCCTATTTTCTTGCATCACTATACCACTGAACCCGGCCACCGGTCCGACTCGCTCGACCCGGGGAATCGGGTGCTGGCCGGCTTGGTCGCCACCCCGCCGCCTTACTTCATGATTCTTGATAAAGTTAGGATGCCGCGGTCCCCCACTTCGCCGAAAAGCCACAGATCCAGCTTTGGCTGTCGGCAGGCAAGCGCAACAGGCCAAAGCTCCTTTATGCTTCATACACTAAGTCAAAGGCTATTGGGTCGATCAAACCGGCCCACCATTCATCAAATGAACAGCCGCACGACCGGCTGCTCGCCAACCGGCTTCGCCGGATTGCTGCCAGCCGGCCCAGTGGGTGTTTCGCTCGCGCTCAACAATTTGAGGGACCCGAATCCTGCACGCTCCTCTCAAAGAACCAAACTCCTTGTCACACACCGG
>NC_041380.1:172015958-172027250 GCF_002162155.2 Triticum dicoccoides
GGGAGGTTTGAGAAAGGAAAAACGCACGAAATCGGTCCAAAAACGGAAGGCAAAAAGCAAAAGCACCCACGACATCTACACAAGTATTTAAGAAAAGGCCCACGGCTTGAGTTCATTACACCCTAAAACCCGCAGTGGGTGGGTGGACCTGCTATTTAACATATTTTACACAAAGTGTCTCAGGCATCTCCAGCGCCGCGTCGGGACATCGACGGCTCTCCCCTGGCGGCCTCCGGGTCCAGCGAGGCACCGGTGTCCTCCTCAGCACCCGCGTCGCAGTAGACACCCGTCTCCTCCGAGCTCCCCTCCGGATCATGGAGGAGCAATCAATAGTTGTCACCATCCACAGCCCTGTCGTCTTCCGTCCGCCCCGGATGGAACTCGTCGTGGAAGGCGAACTCGGCGATGTAGCTGGCCCGGGAGGCGATCCGGCCGGCTTGCTCCTGCAAGAGCTGCTCCGAACCGGCCAGCTGCAGGTCCGGATGCCAGGACTGCGCGAACCGGAGCGCCATCACAGCACCAGCACGAGCGGCGGAGACGCACCACTCGCCAAGCCGATCCGGCCCCATCTCCAACCAACGCGCCAGGCGCGAGAAGCTGCTGGGTTGGACGAAGTACGGCCATAAGGCCGCCGTCATTGTGGTGGCGGCCTCGGACAGCTGGCCCAACAGCGTTCCCTGGACCTGCAGGTGGGCCTCAGCGGCGTTGATGATCTCCGAGAAGGTCCAGGCCACCCGCGGATCCGTCCCGGACCCAACAACGCTGTTCGGGCCATGTCGCAAAGGAATAAGCGAGTTATAAGAAGAATAACAAGGAAGAAAGGCCGGATCCCGACCCGGCAAACGACAAGAAAAAGCACTTACTGGAGAAGGACTCTTCCAGGTGCTGCGCCTCGAGCAACGTACCACGCCGCTCCCGTTTGATGGCGCGGTCGCGCTCCTTGAGCGCCTTCTCGAGATCGGCTGCCTTGGCAAGGGCCGCCTTTAGCTCGGCGTCCTTGTCTTCGGCCGCCTCGCAGTGATGGGCGTCGTCCTAAGGTGCCCCCTTAGCCATGGTGACCTGCCCCCGCAGGCGATCCACCTTGGCCTATAAGCGGCCCTTGTTGTCGGCCAGCTGGTCGCGCTACTGGTCCGCCTCCACCAGGGCCTGCTGCGCTTCTGCCACCTTGGCGGCTTCCGCCTTAAGGAGCTCCACCTTGGCCTCGAGGCGGCTCTTGTGACCCGCCAGCTGCTCATGCAGCCAGTTGGACTCATCAAGAGACCGCCGAGCCGCGGCTGCCTCCGACCTCTCCTGCGCCGCCTCGACGCCAAGACGGCCGGTGTCGGCAACAAGCCGGTCGTAGTGATCACTGGCCCGGAGCAGACGAGTCCGCCAGGACACCGCCTCGGCTGCAAAAAAGAAGGACTCAGCAGAAGAAAAAAGAAAGACTTAAGATTTGGCCCAACTGTTACACAGTTGGCCCGAATCTCGGGGGCAACACCCAGTGGGTTCGCTAGCGCGCCACCACTAGAAAAGAGCACAAGAATACCTGCGGCGACGTGTAGCTCCTCCTCCTTGGCGGCAAGCTGCTCCATGAGCTCCCGGTGCTTGCCCAGGAGACGATTGTAGGGGGCGACCCGGAAGGCGTCGAGATGCTGAAGAAAGCACAAATCAGAACAAGGCCAACACTCTAAAGATTCGACCCAACTACTATGTAGTTGGCCCGAACCTCGGTAGCTACACTCACAGGGTGCGCTGGCACGCCCCACAAAGAAGAAATTACAAGAAGACTTACCAGAACGAGTCCGCTCCACCTCGGCCTGGGCAAAGGCCTCGAGCCTTTCCGTCCGGCCTCGTAGGAGGCGAGTGACGGCGTCCAGCGCCGCCTCCTCCTGGGTCTGAGGCCTGAAGACAATAGCGCCCCCGCTCCCCGCTGGCTGCGGCACAACAGCTCGGCGCCCTCCCTGCCGGGGCACCAAGGCGTACTCCCCGCTGGCCGCTCGCGACGCGGCCAGCACCTCCTCCGACGCCCCTCCCGGAGCCGATGACGACCTAGACGTCAGAACGCCCTGCGTCGCCGTCTCCGGCCCAGCTGCCGGGGTGGCATCCGGTACCGCCGCCCACGGTGCCTCCTCCAAAACCAGCGGCGCCTCCGACACCGCTGCCTGCAGCGTCTCATCCAAAACGATGCCGCCTCCACCACCATCAGTCCCCACTCGCTCGACCACGTCGGCCCGTGATTGGGTGTCATCTACCACCTCCATGAACTTCCGGTCGAGGATCACCACCTCAGCCTGGCCTCCACGGCCACGCTCCCTCACCGATGACGACTCAAAGACCGTCGCGGCCAGCACCGTGCCCTCCGGCATCTCGCGCCAGGTCAGCTCCGTGCCGGCTCGCGCCCCTGCCGCCGCCGCGTCGGTCCAAGCACGGACCGACGCTGCCTCCAGCTCCACCTCGGCCTGGTTCCTGTCTCGCCAGGCCAAGACTTCGGCGGTGTCAAGGATATGAATGCGTCCGCAACAAGTATCAGGAGGTTACAGACATCAACATCGGGATAGAGTTGTGAACAACTCATACTCAAGCTCATCGTGACTTCCTCACGAATCACGTCAACAGATTCACCATACCGTGTTGTTCGTCAGAAACATATGGACGTAGTCTAAGTAGCACCACCCAACTGTCCTTGACCGTGGACACGGCTATTCGAATAGTTTTACACTCTGCAGAGGCTGCACACATTACCCACAAGATCCGGGGAACTTTCGTGTCATCCACGACCCGCGGTACCTCAAGTACCCGGGGTAAGCACCCGATCACTATCTTTCCCTAGACGACACTAACATGGAGTCCACTCGATTGGTAGTAACCCCCGTGCCCAACATTTCACAACTTAAAATTGTGGAGCCTCGCTCCCATATTTGTCACATACCACTGGCACGGGGGTACCAACGGTGTGTCCGGTGCCCCATAAAAATGTTCTTGGCCGCCCTACCTGGCACGACCCCGTCCCGAGAGAGAGCACCAACTCTCCCCCGTCACTAGTAATGCGGGCTCCAAGCTAGTATCGGCCTAGGTAATCAATAATGCCCTTTCCCATATAAGGGTAGAGTGGTTGCGCATGTAAGGTTGGGACAGTCGACAAATCTTAAATCTAATCCGTCTCTGTAAACAACACTTTTATCGAACCTCGGTACACTACTTCTCCACCAAGTAGTGCCCTAGTTCATCATCATCTCCCAGGGGTATTAGTGGCACCCACTCGGCTATTTGCAAGTATGTCAAACCACACTTGTTTCTTTCCATGCATAACCCTGACCCACTTTGCATAGCCATTTACTATAGCATATTTCTACAACCCACCAACACAACTCTAAGCAAGGGTAGAGTCATGAACAATGCAAGTATCAATGGAGTATGCAACGGAGGCAAGCCTAGCAAGGTTGCCATTCAAAATATATCATGCACTCAGTGAAGCAACGAAAATGCCATCATGATGTGAAATGGTTCATCATGGTCAAAGGGTTGCTTGCCTGTTTTAACAAAGTCTTCGATGTCTTCAAATATCTCTGGTCCAACTCCGAGCATTTCGTCTACTTCGTCAACTATCGTCGAAAGCGACCATAATAAGCAACACAACAAGGCAGAAAATAAAAGTGCTCTAAAAATATTGATTTGACTTTTCTAGGACATCTATGGTTATATGAAAAATAACCAGAGTGGTTTCATTGGAATTGTGTTAGTGGACATTTCTAAACATTTTGATATGATGGAATCAAGGGGTTCATGGATTTGTAAGAAGTGTACAGAAGAACTATTTGAAAAATGATCAAAGGCATCCATTTAACAAGGAATAATTTTAGAAGCATCTAGGAGTTGGTTTCACTGGATTTGGAGTTCAAGTGATTTTCCTATGAATTTAAAAGGTTGACAAATATGAAGAAATGGCTCATTATTTTGTGTGGTACATAAAGTATTGAGAAAAATGTTCTTAAACTAAGTTATGAACTTAGAAGCATCTAGGAATTTGAATCATGGCATTTGGATCAATTTTGAGCTCTCCGTGATTTTATAAAGTTTGTCACAGAATTAAGAAAATTGGAATTTACTAAATAAGTGTGAAGGAAAGTTCTATGGAAAAATGTGCAAGCTCCTCTAAGAGGTAGATCATGATTTATAGAGTCACTAGAAATTTGAATCGTTCAATTTGGAGTTAATATGAATATTTGGGAGATTTTACAATTTTCTGGAAAAAGAAAAAGACAAAGGAAGTGGGGGTTATACCTATACCGCGCACCGAGCGGAGCATAGCGCCGCAGCGCACTGGGCCGGCCTAGCTGCACGGCCACGCGGCTCAGAAGGGCCACGCCGAAGGCGTACTAGCATAGTACGCGTCCCTGCGGGGCAAGCGGCTTCCCTGGTCCCGCTTCCACTTAACCCGACCTGCGGGGCCGGCTCGGTTGCCGCTGCCACCGACAGGCGGGGCCAGTGAGCTGACGCGGCGTCGTCCTCAACCTCCCGCCCGAAGCAGAGGAGGCGAGGCAGAGGGACGTCGCGGCGACTGCCGGCGCTACCGGCCACCGTTTCCGGTGATCCGGCCACCGACGTGCTCGGGGAGATGAGCCGCATCCGGGATGCCACACTACGGGCGCCAACTTCCTCGGAGGGGAGCGGTCCTTCGCCCACGGTGGAGGATGGCATCGGCCATTGCTGGCTTCGAGCGCAGGGGCGTCCCGGGGAAGAATGGAGGCGATGGGGGCTTCGTGGTGGTGGTGAGGGAGTACTGGAGTGGGTAGGGAGAAGAGAGAGGGGCCGTGGTGCCTGAATCCGAGCCGCGGTCGGTGGCGGCACTCCGGCCATGGAGAGGGCAGGAGAGCACTAGGGGGGAGAGGGATGTTGTCTGGGAGGTGCACGGGAGAGAGAGAGAGGGATCCAAAAGAGTCGAGGGAGTGCTTGGGGGGAGGCTCTATATAGGGGGCACCGGTGCACCATGGGCGCGGTCCAGGCCGCGCTCGGGTGAGCTCGAGGAGGGAGAACAAGGGTAAGGGAGGAAGGGGCCGACAGTGTTGTGTGTCGTGGACGCCGAGGCGTCCTCGGGGGACACGATTCCGGAGCCCAAGGTCGACGGGAGGCCTTGGAATGGGCGTTTTACAGTGCCGGATAGCACTGTAGCGTGCTCCAGAGCGCGAGCTCTGCACGCCATGGCATTGTCCACTAGTGTCTGAGCCTTTGTGGGGTGAGTAAACAAAGGGGAGGTGGCCTTGGATGCCCTGGTGAACCACTAGGAGACAGAGAGAAATGTGATGTCCAGAGAGAGAAAGTGGGGTTTTACCCTATTCCATGATTGATCTGAGAGATAGCAAGACTTACTGGAGGTAGAAGTTGACCTGGGGCAGCTGTGGTAAAAGCTTGGGCTCATGGAGATTAGTGGAAGAGGTCAAAATGATGATTTTGGGAAAATGGCAGAAGGTGTTTGTTGTTGGTTTGGGCAAGAAAATTAATTCCACTTGCCATGAGAATTAACAGGATGGAATGGCACATAGAAGTAGGATGTTCCACCAAGTTTCAGCTCATTTGGGCAAAGTAGCCAATGTAACTTTGGTAAACCCTAGAAATCAATAGAAATAGACTTTCCATGATTTAGTCATGCAAATCTATTCTGCTTGATGCACCACTTAGTGTAGTGTCATCATTTTAGGTTCTGAACATGTCCACAAAAGTTGAGATCAAAATGAGAAAGTTGGCAGTACAAACTTGTTCAAATTTGATTCTGGCCAGAGAGGGTTTTGGGGCATTTTGGTGAACCAAAATGACCTTTATTGATATGAGGCTTTGCAAGGTGATCACAACATGCATTTGTGACTTGCTGGATTTTCCTTGGATTTTTATGAAAATATTTCCTGTAGAAATATTTCAAATCCTTGAAATGGGCATAAATGGTTTTGAGGGGATTTCATGGGGTTATACTATTCTCCATGACATGATACTTGTCAATATCATCAAACATGTCATATGTGACATGCTAGAATTTTCTTGGATTTTTATGAAAATATTTCCTGTAGAAATATTTCAAATCCTTGAAATGAGCAGAAATGGTTTTGGGAGGTTTTGTCCAATATTTTGATCATGACCATGTGTTGAAACTCATATATATGGAAAATATATGTCCATTAAGTCTCCCTATTTTTTCTCATATTTTGTTAAAGCTTTAAAATAATTTTAACCTATTAAAGACCATTTATGGCCTTAAGAAAAAGCCTTTAAATCAAATAGGAAAATAACTTTTAAAATTATATTTTTGTGGTTTCTGGGTATCCTATATCTAATAGGAGTCAAACATATTTTTGGAAAGATTTTTACTGCCCTGAATTAAGTACTTGCAGTGCAAACCTCAATTCAGGAGTTTTTGAAAAACTAATTTTTGAAAATACTATTTGGCCAAATTATTTTTGTAAGAAATTATTTTTATGTCCTATACACATGGCATGATCATTGGTTCAAGAGTTTAGATGAAGGAGATGAAGTATAGGAGTTGGAGGATTTATTTGATTTTTAGAGCACTTGCAAACAACAGAATAAATCCAAACAAGGCAAGGTCTAAAACACTCAAAAGTTTTTGTCAAACCACATTTTATCATGATTTATTAGCTTAAGTGTTGTGGCATGAAAATCAGGGTGTGACAGCGCCTCTACTATGACACGTGCCCTTCCTTGCTCGACCACGTTTTATCGCTGCAGCTTGAAGACACACCAATCGAACAGTATGTACGTACACGTTCGCGACCAGAATGACAACGCTATGTATGCTTCGACCAGGTGGGTCCCGACTGTCAGGCACTTCCTTTTGTGCAAAGATGTAGCTGGTAGGTCCTAGCAGTCAAGGGAGAATCATTTTTTCCCTTAATATGGATGCACTTCCTTGCGTGCAAAGATGTAGCTGGTGGGTCCCAGTAGTCAGGGGGAAACATTTTTTTCATGAAATACGGTGGCCCGTCCGGTGGGTCCCTGCTGTCAGGTGGAGGAATCATTATTTTCCGCGTAATAAGGAGGCACTTCCTTGCTGCGGCTATGGACCCAGCTGTTAGCCACTCCACGTACAGTACTCTTTTGATGGAAGTCAGTCGTTGACCACATTAACCACGCCGCGCCGAGAGCACCAAGGCGGTGGACGACGGAGAGGCCTAGGAAGCGGATGACGCGGAGCCGGGGAAGACGCGGCAGTGGATGCCCATGCCGAGAGGAGTACGAGGGTTCACTGGTTTGGCTGCGGTGGTAGGCTGTCGTCGCCGCATAATAACAGGTGGTGTGGGTGAGTGGAGGGATCGCCTGGCCAGCGGTGGGAGTAGTAGGGGTGGTGAGGCCTCCGTGGCAGCACAGTCGGCCACAGGAGGCAGGAGCAGGTGGCATGACCGACACTGCTTTGGGAGGCTAGAGCAAGAAGACCATAGGTTGAAGAAGCACGAGGGCCGTTGGATGGACATCGTATGGTAACTGCAGCTAGAATCATTTATATTGACTAAGTTGACAAAGCCATTGGTACGCGTTAACTTAGTAGGCCCACAGGTCAGTTTCCAAAATGGTGCGCCCCAGATGTCAGGGGGAGGAATCATTTTTTGGGCCGGTGAAGCTAGAATATCCGAGATTGAAGAAGAAGCAGGACATCCATTGGATTGACATCAAACGGCCACTTCTGCTAGAACCGTGTGTTGGCTATAAGTTGACAAAGCCTTGCATATGCGTCAACTATTTTTTTTGAGGGGACGCGTCAACTTAGTAGGCCCACAAGTGTGTGGCAGAGAACTAATAGCTCATTTGAGATTTGTAAGAATGTACAACCCATTTTTGAATTCTAATGGAATTTACTACAGTGCATTTACAGTTTGTTAATAGTACATCCCATTTTCTAGCTAGGGCAATGATTAATAATTTCAACAAACCGTTCGAAACATAATTCAATAAAATTTCCAACATTTTGATGGGATCCGAAATATTTTTATCCCAAAATTTCTAGTCAGATTAAATACAATTTCAATATAAATTTGTATTATGTAAAAATCGAACGAAACATTGCGCGCACAACAATTAATGAAATTAAAATTTTCAAAATCCAGAAATAATATTTTATAAAGTAATTACATGTTTGGTGCATTTTTTATAGTTACTGCCCAGTTTTCATAATTACATCCCATTTATTATTTCTTAAAGCCCATTTTCTTGTTAAGCCTAATGCATCCCTCCTAGGAAAGATTTACAGCCCAGCGGGGCGGAGAATAACAACTTGACCTTGCCTAGGTATTCCTCCAAAAAAAGTATAGCTGAGCTAGCCATTTTCAACTTGAAAAATAATAATATCTGGGCTGGATATCTGGCCTGGGCTAGACGGGCCACAGCCCGCCCAGTTAATACCCTGCTCTCCTCTGAACAACAACGGAAATATCACTCAAGAAAAACTCTGCACTGCTCACACCTCAAAAAGACATATACTGCTCAAGATGCTTGGTCCCAGCTGTCAGCCGCTCCTTGTGCAATTCTCTCGTTTATTCACTACAGAGGTTAACAATGGTGTGGGACCGTGAGGTCAAGAAACTAGGAGGAAGCAAAAAATATTACAGTTGTATATAATAAGGAGGCACTTGCGTATGTGCGGCTATAGCCCTGGTGGGTCCCCACTGTCATCCTCTCCAAGTAAAGTCATCTCCTCATTCCTCATGCTATTGACCATGTTGACAACGCGAGACGGCGGCACCACGGCGAGCGTAACAACTTGAAGGACGACAGAGAGGGCCTCGCAGGCCCTACGGATGGTCTGATACAACGCCCGCTGCTCATTCGGGAAGACAGGATCATAGGGCCACATGTCCGCGACAGCATTGTCATTCGCTTGTTCACCGGTGCTCGTTTAGGAGACGGAGGTTGCAGCACAAGTCCTCCTGCGCTGGTAGCTCTTCCGCCATTAGGGCGTCGAAGTGGGCGCACCTACTTGATAACCCACAAGTATAGGGGATCAATTGTAGCCTCTTTCGATAAGTAAGAGTGTCGAACCCAACAAGGAGCTAAAGGTAGAACAAATATTCCCTCAAGTTCTATCGACCATCGATAGAACTCTACCCATGCTTAATGTTCGCTTTACCTAGAACAAGTATGTAACTAGAAGTACTTTGTAGGTGTAACGAGATAGGTTTGCAAGAATGTAAAGAGCACGTAAATAGAAACTAGGTGCTAATTTAGGTAAAGAAGCAATAAAGTTAGTATAGCGAGTGTGGAAAAGTGGTGGTAGGAGTTGCAAAATTGTCCCTAAGCAATTGACTACTTTACTAGACCGATAGCAAGTTTTATGTGGGAGGGGCCACTGCTAGCATGTCATACCTAACTTGGAATTCTATGCACGTATGATTGGAACTATTAGCAAGCATCCGCAACTACTGATGTTCATAAAGGTAAAACCCAACCATAGCATTAAGATATATTGGTCCCCCTTCAAGCCCGTATGCATCGATTTCTATGCTAGGTTGAAGCTTCTGTCACTCTTGCCCTCCAATACATAGTCTTATCAACATACAACTAATCCTATGGTGTGATCCATGCACGCGCTCATATGATGGGCACCAAAGGACAGCAACATAACCACAAGCAAGTTAAATCAATCATAGCAATTCACCAATTACCGATAGGACAATGAAAATCTACTCAGACGTCATAGGATGGCAACACATCGTTGGATAATAATATGAAGCATAAAGCACCATGTTCAAGTAGAGGGTACAGCAGGTTGCTGGAGAGTGGACCGCTATAGATAGATGGGGGAAGGTGATGAAGATGTTGGTGAAGATGACGGAGGTGTTGGTGTAGATTGCGGTGACACGATGATGGCCCCGACGGCGTTCCGGCGCCACCGGGAGCGAGGGGGAGAGAACCCCCCCTTCTTCTTCTTCTTCCTTGACCTTATACCTAGATGGGAGAAGGGTTTCCCCTCTGGTCCATGGATTCCATGGCGTCGGAGGGGCGAGAGCCCCTCCAAGATAGGATCTGTCTCTTTGTCTCTCTCTATTTCTGCGTTTCAGATTCTGGCCTTTCACTGTTTCTTATATTCCCAGAGATCCGTAACTCCAATTCGGCTGAAATTTTAACACGATTTCTATCCGGATATTGGCCTTCATGCGGCGGAAGAAGGGTACATTACGGGGTGGCCACGAGGGCCCAGGGCGCGCCTGACCCCCTGGGGTGCGCCCCGAGCCTCAGGGCACCCTAGGGCATCGTCTCGCGTTGATTCTTCTTCCCAAAAATCACATATATTCCAAAAAAATCTCCATCAATTTTTATCTCGTTTGGACTCTGTTTGATATGGATTTTCTGCGAAACAAAAAAGATGCAACATACAAGAACTGGCATTGGGCACTGGATCAATATGTTAGTCCCGAAAATAGTATGAAAAGTTGCCAAAAGTATATAAAAGTTGTAGAATATTGGCATGGAACAATAAAAAATTATAGATATGAAAGAGAAGTATCAGCATCCCCAAGCTTAATTTCTGCTCGTCCTCGAGTAGGTAATGATAAAATAGACATTTTTTGATGTGGAATGCTAACTAGCATAATCTTGATCATGTAATCTAATCATGGATGAATATTAAGACACGAGTTATTCAAAGCAATAGACTATCATTTGACATTAAGTCAATAATACTTCAAGCATACTAATAAATCCATCATGTCTTTTCAAAATAACATGGCCAAAGAAAGTTATCCCTACAAAATCATATGGTCTGGCTATGCTCCATCTTCACCACACAAAATATTCAAATCATGCACAACCCCGACGACAAGCCAAGCAATTGTTTCATACGTTTGATGTTCTCAAACCTTTTCAACTTTCACGCCATACATGAGCATGAACGATGGATAAAGCAATATAGGTGGAATAGAATATGATGGTGGAGGTTGTGTGGAAAAGACAAAAAGGAAGAAAGTCTCACATCAACGCGGCTAATCAACGGGCTATGGAGATGCCCATCAATTGATATCAATGCGAGTAGTAGGGATTGCCATGCAACGGATGCACTGAGAGCTATAAGTGTATGAAAGATCAAACTGAAAACTAAGTGGGTGTGCATCCAACTTGCTTGGTCATGAAGACCTAGGGCATTCGAGGAAGCCCATCATTGGAATATACAAGCCAAGTTCTATAATGAAAATTCCCACTAGTATATGAAAGTGATAACTCAAGAGACTCTCTATATGAAGAACATGGTGCTACTCTAAAGCAGAAGTGTGGTAAAAGGATAGTAACATTGTCCCTCCTCTCTTTTCTCTTTTT